>NC_058521.1:391753245-392074078 GCF_904849725.1 Hordeum vulgare subsp. vulgare | reverse complement strand
AGGAAGAAGAACAAACTCCAAATAAACAATCATCGCGCTCACGTCTTAATATCCTTTACCTGTACCTGCAGCTGGTGTTGTAGTAATCTGTGAGCCACAGGGGACTCAGCAATCTCATTTCCAAAGGTATCAAGACTAGCAAAACTTAATGGGTGAGGTATGGTTAAGTGGTGAGGTTGCAGCAGCGACTAAGCATTTACTGAAGTGGCTAACTTACGAGTACAAGAATAAGAAGGGGAAGATATACGCATAGCGTACGTGAGCTAATGATGTTCAAATGAATGATCCTGAACACCTACTTACATCAAACATAACCCAGCCGTGTCCTCGATCGGAGAAGGAGCTCACGAAAGAGACAATCACGGTTACACACTCAGTTGGCATGTTTTAATTAAATAACTTCAAGTTATCTAGAACCGAATGTTAAACAAAGTTTCCACGTTGCCACATAACCGCGGGCACGACTTTCCGAAAGATTTAACCCTGCAGGGGTGCTTCAACTAGTCCATCACAAACTACCACACGCTGAGACGGAAATGACCTCGATCAGGGAAACCCGTGATCTCCTCGGACCCCTATTGGAAAACCTCAACCTCGAGTTAACTCAAAGCATCCTCGGAATCCCTCACGCACGACGCTTGATAAAGGTAAAACAAGTCCAGCAAGGCCGCCCGGCATGTCGACGAACCCGATAGGAGCCGCGTATCTCGTTCTCAGGACACGACCGGATGGAACTAGCTACGAGAACCAAACATCGAGTTTCCTCGCGGTGGCCCCGCAGGCAGACCATTTGGGACCAACACCATCAGCACTGCCCCCTGTATTATGTAGAATTACTCCTCGGGTAGCGCTAACTCCCTATGTTTTTCAGTATTAATAAAGTTATTATGTTGGGCAAATATAGTACCAATGTTGGGCCTTGCTAGACGAGTTTTATCCTAAAATGAGAATCTAAGGGGTCCCCATAACAACCCCAAGCATGTTAGGAGCGCTCATTTATGGAACATAACACCGGTAGCCGAAACTAAGGGGGCAAAGGTGGAACAAAACACCAGGCTAGAAAGGTCGAGCCTCCACCTTTTACCAAGTATATAGGTGCATTCAATTAAATAACAATTAATATGGTGATATAACAAGGAACCCATGTTATCACATGGAAGTAACTGCACCTGCAACTAGCAACGCTAACACATGGTTAAGCAAGCGGTAACATAGCCAATCAGTGGTTTGCTAGGTTGTGAACAGGTTGAAGGTTTTCATGGCAATGTTGGGAGGCTGATATTTAACATGTGGTAGGCAGCGAGACATAGCGATAGAAACGATAAACTAGCATGGCAATGATAGTAATGGTATCTAGGGAAATGGTCATCTTGCCTGAGATCCCGCTTGGAAGAAGAACGACTCTGTGAAGCAGAGGAATCAATGTAGACGAACGGGTCCTCACTTTCTGACACGCTTGCGGAACTCTATCGAGACGAAGCAAACCAGAAACAAGCATCAACACAGATATTCACCACACGATACACAACACACATGATGCATGAACGACTACAGTTATACGGGGTATGGCATGGAAATTCACACAATCAAACAATACACATTAAGTGAAGTTCAATATGCAACGAGTTGCATATTGAAGAAACTCCACATACGAATTATTTAGTTCTATCCCGATTAGGCACATGGCAATATTAAATGTTGGTTAAACATGGCAAGATGTGAAGCGTAATTAAGCTACCTATCTAGGTATTTTAAATGAGGTCGGAAACGACATATAACATTTCCGAACTGACCTCATACGCTAATTTATAATTCTATCCAGATCTGAACTAACACATTTTAATATTTGTTAAACAACAAAATAAATAGGTTCAAGTGGTTCTACGCGTCGTTCCAATCAATTTACACATATGGAACATCTCCAACGGAGCTACGGTTCAAAAGATATGATGTCATGAATGCAATATGTATGCGAATGTCAGCCACAAGCATTCCAAACCAAGAAGGCAGCAACATAATATGAAACTACACGAGATTCTAAGCCAGTTTCATATAGGACATAATCAAAACAGAGCAACGGTCAACAAACACAAGCTACACAAGAAATAGCCATAATCTGCCAAAAACAGCAACATGACATTTTCTACACCCCAAAACAACAAGGGGCATGCTACGCGTCAGTCGGTGTTTTTTTAAATATACGCCAGCTCGCGAGCCGTCAGATCTCTCGCATCGAGCGATATAACAACGTTTCCACTTTTGCAACTTAGGTCCAGTTGCAGTTTTTCTGCAACTATAGTTTTGTTGCAGATTTTTTTTTTGCAACAAAGATCTTATTATATTTTTTTGCAATTAAAGTTTCGTTGTAGATTTTTTTTTGCAATTGATATTATGTTGCAGAAGCGTCGCGTCGCTGTACTATCTAATTTTAAGGATTCAGATCCTGCAATAGAGACGTTGTTGCGATGAGAAATTGCAACAACATGCTAGTTGCAAAAACTTCAAATGATGATCATGAGGCACGTGGCGTATAAAGAAGAGGACGGATGCCAGCGTGCGATCCGCCAGATGATTTATAAAGTTTCTCAAACAACAAGCTACATAAATCTAAAATGCTCAAACAAGGCATGAGACAGAAGTAGTCAAGATGCACTACAACATCCTACTAATAACATCTAGCATGAAAGCATGGATCACTAGGAAAAGAACTCACAAAATGGCATATCGCACACAGTTTCAGACTTAGAGAAAATAACAGTTTTTGACAGTGCAATTTTCGATCTGAAGGCATATTGACAGCAGCAAAACTATATGCTACAGGGCACCGAATGACATGAAAATTGACAGCATGCTAGAGAATCTTAAGGACTACAACTAACTCCATTGCACCAACCCCAAAGGAGTTGTAGATCACTAGCAAAACTCATGACAAGACATCAACTAAATAATACAGATCTCAGACTTAGAAATATTTCAGCATCTCCAAATCAACACTATTTCCTAGCATGTTGACAACATGCAAACAACACCTAAACATGGATTTATATTGCAACCAAAATTACCAGGGGCTAGCATGCATATCCAAGAGCATATCTCTAGTTCACAACTAATTCATATCACCCATGGAATAAATCCCACGAAATAAACAAAAGGGCAACATAACAAAATATCATGCACGCAAACTTACCCGGAAGGCAAAACTAAATGCACAGTTAAGTTCTATGGATTTTTCTACCCCGAAAACATTTATAATATGTGGGGTTGAAAAATAAAACTACTGCCACATATATGCGAGAATATGTCCTAAACACGACATAACAAACTAGCGTCGAAACCTACATGCAAAAATGCAAACAACTACTCTAAAATAGATGGCAAAGATTCCCGAACAACATGAACATTTTCTCTACGGGATTTGAACAAACCGGACGCGCACAAAAATATCTACGGAAAATCTAACATATTAGGACAGGATGCAAATCTAGTCAAATGGCAGGTCAAACCACTTCAAACATGCATGCAAGTTTTAAAATCATAATCTACGCAAAAATCTACACGAGTTGCATATATTACTCGCTGCGATCCGATGCAGAGTTTAATATCTACGGACATTTGAAAATATCTATATTTTCCTGAAATTAATAAATCTGAAAACCCTAAAAAATATATTACCGGGCTAAATAGGGCATGATGCAGGTTAGTTAAATCTCGCCCAGGGCGCAATATAGGGGGCTCGAGGGGGTCGACTCACCTTGGGCCTGAGCAGGCCGGTCTGGAGGAAGAGGAGGTTGGGCCTCGGTTGGGGATGGACCGAGGGGGCGCGCTGGGCCGGCGGCGTCGTGGCCTAGGAGGAGGCCGACTCGAGGCCGAGCTGGGCCTCTTCACGCGGGAAGGCAGCCCAGGCCAGGCGCAGCGGCGGCCAAAGCAGCCGATCGTCGGATTCGACCCAGATCGGGCGAAGCGTGCGGCGGCGGCGATGGCTCGTCACCTGGAGCCGGGAGGAGGCCGGGGGCGGCACATATGGAGGCGGGGATGCGGATCCGGGCCGGGTCTTGCCGGATCCGGCCGCAGAAGGGGGCGAACGGCGGCATGCAAGCGGCGGCTGGGTAGGATGGTGCGGGTGGTGGCTTTGGCTCGGGCTGCATCTCAAGCAGCAAGGCGGCGCTCCGGCAAGCTTCTGTGGCCGGCCGACGACGGCTCGACCGGGTGCAGGTGGGGAGGCAGCGATAGCGCGGGCTCGACCGGGGAAGGCAGCGACGGCGCGGGCTCGACAGGGGAAGGCAGCGAAGGCATTTGCGGCAGCGCGGTGTGATGCGCAGGCACGGGCGGCTCAGTCGGGCGGCGACGCGCCAGATGGGCCCGGGAGGGCCTGGAGCGAGGTGGGAGAGGCTAAGGCGGCTGAGACATTGGCGCTAGGGTTAGGGTGGCACGGGAACCGAGGTGGGAGAAGGGTTAGGGTCTAGATTAGGCAGGGTGGAGCTACTTAATTAGGAAATGGGGGCTAGGTCTAGGGTTTTTTCGCCACGGTTCCAACCGTGCGATCGGAATTGAACGGTCTCGCACGCGGGGACGGCTAAGTGGTTGTGTAGAGTAGGCTAGCCGGAGATGAGAGGGAAAACGGGCACCCGACAACGTGATTTACAAACACCGAAAAACGTCCGACGATAACCGAATACGGTGCTGCTACAACCTACCGTTCGGGTACGAGACGAACTCCGATTGCGACGAAAATTGGCAAGCAGCCTAACTATACTAAAATAAGACCACACACCAAGTTTCAACCCAATCCAAGAATTTTTTCAACGCACTTTTAAAAACAAGGTTTTGACGATGCCGCGGGTGCGTGCGTGTGTGGTCGGGCTCAAAATGGGCAACGACGAGAACAGAGAGAACCGACAACTAATAACGGATGCAAGTTTTGAATACTGACGCCAACAGAGTGCCAATGCAATGCGGATGATGCACATGATGCGACAAATAAAAATAAACACACGCCAGCAACGGAAAAGAGGGGAATCTTCTGGAGTGTCGGTCTCGGACTGTCACAACTCTCCTACACTACAAGAGGATCTCGACACGAGATCCAAGAATGAAAGGGGAAGAAGAAGAGAAAGAGCAATAGGTAAAACTTAATTGCTCATGTAGCTCCTACACCAGTGGAAGTGGAAGCTGATGAAGTTGATCATAAAGCTTCGGATCAAGTTACTACCAAACCTCGTAGGTCGACAAGGACGCGTACTACTTACTGTAATCCTGTCTTGGAGGTCATGTTGCTGGACAACAATGAACCTACGAGCTATGGAGAAGCAATGGTGGGCCCGGATTCCGACAAATGGCTGGAGGCCGTGAAATTCGAGAGAGGATCCATGTATGAAAACAAAGTGTGGACTTTGGAAGAACTACTTGATGGTCATAGGACTGTTAAGTACAGATGGATCTTTAAAAGGAAGGCATGCGATGATGGTGAAAAGTCACCATTAAGAAAGCTCGACTTGTCGTAAAGATGTTTTCGACAAGTTCAAAGAGTTGACTATGATAATACTTTCTCACTCGTAGCGATGCTAAAGGTCTGTTGGAAATATGTTAGCAGTTGCTGCATTATTTATGAAATCTTGCAGATAGAATGTCAAAACATTGTTTGCTCGATGGTTTCCTTGTGGAAAGGTTCTATGTGATGCAACCAAAAGGTTTTGTCGATCCTAAGGATGCTAACAAGTATGCAAGCTCCAGCGATCCTTCTATGGAGTGGAGAAGCATCTCGAAGTTGGAATATAGCTTTGATAAGATGATCTAAGTTTTGGGTTTATACAAAGTTTATGAGAAACTTGTATTTCCAAGAAAGTGAGTGGGAGCACTATAGAATTTTTGATAAGTATATGTGGTTGCCATATTATTGATCAGAAATGATATAGAATTCCCGGAAAGAAAAAAAGGTTGTTTGAAATGAGCTTTTCAAAGGAAAACCTGGATTGACCTACTTGAAACATTGAGCATTAAGATCTATAGAGATAGATCAAGACGCTTGATAAAACTTTCACTGAATACATACCTTGACAAGTTTTGAAGGAGTTCAAAATGGATCAGTCAAAGAAGGAGTTCTTGAATGTATTTTAAGGTGGGAATTTGAGTAAGACTCAAAACTTGACCATGACAGAAGAAAGAGAAAGGACGAGGGTCATCCCTTATACCTTAGCCGTAGGCTCTATAGTATGACATGATGTTGATACGTACCAAACGTATCTATAATTTCTGTTTGTTCCATGATCTTTTGTGTGATATTGTTATATGTTTTGCTACACTTTTATACCTTTTTACACATATTTGGACTAACCTACTAACTCAGTGCACACAATGCCAGTTTCTGTTTGCTGATGTCTTTTTTGCACGGACTTTTACCCCAATTTACAGAGTCCCAAAAATCCCAAGAAAATATAAAAGAATCAGTGTGATGGAAGCATCACGAGCACCAAAGTTGGGCCAGAGGGGAGCCAGGGCCTGCCCAGGCGGCGTCCCTGTGTGTCCCCCCCTCCTGGTCGCGCCATCAGCACTACTGGAAAACAGTTTTTGCCATCTGCCAAATCTTTGCCGTCTGCTAGCTGATGGCAAAGAGTGTATTTGCCGTCAGCTTCCACAAAGCGGACGACAAAGCACTGGTAGATGGCATAGAGTGTTTTTGCCATCAATCACATCTTTGCCGTCTGCTAGCAGACGACAAAGAGTCTCACAGCAGACGACAAACATGTAGATGGGCCCACCTTACCTCGGGGACGGTAGGGCAAACTGAAGTCCCTTCTTTGCCGTCTGCTAGTGGACGACAAAGAGTGCGGAGGCAGACGACAAAGAGTCTATACTCTTTGCCGTCGGCCGGCAGACGACAAAGAGGTAACTCCGTTAACGGCTCTTCGCCCCCACCCCGCGCCTCTCTCTCTCACCCACACTGCCTCTCTCTCCCACTCCTCTCCTCGACGCCCAATGCCGCCGCCACCGTCAAGCCGCTGCCCCCGTCGCGCCGCCGCCCCTGTCGCCCCCCCCCCCCCGCCGCCTCACCGCCCTCGTTGTCGCCCCGGTGTCCCACAGCCCCCTAGCGCCGCTTCTCCACCTCTCCCCGACGCCCACCTAAGCCACCACCACCGTCGCGCCGCTGCCCCACCTCGCCCTCGCCGCCGCTGCCCCACCACCGTCGCGGCGCCGCCCCGCCACCCCCGGCCCCGCCATAGCTGTTGGAATTATGCCCTAGAGGCAATAATAAATGTATAGTTATTATTATAATTGCTGTATCAAGATAATAGTTTATTATCCATGCTATAATTGTATTGAATAAAGACTCATTTACATGTGTGGATACATAGACAAAACACCGTCCCTAGCATGCCTCTAGTTGGCTAGCCAGTTGATCGATGATAGTCAGTGTCTTCTGATTATGAACAAGGTGTTGTTGCTTGATAACTGGATCACGTCATTAGGAGAATCACGTGATGGACTAGACCCAAACTAATAGACGTAGCATGTTGATCGTGTCATTTTGTTGCTACTGTTTTCTGCGTGTCAAGTATTTATTCCTATGACCATGGGATCATATAACTCACTGACACCGGAGGAATGCTTTGTGTGTATCAAACGTTGCAACGTAACTGGGTGACTATAAAGATGCTCTACAGGTATCTCCGAAGGTGTTAGTTGAGTTAGTATGGATCAAGACTGGGATTTGTCACTCCGTGTGACGGAGAGGTATCTCGGGGCCCACTCGGTAATACAACATCACACACAAGCCTTGCAAGCAATGTAACTTAGTGTAAGTTGCGGGATCTTGTATTACGGAACGAGTAAAGAGATTTGCCGGTAAACGAGATTGAAATAGGTATACGGATACTGACGATCGAATCTCGGGCAAGTAACATACCGAAGGACAAAGGGAATGACATACGGGATTATACGAATCCTTGGCACTGAGGTTCAAACGATAAAGATCTTCGTAGAATATGTAGGATCCAATATGGGCATCCAGGTCCCGCTATTGGATATTGACCGAGGAGTCTCTCGGGTCATGTCTACATAGTTCTCGAACCCGCAGGGTCTGCACACTTAAGGTTCGACGTTGTTTTATGCGTATTTGAGTTATATGGTTGGTTACCGAATGTTGTTTGGAGTCCCGGATGAGATCACGGACGTCACGAGGGTTTCCGGAATGGTCCGGAAACGAAGATTGATATATAGGATGACCTCGTTTGATTACGGGAAGGTTTTCGGAGTTACCGGGAATGTACCGGGAATGACGAATGGGTTCCGGGAGTTCACCGGAGGGGGGCAACCCACTCCGGGGAAGCCCATAGGCTTTTGGGGGACACACCAGCCCTTAGTGGGCTGGTGGGACAGCCCCAAGGGAGCCTATGCGCCAAGATAAGAAAATCAAAGGAAAAGAAAAAAAAAAGAGGGAAGAAGTGGGAAGGGAGGGGGACTCCTCCCACCAAACCAAGTCCAACTCGGTTTGGGGGGGGGGGGAGTCCTCCCCCCCTTGGCTCGGCCGACCCCTTGGGAGTCCCTTGGACCCCACGGCAAGGTCCCCCTCCCTCCTCCTATATATATGGGGCTTTTAGGGCAGATTTGAGACGACTTTCTCACGGCTGCCCGACCACATACCTCCATAGTTTTTCCTCTAGATCGTGTTTCTGCGGAGCTCGGGCGGAGCCCTGCTGAGACAAGATCATCACCAACCTTCGGAGCGCCGTCATGCTGCCCGAGAACTCTTCTACCTCTCCTTCTCTCTTGCTGGATCAAGAAGGCCGAGATCATCGTCGAGCTGTACGTGTGCTGAACGCGGAGGTGCCGTCCGTTCGGTACTAGATCGTGGGACTGATCGCGGGATTGTTCGCGGGGCGGATCAAGGGACGTGAGGACGTTCCACTACATCAACCGCGTTCTCTAACGCTTCTGATGTACGATCTACAAGGGTACGTAGATCACTCATCCCCTCTCGTAGATGGACATCACCATGATAGGTCTTCGTGCGCGTAGGAAAAATTTTGTTTCCCACGCGACGTTCCCCAAAAGTGGCATCATGAGCTAGGTTCATGCGTAGATGTCTTCTCGAGTAGAACACAAAAGGTTTTGTGGGCGGTGATGTGCGTTTTGCTGCCCTCCTTAGTCTTTTCTTGATTCCGCGGTATTGTTGGATTGAAGCGGCTTGGACCGACATTACTCGTACGCTTACGAGAGACTGGTTTCATCGTTACGAGTAACCCCCTTTGCTCAAAGATGACTGGCAAGTGACGGTTTCTCCAACTTTAGTTGAATCGGATTTGACCGAGGAGGTCCTTGGATGAGGTTAAATAGCAACTCATATATCTCCGTTGTGGTGTTTGCGTAAGTAAGATGTGATCCTACTAGATACCCTTGGTCACCACGTAAAACTTGCAACAACAAAATTAGAGGACGTCTAACTTGTTTTTGCAGGGTATGATTGTGATGTGATATGGCCAATGATGTGATGTGATATATTGGATGTATGAGATGATCATGTTGTAATAGAAATATCGACTTGCACGTCGATGGTACGGCAACCGGCAGGAGCCATAGGGTTGTCTTTATACTAACATATTTGTGCTTGCAGATGCGTTTACTATTTTGCTAGGATGTAGCTTTAGTAGTAATAGCATAAGTAGCACGACAACCGCGATGGCAACACGTTGATGGATGATCATGGTGTGGCGCCAGTGACAAGAAGATCGTGCCGGTGCTTTGGTGATGGAGATCAAGAAGCACGTGATGATGGCCATATCATGTCACTTATGAATTGCATGTGATGTTAATCCTTTTATGCACCTTATTTTGCTTAGAACGACGGTAGCATTATGAGGTGATCTCTCACTAAAATTTCAAGACGAAATTGTGTTCTCCCCGAGTGTGCACCGTTGCTACAGTTCGTCGTTTCGAGACACCACGTGATGATCGGGTGTGATAGACTCAACGTTCACATACAACGGGTGCAAAACAGTTGCGCACGCGGAACACTCGGGTTAAGCTTGACGAGCCTAGCATGTGCAGACATGGCCTCGGAACACATGAGACCGAAAGGTCGATCATGAATCATATAGTTGATATGATTAGCATAGGGATGCTTACCACTGAAACTACTCTCGACTCACGTGATGATCGGACTTGGGATAGTGTAAGTGGATCATGAACCACTCAAATGACTAGAGAGATGTACTTTTTGAGTGGGAGTTTAGCATATAATTTGATTAAGTTGAACTCTAATTATCTTGAACATAGTCTAAGTCCACTTTGAATATATTTGTGTTGTAGATCATGGCTCACGCAAGTGTCATCCTGAATTTTAATACGTTCCTAGAGAAAGCTAAGTTGAAAGATGATGGAAGCAACTTTGTAGACTGGGCTCGTAATCTTAAGCTAATCTTACAAGCTAGAAAGAAGGATTATGTCCTTAATGCTGCGCTAGGAGATGAACCACCCGCTACGGCTGATCAGGATGTTAAGAACGCTTGGTTAGCACGTAAGGAGGACTACTCAATAGTTCAATGTGCAGTCTTGTATGGCTTAGAGCCGGGACTTCAACGTCGCTTTGAGCGTCATGGAGCATTTGAGATGTTCCAGGAGTTGAAGTTTATCTTTCAGAAGAACGCCCGGATCGAGAGGTATGAGACCTCCGATAAATTCTATGCTTGCAAGATGGAGGAAAACTCGTCTGTCAGTGAACATGTGCTCAAAATGTCTGGGTACTCAAACTGTCCAGCTGAACTGGGAATTGAACTCCCGCAAGAAGCTGTCACTGACAGAATCCTCCAATCACTGCCGCCAAGCTATAAAGGCTTTGTGTTGAACTACAACATGCAAGGGATGAACAAGTCTCCCGGCGAGTTGTTTGCGATGCTGAAAGTCGCAGAGTCTGAACTCCGTAAAGAGCATCAAGTGTTGATGGTGAGCAAGACCACTAGTTTCAAGAGAAACGGCAAAGGCAAGAAGGGCAATTCGAAGAAGAGCGGCAAGCCTGTTGCCAATCCGCCGAAGAAACCCAAGGCTGGACCTAAGCCTGAAACAGAGTGCTTCTATTGCAAGGGTATGGGTCACTAGAAGCGCAATTGCCCCAAGTATCTGGCAGATAAGAAGGCGGGCAAAGAAAAATCAGGTATATTTGATATACATGTTATTGATGTGTACTTAACCGGCTCTCGTAGTAGTGCCTGGGTATTCGAAAGCGGTTCTGTTGCTCACATTTGCAACTCGAAGCAGGAACTGCGGAATAGACGAAGGCTGGCGAAAGACGAAGTGACGATGCGCGTAGGAAACGGTTCCAAGGTTGATGCAATCGCCGTCGGCACCGTGTCACTTCAACTACCATCGGGATTAGTGATGAACTTAAATCATTGTTATTTAGTGCCTGCGTTGAGCATGAACATTATATCTGGATCTTGTTTATTGCGAGACGGTTACTCTTTTAAGTCTGAGAATAATGGTTGTTCTATTTCTATGAGTAACATCTTTTATGGTCATGCACCGAATGTGAGAGGATTGTTCATATTGAATCTCGATAGAGATACGCATATACATAACATTGAGACCAAAAGAGTTAGAGTAAACAATGATAGCGCCATATTTTTGTGGCACTGCCGCTTGGGTCATATTGGTGTAAAGCGCATGAAGAAACTCCATGCTGATGGACTTTTGGAGTCACTTGACTTTGATTCACTTGACACGTGCGAACCATGCCTCATGGGCAAGATGACTAAAACTCCGTTCTCCGGAACAATGGAGCGTGCTAGTGACTTGTTGGAAATCATACATACCGATGTGTGTGGTCCGATGAGCGTGGAGGCACGCGGCGGATATCGTTATTTTCTCACCTTCACTGACGATTTAAGTAGATATGGTTATGTCTACTTGATGAAGCACAAGTCTGAAACATTTGAAAAGTTCAAGCAATTTCAGAGTGAAGTAGAAAATCATCGTAACAAGAAGATCAAGTTCCTACGGTCTGATCGTGGGGGTGAATATCTGAGTTTCGAGTTTGGTACTCACTTAAGACAATGTGGAATTGTTTCGCAGTTAACACCGCCTGGAACACCACAGCGTAATGGTGTGTCCGAACGTCGTAATCGTACTTTGTTAGAGATGGTGCAATCTATGATGTCTCTTACTGATTTGCCGTTATCATTTTGGGGTTATGCATTAGAAATAGTTGCATTCACTTTAAATAGGGCACCATCAAAATCCGTTGAGACGACACCATACGAACTGTGGTATGGCAAAAGACCAAAGTTGTCGTTTCTTAAAGTTTGGGATGTGATGCTTATGTCAAAAAGCTTCAGCCTGAAAAGCTGGAACCCAAAGCGGAAAAGTGCGTCTTCATAGGTTACCCAAAGGAGACAGTTGGGTACACCTTCTATCTCAAATCCGAGGGCAAAGTGTTTGTTGCTAAAAACGGAACTTTTCTCGAGAAGGAGTTTCTCTCGAGAGAATTGAGTGGGAGGAAGATAGAACTTGACGAGGTTGTCGAACCTCTCATCCCTCTGGATGGTGGCGCAGGGCAAGGGGAAACCTCTGTCGTTGCGACGCCGGTTGAGGAGGAAGTTAATGATGATAATCATGAAACTCCAGTTCAAGTTTCTGTTGAACCACGCAGGTCGACGAGATCACGCGCTGCTCCAGAGTGGTACGGTAATCCCGTCTTGTCAATCATGTTGTTAGACAACAATGAACCTGCAAATTATGAAGAAGCAATGGTGGGCCCAGATTCCAACAAATGGCTAGAAGCCATGAAATCCGAGATAGGATCCATGTATGAGAACAAAGTGTGGACTTTGGAGATACTACCTGAAGGCCGCAAGGCTATTCAGAACAAATGGATCTTTAAGAAGAAGACGGACGCTGACGGTAATGTGACCGTTTATAAAGCTCGACTTGTGGCAAAGGGTTTTTCACAAGTTCCAGGAGTAGACTACGATGAGACCTTCTCACCCGTAGCGATGCTTAAGTCCGTCAGAATCATGTTAGCAATAGCTGCATTTTTCGATTATGAAATCTGGCAGATGGATGTCAAAACGGCGTTCCTTAACGGTTTCCTTAAGGAAGAGTTGTATATGATGCAACCCGAAGGTTTTGTCGATCCTAAAAATGCTGACAAGGTATGCAAGCTCCAGCGATCCATTTATGGACTGGTGCAAGCATCTCGGAGTTGGAACAAACGCTTTGATGAGGTGATCAAAGCATTTGGGTTTATACAAGTGGTTGGAGAATCTTGTATTTACAAGAAAGTGAGTGGGAGCTCTGTGGCGTTTCTAATATTATATGTGGATGACATATTACTGATTGGAAACAACGTAGAGCTTTTGGAGAGCATAAAAGGTTACTTGAATAAAAGTTTCTCTATGAAGGACCTAGGAGAAGCTGCTTACATTCTAGGCATTAAGATCTATAGGGATAGATCAAAACGCCTGATAGGACTTTCACAAAGCACATACCTTGATAAAGTTTTGAAGAGGTTCAAAATGGAACAGTCCAAGAAAGGGTTCTTGCCAGTGTTACAAGGTACGAGATTGAGTAAGACTCAGTGCCCAGCAACTGATGAAGATAGAGAGCATATGCGCTCCGTCCCCTATGCTTCAGCCATATGCTCTATCATGTATGCAATGCTGTGCACTAGACCGGATGTTAGCCTGGCCATAAGTATGGCAGGTAGGTTCCCGAGTAATCCAGGAGTGGATCACTGGACGGCGGTCAAGAATATCCTGAAGTACCTGAAAAGGACTAAGGAGATGTTTCTCGTGTATGGAGGTGACGAAGAGCTCGCCGTAAAAGGTTACGTCGATGCAAGCTTTGACACAGATCCGGACGACTCTAAGTCGCAAACCGGATACGTATTTATTCTTAATGGGGGTGCAGTAAGCTGGTGCAGTTCCAAGCAAAGCGTCGTAGCAGATTCTACATGTGAAGCAGAGTACATGGCTGCCTCGGAGGCGGCTAAGGAGGGTGTCTGGATGAAGCAGTTCATGACGGATCTTGGAGTGGTGCCAAGTGCACTGGATACAATAACCTTGTTCTGTGACAACACTTGTGCCATTGCCTTAGCAAAGGAACCGAGGTTTCACAAGAAGACCAGACACATCAAACGACGCTTCAACCTCATCCGCGACTACGTCAAGGAGGAGGACGTAAATATATGCAAAGTGCACACGGATCTGAATGTAGGAGACCCGCTGACTAAACCTCTTCCACGGCCAAAACATGATCGACACCAGAACTGTATGGGTGTTAGATTTATTACAATGTAATTCACATGGTGATGTGAGGGCTAGATTATTGACTCTAGTGCAAGTGGGAGACTGTTGGAATTATGCCCTAGAGGCAATAATAAATGTATAGTTATTATTATAATTCCTGTATCAAGATAATAGTTTATTATCCATGCTATAATTGTATTGAATAAAGACTCATTTACATGTGTGGATACATAGACAAAACACCGTCCCTAGCATGCCTCTAGTTGGCTAGCCAGTTGATCGATGATAGTCAGTGTCTTCTGATTATGAACAAGGTGTTGTTGCTTGATAACTGGATCACGTCATTAGGAGAATCACGTGATGGACTAGACCCAAACTAATAGACGTAGCATGTTGATCGTGTCATTTTGTTGCTACTGTTTTCTGCGTGTCAAGTATTTATTCCTATGACCATGAGATCATATAACTCACTGACACCGGAGGAATGCTTTGTGTGTATCAAACGTCGCAACGTAACTGGGTGACTATAAAGATGCTCTACAGGTATCTCCGAAGGTGTTAGTTGAGTTAGTATGGATCAAGACTGGGATTTGTCACTCCGTGTGACGGAGAGGTATCTCGGGGCCCACTCGGTAATACAACATCACACACAAGCCTTGCAAGCAATGTAACTTAGTGTAAGTTGCGGGATCTTGTATTACGGAACGAGTAAAGAGATTTTCCGGTAAACGAGATTGAAATAGGTATACGGATACCGACGATCGAATCTCGGGCAAGTAACATACCGAAGGACAAAGGGAATGACATACGGGATTATACGAATCCTTGGCACTGAGGTTCAAACGATAAAGATCTTCGTAGAATATGTAGGATCCAATATGGGCATCCAGGTCCCGCTATTGGATATTGACCGAGGAGTCTCTCGGGTCATGTCTACATAGTTCTCGAACCCGCAGGGTCTGCACACTTAAGGTTCGACGTTGTTTTATGCGTATTTGAGTTATATGGTTGGTTACCGAATGTTGTTCGGAGTCCCGGATGAGATCATGGACGTCACGAGGGTTTCCGGAATGGTCCGGAAACGAAGATTGATATATAGGATGACCCCGTTTGATTACCGGAAGGTTTTAGGAGTTACCGGGAATGTACCGGGAATGACGAATGGGTTCCGGGAGTTCACCGGAGGGGGGCAACCCACTCCGGGGAAGCCCATAGGCTTTTGGGGGACACACCAGCCCTTAGTGGGCTGGTGGGACAGCCCCAAGGGAGCCTATGCGCCAAGATAAGAAAAATCAAAGGAAAAGAAAAAAAAAAGAGGGAAGAAGTGGGAAGGGAGGGGGACTCCTCCCACCAAACCAAGTCCAACTCGGTTTGGGGGGGGGGAGTCCTCCCCCCCCTTGGCTCGGCCGACCCCTTGGGAGTCCCTTGGACCCCAAGGCAAGGTCCCCCTCCCTCCTCCTATATATATGGGGCTTTTAGGGCAGATTTGAGACGACTTTCTCACGGCTGCCCGACCACATACCTCCATAGTTTTTCCTCTAGATCGTGTTTCTGCGGAGCTCGGGCGGAGCCCTGCTGAGACAAGATCATCACCAACCTCCGGAGCGCCGTCATGCTGCCGGAGAACTCTTCTACCTCTCCTTCTCTCTTGCTGGATCAAGAAGGCCAAGATCATCGTCGAGCTGTACGTGTGCTGAACGTGGAGGTGCCGTCCGTCCGGTACTAGATCGTGGGACTGATCACGGGATTGTTCGCGGGGCGGATCGAGGGACGTGAGGACGTTCCACTACATCAACCGTGTTCTCTAACGCTTCTGCTGTACGATCTACAAGGGTACGTAGATCACTCATCCCCTCTCGTAGATGGACATCACCATGATAGGTCTTCGTGCGCGTAGGAAAATTTTTGTTTCCCACACGACGTTCCCCAACAATAGCTGCCCCTCCCGATGAGCCCCCTGCACCCGCATGATTTTTGTTCTTGTTAGTAGTTTTAGTAGTTGTTCTTGTTAGTAGTTTTAGTAGTTTTTCTTGTTAGTAGTTTTAGTAGTTGTTCTTGTTAGTAGATTTAGTTAGTTGGTAGATTTAGTAGGTAGTTTAGTGGTAGATTTTGTGTTGTTAATTAGTGGTAGCTTGTTAAATTAGTTAGGTTAGTTAGTTTGCTTGGTTAGTTAGGTGGAGGAGGAGAAGAGGAGAAGAGGAGGAGGAGGAGGACGAGAAGAGGAGAAGAAGAAGAGGAGTAGGAGGAGGAGGAGGAGGAGAAGAAAAATAATAATAATAATAATAATAATAATAATAAGAAGAAGAAGAAGAGGAGGAGAAGAAAAAAATAAGAAGGAGAAGAAGAAGAAGAGAAGAAAAAAATAAGAAGGAGAAGAAGTAAAGAAGAAGAGAAGAAGAGAATAAGAAAAAAATAAGAAGGAGAAGAAGGGAAAAAAGAAGAAGAAGTTGATTTCTTATTGTTTGGTATTTAGTGGTAGCTAGATTCTTTTTTAGTTACTTAGTGGTAGATTCTGTTTTTGTTATTTTTTGCTGTTTAGTGCTATATAGGTTTAGCGATAGGTTTAGTTAGCTTGGTTAGTTAGGTTAGTTAGTTAGTTAGCTTAATAGAAAGAATAGGAAGAAGAAGAAGAGGAGGAGGAGGAGAAGAAGAAGAAGAAGAAGAAGAAGAAGAAGAGGAGGAGGAGGAGGAGGAGGAGGAGAAGACAAAAATAAGAAGGAGAAGAAGAAAAGAAGAAGAAAAGAAGAAGAGAAGAAGAAGAAGAGAAGAAGAAGAAGAGAAGAAGAGAAGAAGAATACCTTCCCCTCCTTCTCCTTCTTCTCCTCCTTCTTCTCCTCCTCCTCCTTCTCCTTCTTCTTGATTTCTTCTTCTTCTTCTTCTTCTTCTTCTCCTCTTTCTTCTCCTCTATCTTATTCTCCTTACCTTATTTTCCCCAGCAATGAGATAATTAGCCCATTTAGCTACAAAATGGCATAAAAACCTTGGTTAGCTCATGAATATTATATTCTTAACTTGTTTTCCTCTAAAATGTCATAATTAGAATATTTGTGTTGATAGGGTGGATTTACATCTGATAGTTGTCTCGTCGCTGTGAGGTCTGCTGTGCGAAGACCTCCCCGTGCGTTGTACGAGCTCCGCCCCTGCATTCGTGGGTCAGTACAAATTTCATCTCCTCCTCGCCCCTTCATTTACTCTGGCTCGGTTTCCGGATGAAACTTTCTAGATTTAGGTAATTAAATTAATTTATCAGCATGCGTGACCAGTATGCGTCTCCCATTCGAAAGGGCGACATCTATAAATATGCATGTCTTTGCATATTTATAACCGCCATCCTTTCGAATTGTCCAACATTATCCATGGACAACCCGAGTATGTGTAGATTGGGTTCGTTTTCCCGTATGCTGTGCTCTCGATCTGATGCGGAATTTCGTGAGTGCCTCCCTGTTGTTCTCCGGATGCACATCCTCTCTGTTTATTGTGGAGACGTGTATCAGGAGAACAGCGGGGAGGTGCTGCCGAAATTTTGCGTTGGATCCGGAGTAGAGCATGGGAAAATGAACCCAATCTACACATACTCGGGTGGGATTAGGACCTATCTTTACCTATTAGCGTGTAGGTTGCCTGGACGTAATAAAAATGGTGAACCTGATTAACCGATGAATATAAATGCTAAATTATATATAAATATATTTCTTCTGTCTTTAGTAGCTAGGCAAGATGAGTGATCGTGCGTGGATGTATACCGGCCACCCTAGTCAGAAAGAGACGACGAAAGAATGGTTTGTAAAAACAAAGGAATTTGTGAAAGCCGCATTCGCAAATGGCCAGGAAAGAAACTATTGCTCCTGTCCTGGATCCGACAACTATAAAAAGACGACAGAGGCTGTAATGATTAAACACCTGCAGAGGAGGGGTTTTAAGCCTAATTATATGGTGTGGAAATTTCATGGTGAGTCTATACAACGCACAAGAGCTAAGGTGGTCCGTCATCGCACGGACGAGCATGGTACCGGGATCGAAGACATGGTGCAAGACTTTGATGATGCTCGGGATTCGGAAGATGAGATGGAGGAATCTGCAAAGGCCTTTTATGAAATGTTGGAGTCTTCAAAACGTCCTCTCCATGAGCACACTGAGCTTTGTCAACTGGATGCAATTGCACAAGTAATGGCTCTGAAGGCTCAGTTCAACTTGGGAAGAGAATGCTACGACGCGATGATGACACTATTTGGACGCTTCCTACCCAAAGGCCATGTCATGCCTGCAAACCTGTACCAGTCGGACAAAATACTTCGTGTACTTAAGATGCCCTATGAGAAGATAGATGCATGTGAGGAAGGATGTGTCTTATTTAGGAAGGAGTATGCACACTTGGACTATTGTCCCAATTGCGAGTCTTGCAGGTATCTTGTGGTAGACAACGGTATGGGTGAGAAGAGGTAGACCAAAATCGCAGTTAGTGTTCTTCGGTATATGCCAATCGTACCAAGACTTCAATGTCTTTTCATGGTCGAAGAGACAGCCAGACAGATGACATGACACAAATTGGGCAAAAGAACCGAACTAGATGCGGATGGGAATAAGATGGTGGTACACACATCGGATGGGGAAGCGTGGAAACATTTCGATGGATTGCATGAGGATAAAGCGGAAGATCCAAGGAATCCTCGAGTCTGCATCGCCACGGATGGTTTTAATCCATTCGGCATGACGGCAACCAAATATAGTTGTTGGCCTGTATTTGTCATTCCACTCAATCTCCCCCCCGGACAGATTATGCAAAGAAAGAACATATTTCTGACGTTGATAATTCCAGGGCCCAATTATCCAGGGAAGAATGTGAATGTGTACCTGCAGCCGCTTAAGGATGAATTGGAAGACGCTTGGGATAATGGGGTCAAGACATACGATGCCGCTAGAAAACAAAACTTCAAAATGCATGTGTGGTACATGTACTCTATGCATGACTTGCCGGCGTATGCACTATTCTTTGGATGGTGTGTGCATGGAAGGTTCCCGTGCCCCCAATGCAAGGAAGCTCTTCAATTTCATTGGTTGCAGGAGGGTCGGAAGTATTCTTGCTTTGACTTGCATAGACAGTTCCTGGATCCTGACCATCAGTTCAGAAAAGACAAGAAGAACTTTACCAAAGGTAAAGTTGTCAAAAACTTGGCACCACCTACATTGACAGGCCAACAGATCCTGGATCAGTTAAACGCCCTTGAGCCTTATCCAGAGCGTCCAGGCTATTTCAAGGGGTATAATTCAAAACACGCCTGGACTCACAAGCCATGCTTCTGGGATCTGCCTTACTTCAAAGACCTCGTTCTTCCACACAATATCGACACGATGCACACTGAAAAGAATATCGGAGAGGCTATTTTTGGTACATTGTTCGACATAGATGGGAAGACAAAGGATAATACTAAGGCTAGAGTCGATCAAGAGACACTATGTCATAGACCGTTGCAAAACATGCGAGAAGGCAAAGGAAAGCAGAAGTGGTCGAAGCCAAAGGCATGGTTCAATCTTGGAAGGCCAGCTATGAGGGAAATTATCTTGTGGGTCAAAATGCACTTGATGTTCCCCGATGGGTATGCAGCGAATCTAAAGAGGGGAGCGAGTCTTGAAAAATTAAAAATCTTTGGTCTCAAGAGTCATGATTGGCACATATGGCTAGAGCGGGTAATGGCGGTGATGTTATGTGGCTTTATTCCTGAGGATGAATGGCTAGTACTGGCGGATCTGAGCTATTTCTTCCGTGTTCTTTGTGCGAAAGAATTGTCGGCTGGCGTGGTAGAAGACATGGAGGAGTTTGCATTGGAGTTGTTGTGCAAGTTAGAGAAGATCTTTCCATCGGGCTTCTTTAATCCAATGCAGCATTTGATTTTACATCTACCGACCAAGGCAAGATTGGGTGGGCCCGTGCAAGATCGTTGGTGCTATGCAACTGAGAGGATGCAGAAGACCCTTCGAGCTAAATGTAAAAATAAGCGTAGAATTGAAGCATCGATGGCTGAGGCATTCATTACTGAGGAGGTGGCAAACTTTGTGACAGCACACTACGAAGCCAAAAATTATCATTTGCATAATCCGAAGCCTCGACACAATGATGCAGACCCTAAAAAAGGTGGGTCCAACCTCAGCCTATTCGAAGGGAAGCTCGCACCAGCCGGTGCTTTGAAACCAATAACGTTGGATGTCGAAGAATGGCGGAACATTTCGTTGTATATCTTCAACAAGCTAACAGAAGTGCGGCCGTACATCGAGTGAGTTCTCGGCACATTTTACCGTAACTTCTAATTCATTTGAACTGCTCTTATTCCCGGATATTTCAAACAGCCGTTACGTCACCAAATTCTCGGATGGAGCGGTGATCGAAAATGATTCTGTCGAAGAGTATGAGCTTCTGTCAAAGACAGGAGGCGGCTATCCCGGTTTCATCTCTTGGTTCAAACAAACGGTAATTATCAATAATGGACCATTTCATTTCTTGGTCTAACTTGCGGCTAATGCAACAATCGTTTCATATTAAACTTGTAGGCTAATTCAGAGTCTATGGACGCCGAATTGAGACAAGTCGCTAATGGTTTTGACTATAAGGTCCGTTCATTTGAGAAATACAACATCAACGGGTATCTCTTTCGTACCTTTGGCAAAGAGCTATCTATGCCCGACCGGAAATCTACAAATTGTGGTGTCTCTGCTATCGGCGAAGGTGTTATCGAGTATTATGGAAGAGTTGAAGCAATTTATGAACTTCAATTCTATGGTGAAAACCCACCGAACGTCGTAGTCTTCAAATGTTATTGGTTCCATCCGAAGGAGACTAGAAGGACTCATGAACATATAGGACTAGTCGAAATCAATCCAAACACCCATTTAGATGTTCCCGATGTCTATATTACGGCTCAATGATACGTCTCAAACGTATCTATAATTTTTGATGGTTTCACGTTGTTATCTTGTCTTCTTTAGTTGTTTTATGTACCTTTTATATCTTTTTTGGGACTAACTTATTAATTCAGTGCCAAGTGCCAGTTCCTGTTTTTTCAGTATTTTTGACTCTTTTCAGATCTGATTTTGGAACGGAGTCCAAACGGAAGAAAAATCCCGAAATGATTTTTTCCCGAACGGAAGAAGACCAGGGGGCTTTTGGGCCAAGCCAGGTGGGCTCCAGGGAGCCCACAAGCCCCCACTCCGCCACCAGGGGGAGGCGGCGGTGGGCAGGCTTGTGGCCTCCCTGGCCGCCCCCTGACCTAGGTCTTTGGCCTATAAATTCCCAAATATTCCGCAAAATATCGGGGGAGCCTCAAAAATACTTTTCCGCCGCCGCAAGCTTCCGTTTCCGCGAGATCTCATGTGGAGACCCTTCCCGGCACCCTGCCGGAGGGGACTTTGGAGTTGGAGGGATTCTTCATCATCATCACCGCCCCTCCAATGACTCGTGAGTAGTTCACTTCAGACCTACGGGTCCGTAGTTAGTAGCTAGATGGCTTCTTCTCTCTCTTGGATCTTCAATACAAAGTTCTCCATGATCTTCATGGAGATCTATCCGATGTAATCTTGTTTGGCGGTGTGTTTGTCGAGATCCGATGAATTGTGGAGTTGTGATCAGATTATCTATGATATATATTTGAGTCTTTGCTGATTCCTTATATGCATGATTTGATATCCTTGTAAGTCTCTCCGAGTCTTGGGTTTTGTTTGGCCAATTAGATCTATGATTCTTGCAATGGGAGAAGTGCTTGGTTTTGGGTTCTACCATGTGTTGACCTTTCCCAGTGACAGTAGGGGCAGCAAGGCACACATCAAGTAGTTGCCATCAAGGGTAAAAAGATGGTGTTTTTATCATTGGTTTGAGATTATCCCTCTACATCATGTCATCTTGCTTAAGGCGTTACTCTGTTCTTATGGACTTAATACACTAGATGCATGCTGGATAGCGGTCGACGTGTGGAGTAATAGTAGTAGATGCAGAAAGTATCGGTCTACTTGTTTCAGACGTGATGCCTATAGAAACAATCATTGCATAGATATCTTCACGACTTTGCGCGGTTCTATCAATTGCTCGACAATAATTTGTTGACCCACCGTCTACTTGCTTTCATGAGAGAAGCCACTAGTAAACACTACGGCCCCCGGGTCTATTCACATCCATCGTTTACACCTCCGCTTTTACTTTGCTTTGTTACTTTGTTACTTTCAGTTCTCACTTGGCAAACAATCTATAAGGGATTGACAATCCCTTCATAGCGTTGGGAGCAAGTTTTTGTGTTTCTGCAGGATCTTGAGATACTCCTCCACTCGATTGATACCTTGGTTCTCAAACTGAGGGAAGTACTTACCACCGCTACACTACATCATCCTTTCCGCTTCGAGGGAACACCAACGCAAGGCTCCAAGGCCACGGGGGAAATCCTTTGCATACTTGCCTAGGAAGTACCTTAAGGCGTAGCCGCAGCTGAAGGACTCCTAGTGCCGTTGCTGAGGAGTATCCAGCAACACTCCTATTTCTGGCGCTGTTGGAAGGTCTTTTGTTGCAGTAGCAGAAGTATTTCTGGCGCCGTTGCCGGGGAAGGAGGATCGAGTCAAGAATAGTCTCCCGTCAACGTGCCTATTTCTGGCGCCGTTGCCGGGGAGGAGAAATCAAGATCTATCCAAGTAGGTTTCACAAACTCTTCTCTTGCATTTACTTTTGTTGCCAGTTGCCTCTCGTTTTCCTCTCCCCCACTTCACATTTGCCATTTTTGTTCGCCTTTCTTCTTTGCCTTTTTTATTTTGCTTTTTGCCTTTCCTTTTCGCCCGTCTGCTCCTAGGTTTGTTCGTGAGATACTTTTCCTCATGGCCAAACCAAACTACTTCAGAAAATTAGAGGAGGTTGAAACTAATGTCAAAGGTTTCATGTCTTCATAGTTTGACCAAAGTAGTTACTTCCGTAGGGAATTAAAAGAGCAAAATTCCTTTTTGGCCTGCTTGAATAAAGAGGTAGATGATATGGCCAATGATTTCCTGGCACTTAGTTCCCAGTTTGCTCATCTTGAAAAATTGGTGGGCCAAATTTCTGACAAGCAGGCTACCTTAGTCAATAAGATGGCAGCTAAACCTGAAATTTGTGATGAAAATCACAAGGATCTTAAAGTGCTTGGTGTGTCTCCTCTTGAATCTTTGTTTTCGCATGTCAAACCTACTTATGGAGGGGCTGGATATGAATCCACTTTAGTTGAAAAACGCCCCAGTGATACGGAGTCCACCTATCTTAGTGATAAAGGTGTGGAGAGTGGAGTAGAAGAAGTCAACAATTTGGGTAGTAATGAAACTCCCACTTTGGATTTCAAGGAATTCAATTATGATAATTGCTCCTTGTTTGAATGCATTTCTTTGATGCAATCCATTCCAAACTCTCCACATGCTTATAGCCAAAGCAAAGCCTTTACCGCACATATCGTAGATGCTATGATGAAATCTATTGAAGAGAATCTTGAACTAGAAGTCTCTATACCTAGAAAACTTCATGATGAGTGGGAACCTACTATCAAAATCAAGATCAAAAACTATGAGTGCAATGCTTTGTGTGATTTGGGTGCTAGTGTTTCCACGATTCCAAAGTCTTTATGTGATATTCTTGGTTTTCATGAGATTGAAGAGTGTTCTCTTAATTTGCATCTTGCGGATTCTACTGTCAAGAAACCCATGGGGAGGATCGATGATGTTCTTATTGTTGCAAATAAGAACTATGTACCGTGGATTTCATTGTACTTGACATAGATCGAAATCCTTCATGTCCCATTATTCTTGGTAGACCTTTCCTAAGGACTATTGGTGCTATCATCGATATGAAGGAAGGGAATATTAGATTTCAATTTCCTTTAAAGAATGGCATGGAGCACTTTCCTAGAAATAAAATAATATTGCCTTATGAATCTATGATGAGGGCTACCCATGGTTTGAGCATCAAAGATGACTATACGTGATTCCATCACTTTCGCCTAGCTAAGGGCGTTAAACAAAAGCGCTTGTTGGGAGGCAACCCAACGAATCTATCATTTTTCTTTCTGTTTTGTGTTTTCCACACTTTCATAATTCTGTTATGATTGTGTTTTTTGTGTTTCTTTTTGCGTTTATGCCAAGCAAAACTGTTATGATTAGTCTTGGGGATGATCGTTTGGTTATGCTGGAAAAGACATAAACTTTCTGCTCCGGAAAAGAATTGTCATTTTTTTATGTAAGTGCTTTTGAGTTGATTATTTTTTATGCTGATTGCTACGCAAATTCTTCAGACTGTCGTAAGTTTTCAGAATATTTGAAGTACCAGAGGTATATGAAACATACAGATTTCTATAGACTGGTCTGCTGTTAACAGATTCTGTTTTTGTTGTGTTGGTTGCTTATTTTGATGAAACTATGGATAGTATCGTGGGGTATTAGCCATGTAAGATTGAAAGTACAGTAACCCAACATCAGCACAAGTATAATTTAAGTTTGCTACAGTACCCAAGGAAATGGTGGTTTGCTTTCTTGTACTAATGTTATCACGAGTTTCTGTTTAAGTTTCGTGTTGTGAAGTTTTCAAGTTTTGGGTGAAGTTCTTATGGACAAAGATATAAAGAGTGGCAAGAGATCAAGCTTGGGGATGCCCAAGGCACCCCAAGAGATTCAAGGATGCCGTAAAAGCCTAAGCTTGGGGATGCCCCGGGAAGGCATCCCCTCTCTCGTCTTCAATCCATCGGTAGCGTTACTTGGGGCTATATTTTTATTCACCACATGTTATGTGTTTTTGCTTGGAGCGTCTTGTATTGTAGGAGTCTTTTATTTATGTTATGTCACAATCATCCTTGCTGCACACCTAGAGAGAGAGAGATACATGCACACATCGTGATTTTGTCGAGCTTCACTTATATCTTTTGGTAGACAATTCAGCTCACATGTGCTTCACTTATATCTTTTGAGCTAGATGCTTTTGCTCTATGTGCTTCACTTATATCTTTTAGAGCGCAGTGGTGCGTGGCTTGGTAGTTGATCTATGCTTTGAAAGTAGTCTCAAAAGGGGTAGTTATCCAAAGGGATACAAAAACTTCCACCTTCATGTGCATTGAATAGTTAGAGAAGTTTGATTTATCTCAATTAGTTTTGAGTTGTGGTTATGGTAATACTGAAGTCATGCTAGTAAGGTGTTGTGGATCTAGAAATACTTGTGTTGGAGTTAGTGATTCCCGTAGCATGCACGTATGGTGAACCGCTATGTGATGAAATATGAGCATGATTAGTATAATGATTGTCATCCTTTGCGTGGCGGTCGGGATCGCGCGATGATTTATACCTACCAACCCTTCCCCTAGGAGTATGCGTTGAATGCTTTGTTTCGATTACTAATAAAACTTTTGCAACAAGTATATGAGTCCTTCATGACTAATGTTGAGTCCATGGTTTAGATGCACTTTCACCTTCCACCATCACTATCTTCTTAGTGCCGTGCAACTTTCGCCGGTGCACAAAAACCACCATTAGCCTCCCTCAAAACAGCCACCATACCTACCTATTATGGCTTTTTAAAAGTCATTCCGAGATATATTGCCATGCAACTACCACCATGACATGTGCCACCACATCTACATTGCCATTGCATGATCGTAAGATAGCTAGCATGATGTTTCCATTGATGTCTATGCCATGCTAGATCATTGCCACGGTACACTACCGAAGTCATTCCATATAGAGTCATAGTTGCTCTAAGTTTTGTGTTGAAAGTGTGATGATCATCATTAATGGAGCATTGTCCCATGTGATGAAATAAAAGAGGCCAAAGAATCCCATAAAAAAAGAGGCCAAAGAGCCCACCAAAATAAAAAAATGAGAGAAAAAGAGAGAAGGGAGAATGCTACCACTTTTTCCACACTTGTGCATATTAAGCACCATGATCTTCATGATTGCGAGTCTCTCGTTTTGTCACCACCATATAGCTAGTGGGAAATTTTCATTATATAACTTGGCTTGTATATTCCAATGATAGGCTTCCTCAAAATTTCCTTAGGTCTTCGTGAGCAAGCAAGTTGGATGCACACCCACTAGTTTGCTTTAAGAGCTTTCACTTACTCGTAGCTCTAGTGCATCATTTGTATGGCAATCCCTACTCATTCACATTGATATCTATTGATGAGCATCTCCACAGCTCATTGATATGCCTAGTTAATGTGACTATCTTCTCCTTTTTTGTCTTGCAACCTCCACTACATTCCACACCATCTATAGTGCTATAACCATGGCTCACGCTCATGTATTGCGTGAGAGTTGAAAATGTTTGAGAAAGTAAAGGTGTGAAAAAATTACTTGGCCAATACCGGGGTTGTGCATGATTTAAATTCGTTGTGCAATGATGATAGAGCATAGCCAGACTATATGCTTTTGTAGGGATAACTTTCTTTTGGCCTTGTTATTTTGAAAGTTCATGATTACTTTGCTAGTTTGCTTGAATTATTATTGTTTCCACGTCAATAGCAAACTATTGTTTTGAATCTAATGGATCTGAACATTCACGTCACATAAGAGGAATTACAAAGGACACCTATGCTAGGTAGCATAAAAGCATCAAAAATTCATTCTTATCACTTCCCTACTCGAGGACGAGCAGGAGTTAAGCTTGGGGATGCTTGATACGTCTCAAACGTATCTATAATTTTTGATGGTTTCACGTTGTTATCTTGTCTTCTTTGGTTGTTTTATGTACCTTTTATATCTTTTTTGGGACTAACTTACTAATTCAGGGCCAAGTGCCAGTTCCTGTTTTTTCCGTGTTTTTGACTCTTTTTAGATCTGATTTTGGAACAGAGTCCAAACGGAAGAAAAACCCCGAAATGATTTTTTCCCGAACGGAAGAAGACCAGGGGGCTTTTGGGCCAAGCCAGGTGGGCTCCAGGAAGCCCACAAGCCCCCACTCCGCCACCAGGGGGAGGCGGCGGTGGGCAGGCTTGTGGCCTCCCTGGCCGCCCCCTGACCTAGGTCTTTGGCCTATAAATTCCCAAATATTCCACAAAAAATCGGGGGAGCCCCGAAAATACTTTTCCGCCGCCGCAAGCTTCCGTTTCCGCGAGATCTCATCTCGAGACCCTTCCCGGCACCCTGCCGGAGGGGACTTTGGAGTTGGAGGGCTTCTTCATCATCATCATCGCCCCTCCAACGACTCGTGAGTAGTTCACTTCAGACCTACGGGTCCGTATTTAGTAGCTAGATGGCTTCTTCTCTCTCTTGGATCTTCAATACAAAGTTCTCCATGATCTTGATGGAGATCTATCCAATGTAATCTTCTTTGGCGGTGTGTTTGTCGAGATCCGATGAATTGTGGAGTTGTGATCAGATTATCTATGATATATATTTGAGTCTTTTCTGATTTCTTATATGCATGATTTGATATACTTGTAAGTCTCTCCGAGTCTTGGGGTTTGTTTGGCCAACTAGATCTATGATTCTTGCAATGGGAGAAGTGCTTGGTTTTGGGTTCTACCATGTGGTGACCTTTCCCAGTGACAGTAGGGGCAGCAAGGCACACATCAAGTATTTGTCATCAAGGGTAAAAAGATGGGGTTTTAATCATTGGTTTGAGATTATCCCTCTACATCATGTCATCTTGCTTAAGGCGTTACTATGTTCTTATGGACTTAATACACTAGATGCATGCTGGATAGCGGTCGACATGTGGAGTAATAGTAGTAGATGCAGAAAGTATCGGTCTACTTGTTTCGGACGTGATGCCTATGGAAACAATCATTGCATAGATATCGTCATGACTTTGCGGGGTTCTATCAATTGCTCGACAGTAATTTGTTCACCCACCGTCTACTTGCTTTCATGAGAGAAGCCACTAGTAAACACTACGGCCCCCGGGTCTATTCACATCCATTGTTTACACCTCCTCCTTTACTTTGCTTTGTTACTTTGTTACTTTCAGTTCTCACTTGGCAAACAATCTATAAGGGATTGACAACCCCTTCATAGCGTTGGGAGCAAGTTTTTGTGTTTGTGCAGGATTTTGAGATACTCCTCCACTGGATTGATACCTTGGTTCTCAAACAGAGGGAAGTACTTACCACCGCTACGCTACATCACCCTTTCCGCTTCGAGGGAACACCAACGCAAGGCTCCAAGGCCACGGGGGAAATCCTTTGCATACTTGCCTAGGAAGTCCCTTAAGGCGTAGCCGCAGCTGAAGGATTCCTGGTGCCGTTGGTGAGGAGTATCAAGCAGCACTCCTATTTCTGGCGCCGTTGGAAGGTCTTTTGTTGCAGTAGCACTCAAGAGGCGACCCAAGTTTTCTATCTACCGTGGGCATGCCAAACGGATAAGAATCTGGAAGGTTGGTATGTTGTTTATGAAGTGTCGCCACATCTCAGACCACCTCTCCCAAATGAACAGGATTATGAACCCCACATTAACCCAGACACATATGATGGAGAATTCTTCCAAGAAACACGTCTATCCAAGAAACATTTCAAGAACCGCCGTGCTTCACCCAAGAACATGGAAGTAGACAGCGACAATGAATCCGACTCCACCCCTAAGCCGGAACCAGAAGACCTGGAACTCATAGAGGTTACTGATGCGGATGACCTGTCAATGCTTCAACGATTAAAGAAAGGCCTTTCACAACTTCACGTCGTTGAACCCGACGAGCACGTCATTCATGAAGACATGCGTGATAGTGATGATGATGATGCATTTATTGATGATGATTATTAGTTTGTAAGATTCACAACTTAAATTATATATATTTTAATCTTTATTATTCATGTACATATTATTATTCATGTCAGTTATTCAATTTTTTATGTTGTACTATTTCTTTTAATCTTTATCATGGCAGGTCACCAGGTGTTGAAAGATGGTGGGCGCTGGTCCAGAGCGCTCGACGGGTTCTTCCCAGCCGCCCCGCACGAGGGGTGGTACTTCCCTTCCACCCCTATCTCTCCGTAGAGCCTTCGCAGACAGTCTTTCGACACCACCCGTGGGTTCTTCTTCGTCGGCGGCATTGCCCACTGGGAGAGGTGCTGGTCGGGTAGGGAAGAAGGGGAAGGGTACAGGGAGAGGTGGTGGCCGCGGAAGATCCAGGAGGACTGTTGAGTCGTCCTCGCCACCACCACCAGCTCATTCACCTGAGCATAGGACTACTATGGTCGACCCGTTTGCGGAGGAGGCTACGGGGACTCCGGTCCAGGAGCCTGGTGTTGACGGGCACTCGTCCCATGATACTCCGGTCCAGGATCAGCCTCGGGTCGAGGTGCATACGGCCCATGAGACTACGGTTCCGGAGGCTTCACCCAACGTGGAGAGGCCCGGATGGGAGACCTGGCCGGATCGGACCGAGTTGCCGGATTGGACCGAGGGTCCGGGTGGCTCAGGGGACGGGGATGGCGGGGATGAGCTTACGGATAGTGAGGGCGATGTGCAGGTGGACGGGGCCATCGTGTACAAGCGTGGTAGTACACATCTCCCGATCGTGCCGGCTACCCGCGAGCAGAGGCTGGTGATTAAACCTGAAGGAGATAGGTAAGTACATTTACTCTTTTTTTAGCTTTTGCCGTCAAGTTTGTTCAAATATCTAATGCGTTGACCTTATCATACTGCAGGGGATGGGTACACCCTCTTGGAGTCCGCAGGCCGAACTCCGTCCTTGGTGTGCTTTGCCGGACAAATTTCCCGGGGTTTGTCACGTTGCCTGGTGAAGGTCAGGTTCCTACACTAGGATTTTCCTAGGAGCACTACCAGGCTGCGTAGGCCCCGCAGGAGGAGATTATAGATGGTGTCTTGTGCCACACGAGGGCCGAGATGGTGATCAAGAGCTTTTGGGTAAATTATCCTTTTACACAATCTAAAATTAACAATATAGCTAATTATTATACTAATCGGTGTTTTCACGTTTGATTGCAGACCTTCTATAGGTGTGAGGATATATATGAGGAGGAGGCGGCCAAGGTTCTCGAGGCCGAGTGTAGGCGGTTACTACAGAACTTACGCCACGAGGCTCGACCGCAGGCTATTCGAGACTACTACGCCACGCGTGGTATTAAGAAGCAGAAGAAGGATTGCCGCGGAAAGTTTCTGAAGAAGAAGCAATACATGAAGGTAATTACCTATTCTTAAGTCCTTCTACGTAGTTTTCTTGATTTCATTCATAGGCGTAGCGCTCAAAATTATTTCTAATAACTTACAGGTGCCCCCGAGATGTTGTGCGGATAAGATGGATTGTTGGGAGGCGTTGGTTGATGAGTGGTGCACAGACAGCTAGGATAATACGCTGTCCACTCACTCTCCCGAAGATCAAGGAGCGCCAGTCGAGCAGCTGTCCTGAGATAATGCGTCGTCCACGGCCAGTCGATCTTGCCATCGAGGTTAGTTGTACGGACTAAGAACACTTTCATCCATTTCATTATGTGTGTCACCATAGATCATTACTGTGGTAACGAGGAATGGTGTTTCAGGCTGCTCTTCAGAAAGAGAGATTGGCAAACCAGGATGCTCTTGAGAAAGAGAGATTGGCAAACCAAGCTGCTCTTGAGAAAAAGAGATTGGCAAGCCAGGCTGCTCTTCAGGCTGCTCTTGATGAGAGGGACCAGACCACGACACGATTGATTGAGGAGGAGAGGTCCCGGAATGAGGCGGGTCAACGGGCCCTGTACGAGCTTTTTGTGGTAAGTTTTTTTTTTCACATTAGCCAAATCATGTGTGTAATCTCTGTTTCATTACTAACTAATACAACCCACTCTTCAGGGTCTGTGTGAGAAGAGCGGTCAAGTCCCTTCGCCGATGCCCGTCTTCTCTTCGATTGGCACGTTGAGTTTCATTATAAACTAGTATTAATAATTGAGTGTCATCATGCTTACTCAGACATTGCAAAATATCTATTCTGCAGAATAACTCCTGAGCGGCATCGCACGACCCTTCTCCAGGTGTTTCTCCTCCTTGATGACCACTACGGTAAGTTTCTCTTCTCCTCTTTCATATTCTCCTTGCCTTAATTTCCCCAACAATGACATAATTAGCCCATTTAGCTCCACAAAGACATAGTTAGCTAATTTAGCTCCAAGAAGAGGAGAAGAGGAGAAATGAAAAGGAACAACAAAAAGAAGAAGAGAAATAGAAGAGAAGGAGAAGGAGAAGAAGGAGGAGGAGAAGAAGGAGAAGGAGGAGGAGGAGGATGAGGAGAAGAAGGAGAAGGCCAAGGACCTTCTAGTCCTTCTCCTCCTCCTTCTCCTCCTTCTTCTTTATTTCTTCTTCTTCTCCTCCTCCTCTTTCTTATCCTCTTTCATATTCTCCTTTCCTTAATTTCCCCAACAATGACATAATTAGCCCATTTAGCTCCAAAATGCCATAATAACCTCAAAATGGCATAAGAACCTTGGTTAGCTCATTAATATTATATACTTAGCTTGTTTTCCACTAAAATAGGATAATTATCCCATTTAGCTCCAAAAAAGACATAGTTAGCTAATTTAGCTCCAAGAAGAGGAGAAGAGGAGAAGAAATAGGAAAAATGAAAAGAAAGAAGAAGAGAAGAAGGATAAAGAGGAGGAGGAGGAGGAGGAGGAGAAGGAGGAGAAGGCCAAGGACCTTCTAGTCCTTCTCCTCCTTCTCCTTCTTCTTTATTTCTTCTTCTTCTCTTCATCCTCCTATTTCTTCTCCTCTTTCATATTCTCCTTGCCTTAATTTCCCCAACAAGGACATAATTAGCCCATTTAGCTCCAAAATGCCATAATAACCTCAAAATGGCATAAGAACCTTGGTTAGCTCATTAATATTATATACTTAACTTGTTTTCCTCTAAAATGGGATAATTAGCCCATTTAGCTCCAAAAAGACATAGTTAGCTAATTTAGCTCCAAGAAGAGGAGAAGAGGAGAAGAAATAGGAAAATGAAAAGAAAGAAGAAGAAGAAGAAGAGAAGAAGGAGAAGGAGGAGGAGGAGGAGGAGGAGGAGGAGGAGAAGGAGGAGAAGGCCAAGGACCTTCTAGTACTTCTCCTCCTTCTTTATTTCTTATTCTTCTTCTCCTCCTCCTCTTTCTTCCCCTCTTTCATATTCTCCTTGCCTTAATTTCCCCAACAATGACATAATTAGCCCATTTAGCTCCAAAATGCCATAATAACCTCAAAATGGCATAAGAACCTTGGTTAGCTCATTAATATTATATACTTAGCTTTTTTCCTCTAAAATGGGATAATTAGCCCATTTAGCTCCAAAAATACATAGTTAGCTAATTTAGATCCAAGAAGAGGAGAAGAGGAGAAGAAATAGGAAAAATGAAAAGAAAGAAGAAGAAGAAGAAGAGAAGAAGGAGAAGGAGGAGGAGGAGGAGGAGAAGGCCAAGGATCTTCTAGTCCTTCTCCTCCTCCTCCTCCTTCTCCTCCTTCTTCTTTATTTCTTCTTCTTCTTATCCTCCTCCTCTTTCTTCTCCTCTTTCATGTTCTCCTTGCCTTAATTTCCCCAACAATGACATAATTAGCCAATTTAGCTCCAAAAAGACATTATAAGCTCAAAATGGCATAAGAACCTTGGTTAGCTCACTAATATTATATACTTAGCTTGTTTTCCTCTATAATGACATAATTAGCCCATTTAGCTCCAAAAAGACATAGTTAGCTAATTTAGCTCCAAAAAGAGGAGAAGAGGAGAAATGAAAAGGAAGAACAAAAAGAAGAAGAGAAAGAGAAGAGAAGGAGAAGGAGAAGAAGGAGGAGGAGAAGAAGAAGAGAAGAAGGAGAAGGAGGAGAAGGAGCCCTCCTTATTCTCCTTCTTCTTCCCTCCTTCTTCTCCTCTTCTTCTTCAATTTAGCTTATTTTCCCCAACAAAGACATACTTAGCCAATTACCATCCAAAATGACATAATTAGCTTAGTTAGTTAAAAACATCATAAGAACCTTGGTTAGCTCAATAAAATGACTAATTAAGCTCCTAAAAGACATAATAAGCTCAAAATGGCATAAGAACCTTGGTTAGCTCATTAATGTTATATACTTAGCTTGTTTTCCTCTAGAATGACATAATTAGCCCATTTAGTTGCAAAAAGACATAGTTAGCTAATTTAGCTCCAAGAAGAGGAGAAATGAAAAGAAGGAAGAAGAAGAAGAAGAAGAAGAAGAAGAGAAGAAGAAGAGAAGGAGAAGGAGGAGGAGGAGAAGAACAGAAGAAGAAGTAGAACGAGGAGAAGAAGGAGAAGGAACCCTCCTTCTTCTCCTTCTTCTTCTCTCCTCCTTCTTCTCCTCCTTCTTCTCCTTCTTCTTCTCTTCTTCTTTTTTCTTCTTCTCCTCCTCCTTCTCCTTCTCCTTCCCCTCCTCCTCCTCCTCCTCCTCCTCCTTCTTGTTTTTCTTCTCCTTGTTCTCTTCTTGCTTCTTCTCTTTCTTCTTCAATTTAGCTTATTTGTCATATATATGTTGTTGTTGTTCTTTTTCTAACTTTCTTATTCCCATTTTGCAGATTGGATGTACTACATGCATGTAAGCTGGCATTGATGGAGTGCTTTAGTTCTAGTTTTCATTTGAGTTGATGAAAAGTGGAATTATATGTATATGTATATATGGATGAACAATATGTGTGGAACTATATGTATATGTGTTGTGACCTATATATGTGCTATCAATATGGATGAAACTTGGTGCTATGAATATGTGTTGTGACTTATATATGTGCTATGTTTATGTATATGTGTTGTGACCTATATATGTGCTATGTATATGTATATGTGCTGTGAAATAAACAAAACAAACAAAACTGTGACAATATGGGCTCTTTGCCGTATGCCAGCTGATGGCAAAGGCCTTTGCCATCAGTTGGTAGACGGCAAAGGTGCCACGTGGCGCCCAGCTGTGCAGCCTAGGCAGCAGCTAGCCATATAGTATCTTTGCCGTCTGCTTCCAGGGGGGCAGACGGCAAAGAAGAGGGCACAGAGGAGGGGGAGGAGGGGTAGTGTCACGCCCAAGATGCGACCCTATCCTCAATTTGGCACGAAGGCCTCGTCAGGGATAGAAGCGCATCTCATCGTGTCGCAAGAATGGATATCGTTACAAGTACATGTACTGAAAAGAAGAGATATAAATATAGAGTTGGCTTACACTCGCCACAAGCTACACCAGAGTCGCAGAAGTACATTACATAATCATCAAGAGTAAGAGCAGGGTCCGACTATGGACGAAAACAAACGACTAAAGAAGAATGACGTCCATCCTTGCTATCCCAGGCTGCCGGCCTGGAACCCATCCTAGATCGAAGAAGAAGAAGAAGAAGAAGAAACAACTCCAAATGAACAATCAACGCGCTCGCGTCAATTAACCTTTACCTGTACCTGCAACTGGTGTTGTAGTAATCTGTGAGCCACAGGGGACCCAACAATCTCATTCCCAAAGGTATCAAGACTAGCAAAGCTTAATGGGTGAGGTATGGTTAAATGGTGAGGTTGCAGCAGCGGCTAAGCATATAATTTGGTGGCTAAACTTACGAGTACAAGAAATAAGAGGGGGAAGGTCTACGCATAACGGACGTGACTACTGATGATCAAATGAATGATCCTGAACACCTACCTACGTCAGACATAACCCCACCATGTCCTCGACCGGAGTAAGAACTCACGAAAGAGACAGTCACGGTTACGCACACAGTTGGCATATTTTAATTAAATTACTTCAAGTTATCTAGAACCAGTGTTAAACAAAGTTTCCACGTTGCCACATTATCGCGAGCACGGCTTCCCAAAAGATTTAACCCTGCAAGGGTGCTCCAACTAGTCCATCACAAATTACCACAAGCCACATAGAAATCCTCAATCACGAAGCTCGCGATCTCGTCGGATTCCATAGTGGAAAACCTCAACTCTGAGATTACCCAAAGCATCACCGGAATCCCGATGCACAAGATATCTCGTCGAAGGTAAAACTAATCCAGAAAGGCCGCCCGACGTGTCGACGATCCCGATAGGAGCCGCGTATCTCTTTCTCAGGACACGACGGATAAGCTACGCGTACGAGTGTCAAACCTCGAGTTTCCTCGCGGTGGCCCCGCACAGTCCTCTGTTCTGGACCAGCACAATCTGCACTGGCCCTCCCTGTATTATGTAGAATTACTCCTCGGGTTCATGACGCCCTATGCTTTTAGTATTAACAAAATTATTATGTTGGGCAAATGTAGTACCAATGTTGGGCCTTTCCAGACCGGCTTTAATCTAAAACGAATTATCAAGGGGGTCCCCATAACAACCCCGATCATGTTAGGAGCGCTCGTTTATGGAACATAACACGGGTAGCCGAAACTAAGGGGGCAAAGGTGGAACAAAACACCATGCTAGAACGGCCAAGCCTTTCACCTTTTACCAAGTATATAGGTGCATTAAAATAAATAGCATTTAATAGGGTGATATGACAAGGAACCCATGTTATCACATGGAAGCAACTTCACCTGCAACTAGCAACGCTAACAACATTGTTAAGCAAGCGGTAACATAGCCAATCAGTGGTTTGCTAGGTCGAGCAGGTTGAAGGTTATCATGGCATTGTATAGAGGCTGATATTTAACATGTGGTAGGCAACGAGACATAAACGATAGAAGCGATAAACTAGCATGGCAATGATAGTAATGGTATCTGGGGAAGTGGTCATCTTTCCTGAGATCCCGCTTGGAAGAAGAATGACTCGGTGGAGTCGGCAAACCAACATAGTCGAACGGGTCCTCACATTCCGACATGCTTGCGGAACTCTATCGAGACGAAGCAAACCGAAAACAACATCAACACAGATATTCACCACACGATGCACAACATGATGCACAACCTACTATGATGCATGATCAGTTCATTGATGCAAGGGATGACATGACAATTCACCTCACGCAAACCCTACACATTAAGTGAAGCTCGATATGCAATGAGTTGCATATCGACGAAACTCCATGATTAATTATTTAATTCACTCCCGATTATTAACACGGCAATGTTTAATGTTGTTTAACATGGCAAGGGGTGAAGCGGTGATTCTACATGGCATCCTAGACGGTTATCACGCGGAGCATAGAACGGATGCTACGGCACAAGAGACATGCAACACAAGATGTATATGCCATGAATGCGTCATGCATGAGAGTCCATAACACAGGCAAGAAGGGAAAGAAATAGGTGTCGCCACGGCGAGTGAGAGGGAACCATGGCGGCAAGTCGGAAACGATGCCACGACAACGTTCCTACCACGATACTCGTCGAGATATCGTGCCAACGTACTGGGAACGCATGCGGGAGCGGTAAATAAAGATGGGGTGATCCCGTATATCGGGTTCCCATGTGTCGGGGCACAACATAAGAGGAACACAACGTGCCACGGGCAACATACGGTGCAACACACGATACAACTCATACATCACATTCGTTCGTTACACGACACGTTCTCATGGTATACCTTCGACGCGTGTGAATCGGAGGGGTTCGGTCGAAGCGGACGTCGTGGTCATCGTGGAGGTTGAGGTACTCGATCTCGTCGACGGTAGTCGTTCGCTCGGCGTCGTGGTTCTCGGGTCTTCGGCGTCGGTAGTCGATCACGTCTCCGTCGATGTTCGGGGTTCGTCGAGGACGTCGTTGTACTCGCCGAACTTGTCGATGACCCACGGCGGCGGGGATGGTGCGTGCGGTCTTCGCGACGCTCCAACAGGCAACCGGGCAAGGCAACAGCAAGCGGCGGCGGCAAGCGGCAGCAGCAACTGGCAAGCTAGCAAAGGAAGGCAAGCTAGCAAGCACGGCCAGCAGCTAGCTCACAGCAACTAGCAGGTATTAGCACGCAATCAAGCAGACTAGCAGCAAAGCAAGCTAGCAAAGCAAGCTAGCTAAGCGGCATGCATACGCAGCTAACGGCAAAATCTACTAACAAATACTAGCTAGCAAAGCAGCAGCATCTAGAGCAACTACAACAAGCATGCAAAACATCCACGACAGCAGCAAGGCAGTAGCATGCAACAGTCAAAAGAAAGAGCAACCAGCAACAACAAAAACCAACTGCTAGCAGCAGCTACAGGCAAAGCAAGGCGCGTCAAGCATCCGGCCACGGGAACAGCAACTGCAAGCGCTACAGGAAAACCAACCAGGCAACAGCGAGCAGCAGCTACAACGGCGGCTTGGGCACACGTCAGCAACATCAACTCAACAGGAGGAGGCCGGGCCTGGAGGGAGCTTGGCGGCGGCGCGGGGAACCAGGAGGAAGGAGGGGCGAGGCCATGGCTGCCGACGGCGGGGACGGACGAGGTCGGCGGGGCGCGGAACGGCGACGGGCTGCTGGCGGGCGGCGGCACCTCGGGCCACGGCAGAGGCATGGGCTGCGACCCGGGAACGCGGGGCACAGCGACAGGGAGAGGGAGGCCGCGATGCGGGAGGGGCGCTGGGAGCTCGCGAGGCGGCGAGGGTCGAGGCCGAGGGGAGCACGACGGCCTAGGGGGCGCTGGCGGCACGGGCCGACGACATCGCGAGGAGGGGCGAGTCCATGGCGCTGGAGGGGAACGAGGGGAGAAGGGGATCGACAGGGAGGAGAACGACGTCGCTGCGGGGAGGGACGAGGGACGAGGGAGAACCGGGCTCCCTCGCTAGGGTAGGAGAGGCACGGGCCTTGGCCGGCTCGGCCTTGGCCTGGGGTCCTCCCCCTTTAGTTTTTTTTGTTTTTTTTTTCTTTAAAAACTTCTAAAACAGAAATTTTTAATAAAGAAAGGCTTTTAACAAAAATAAAATAAAATAAATGCCTTTGACCCCTTTTTTTAAAAAATATTCCCAACTATAAGAAATAGTTGGGCATTTTTTTACAAGAAATAATATAAACCCTTGAAGGATTATTGAAATTTAAACCTTTTTTTGAAGAATAAAATAAACCTCTTTTATTTAAAGAATAAAATAGAAGCACTTTAAAAGAGAAAATAAAATGATATAGATTTAAAACAAAACCAAAGGAGAAAAATAAAGAAAACCCAAGGGTTGCCCCCGCATTTAATAAAAGGACCTTTTTAAAAGAAGACGCTTTTTTTAAAGGGGATAAAACGGAAACTTCTACACATCCCCAAAACAAAATCAAAGAGAAGAGAGGAGGGGAGTTCCTATCGCCCTAAGACTCGGAGAGCACTCGAAGCACCACACGCGACAGACGATGCAAGAAGCCATGCATGATGCGATGATGCAAACTACATGATGATGCAACGAACGAAATAAAATAACCACACGACGGAAACGGAAATAAAGGGAATCTTCTGGAACGTCGGCATCGGGTTGTCACAACTCTCCTACACTACAAGAGGATCTCGCCCCGAGATCCAAGAATGAAAGGGGGAGTGGGTGAGAAGGAACAAGAGGTAAAACTAGTCGCTTCTTTGACAAACGAGTGACACCAATAATCCTTGAAGGTTGGAAAGAGATGAAGACTGACATGAGAAAGAAGCAAGAATTCACGGAAAATTTCGGCAGCACTTCGGTAGGAAAATGGGACAAAAAATTCGATAAGAAGAGAGAATTACACAATATTCATAACAAACAACTAAATAGAGCAAGGGAACACCATTAACTTGATAGAACAACATAATAGACCCAAAAGAGCAACATCACAATGCCTCCGGAACAAGAGAATATGAACTAGCTCAAGCAGAAGAAGAGAATGAAGAAAAGAATGACAACTATCATCACAATAGGATTGAAGAGCCTCCGGACAGAGAATTGACGTAGTGGTTGGAAAACCAACAATGAAAAGAACAAGATAGTAGTGGGCTTATGGGAATCATCTCAACAAATATGAGGTGACAAACAACCACTAAAAGAAACAAGGATAGATTGGGAGCAACAAGATATGAACAATCTTACACCAAGAGGATGCATTGAAAACTTAGATTAAGACAAGCACCATGATAGCACAACCCATAGGAAAAGCTTTAGGTGAAATCCAAACCAAGATAGCTCAATGAAGAAACCATGAGTTAAGAATAATCTCATGATCAAAGGATTGGTGGGTTGAATTATCTCATTCTTGAAAGGATATCTCTTCGAGGCTCCAACACTAACAAGAATGCTATAATACCACCTCAAAGGATGAAGGAAGAACAAATGCACTGGAGAAATGCAAGAGAAAGGATACTTGAGGTTCTCCAATAAGAATCTTGAAGAACACTTGAGAATGGATTGAAACCTTGATGAACCACCATGAAGGACCTCCGTATACAAATGAATGATGCAAAGATAACAAGGTAGAAAATAATAAGATTATGACCTTGCCAGGATTTAGATGAAGCTTCACAAAGAGATAGTTGATAAAACTTGGAACTCCGGAAAAGAAAAGATAAGAACACTTGAGAAAAGAATTGATATCATGAGCCACTCCGGAAGAAGAATTCAGATTACTATGAACAATAATAAGAATTATGTTATGCTTATCCTTCATCACGTTTAATTGATGACAAGCAACGGATTTAGCGTAGCACTTATTCTTGAAAGAATCTTGAAGAGGCAGAGAGATAAGCACCATTTGAAGCATAATTGAAGGAAGCACCGGTGAGAATTCACAATTGAATGGGAATACCCAGAATTAATGGATATACATGAGAATGAAGAGATCATGATCCACCTGAAATAAAACTAGAACACGACATCGGATAAACGAGAGACGACGAAGACACAACAATGGAGAAGAATTGAGGATGAAAGCTGAAAGCTGAGAATGAAGAATCTTCTGAAATGATGGCCTTCGGAGGATCGAGAATAAAAACAACCTAGAAAAGCATCGGATAGCAAGAAAGGGATTACCCATGATTGGGAACAATTAAGATGATGACACCAAGCTGAAATGATGACTCTCCAAGAGAAAGAACAAAGATTTGAGAGAAATGCTCCTTCGAATCTTCAATGGAGAAAATGACGATAAGAACATCACCAATAATAATTAAGACACTCCGGAATAAAGAATAGTGAAGGTTGAGCCAAGATGAGAATTAATACAAATATATCTTGAACAAGTAATAAGGCTGATGAAATTCATACTTACGTCATAGTTGAAAAGATTTAGAGATCTCCGGAAAAAGATTAAAAGAGCCACGAAAGATCCTGGGAAAAACCTGTGGGTTATGGGCCCACTCGAAGAAGCCACCGTTGAAAAGATTGCTAGAAAGAGGGATATTGCACCGGTACAATGAAAACTTGATGAGGTTGAGCACCTCGAAATAATTGAAAAGACTGGAAAGAAGAACTACAGAGATAACTTCAACGCTCCGGATCGAAAAGAGAGAAATACATACCAAGATAGGCTCATAAAAATTTCCGACATAGGAAATAATTTAATGGTTGAAAAGGATATGATGACCATCGATAACTGAATTAAATTCACCGGTAAGGAAGACAAGAATGAACAAATATGATACGAATTTCCTGAGAATATTCACAATGAAACACCGAGTAAGAGAGAAAAGAATAGACAGCGGAAGCACAAAGAAAAGAAAACTCCTGGATAAAAATTGAATCACTGAGAAAAAGGGCGGGAGGGTGGGGAAAAATAAATAGAACTTGGGCTAGATGAGATGAACTCCGGAATAAAATGAGAGAATGATCTTGCAAAATAGGAGAGGATGGAACTCACTTGAAGAGAAGCACACCGGTTAAAAAGAATTAACATGACGACTCTGGTTGACAAGAATCGACATGACAATTGAACAAACAAAAGAATTTGCATTCTCACATAAAAACTATGAGACCACATCTTGAAAAGATCTGAAATCACCACTTGACATCAAAGCAACTTGGATTACCATATTCCAACAATACAAGGGGTGCGACTTATGAAACAAGCCAGAACAAACTCATGAGAAAGATTTCGTCCGATATTTTCGTGGACAGGAATCCACTAGATGTCGAACCCCAACCTAACATCATGCATTTGTTGGAAGATTGTCCTATAAGCAACTATTTGAATTCCCACCTATGAATTCCCGAAATAACTGGTCATGCAATCTGGTACACGGATACAAGGAGTAATATCACACAACTCCTATACTAACCCGTCACCTGTATCACATCCGTCAACACACAACCAAAATCTCGGACCTTCATCTACAACAGACCCTCGTGATCACAACGATACAAAGTATGGCAGTACTCCCGAACAATCTGCACCAGTACTAGGGACATCGGGGTTATCTCGCCACTACTAGTATTGAAGCAATTACGAACATCCTTCGTTCTGAGATACTAAGAAATCTGAATGATAACGATGTGATCAAGAATCCCCTGGAGCTCAACTCCCCTAAAACTCAAAGCAGATAGGAGGCACCAAGACAGAACTCCGTCACATCGGCATCATATAGATCCCAAGAATATCCACATGTTCCTAAAAAATTTTTGAGTGAGAAGAGGAGTAGAATTAAAATATTACGTCAAGATTCCTCACCAGAGCATAGAAGAGGAGAAAAAAGAATACTACTCTCCGATATATAACTAGACTCAAAGATGTTTTTCACTAGACTCGACTCGACCAAGTTCGATCAATCAAGGGGGCTCCTAGGTCGGTACTGCTCGGATACCAACTTGTCATGCCCAAGATGCGACCCTATCCTCAATTTGGCACGAAGGACTTGTTAGGGATAGAAGCGCATCTCGTCATGGCGCAAGAATGGATATCGTTACAAGTACATGTACTGAAAAGAAGAGATATAAATATAGAGTTGGCTTACACTCGCCACAAGCTACATCAGAGTCGCAACAATATATTACATAATCATCAAGAGTAAGAGTAGGGTCCGACTATGGACGAAAACAAATGACAAAAGAAGAACGACGTCCATCCTTGCTATCCCAGGCTGCCGGCCTGGAACCCATCCTAGATCGAAGAAGAAGAAGAAGAAGCAACTCCAAATGAACAATCAACGCGCTCGCGTCAAGTAACCTTTACCTGTACCTGCAACTGGTGTTGTAGTAATCTGTGAGCCACAGGGGACCCAGCAATCTCACTCCCAAAGGTATCAAGACTAGCAAAGCTTAATGGGTGAGGTATGGTTAAGTGGTGAGGTTGCAGCAGCGGCTAAGCATATAATTTGGTGGGTAAACTTACGAGTACAAGAAATAAGAGGGGGAAGGTCTACGCATAACGGACGTGACTACTGATGATCAAATGAATGATCCTGAACACCTACCTACGTCAGACATAACCCCACCGTGTCCTCGATCGGAGTAAGAACTCACGAAAGAGATAGTCACGGTTACGCACACAGTTGGCATATTTTAATTAAATTACTTCAAGTTATCTAGAACCAGTGTTAAACAAAGTTTCCACGTTGCCACATTATCGCGAGCACGGCTTTCCGAAAGATTTAACCCTGTAAGGGTGCTCCAACTAGTCCATCACAAATTACCACAAGCTGCGTAGAAATCCTCAATCACGAAGCCCGCGATCTCGTCGGATTCCATAGTGGAAAACCTCAACTCTGAGATTACCCAAAGCATCACCGGAATCCCGATGCACAAGATATCTCGTCGAAGGTAAAACTAATCCAGAAAGGCCGCCCGACGTGTCGACGATCTCGATAGGAGCCGCGTATCTCGTTCTCACGACACGACGGATAAGCTACGCGTACGAGTGCCAAACCTCGAGTTTCCTCGCGGTGGCCCCGCACAATGCTCTGTTCTGGACCAGCACAATCTGCACTGGCCCTCCCTGTATTATGTAGAATTACTCCTCGGGTTCATGACGCCCTATGCTTTTAGTATTAACAAAATTATTAAGTTGGGCAAATGTAGTACCAATGTTGGGCCTTGCCAGACCGGCTTTAATCTAAAACGAATTATCAAGGGGGTCCCCATAACAACCTCGATCATGTTAGGAGCGCTCGTTTATGGAACATAACACCGGTAGCCGAAACTAAGGGGGCAAAGGCGGAACAAAACACCATGCTAGAACGGCCAAGCCTTCCACCTTTTACCAAGTATATAGGTGCATTAAAATAAATAGCATTTAATAGGGTGATATGACAAGGAACCCATGTTATCACATGGAAGCAACTTCATCTGCAACTAGCAACGATAACAACATGGTTAAGCAAGCGGTAACATAGCCAATCAGTGGTTCGCTAGGTCGAGCAGGTTGAAGGTTATCATGGCATTGTAGAGAGGCTGATATTTAACATGTGGTAGGCAACGAGACATAAACGATAGAAGCGATAAACTAGCATGGCAATGATAGTAATGGTATCTGGGGAAGTGGTCATCTTGCCTGAGATCCCGCTTGGAAGAAGAATGACTCGATGGAGTCGGCCAACCAATGTAGTCGAACGGGTCCTCACATTCCGACACGCTTGCGGAACTCTATCGAGACGAAGCAAACCGAAAACAACATCAACACAGATATTCACCACACGATGCACAACATGATGCACAACCTACTATGATGCATGATCAGTTCATTGATGCAAGGGATGGCATGGCAATTCACCTCACGCAAACCCTACACATTAAGTGAAGCTCGATATGCAATGAGTTGCATATCGACGAAACTCCATGATTAATTATTTAATTCACTCCCGATTATTAACACAACAATGTTTAATGTTGTTTAACATGGCAAGGGGTGAAGCGGTGATTCTACATGGCATCCTAGACAGTTAACACACGGAGCATAGAACGGACGCTACGTCACAAGAGACATGCAACACAAGATGTATATGCCATGAATGCGTCATGCATGCGAGTTCATAACACGGGCAAGAAGGGAAAGAAACAGGTGTCGCCACGGCGAGCGAGAGGGAACCATGGCGGCAAGTCGGAGACGATGCCACGACAATGTTCCTACCACGATACTCGTCGAGATATCGTGCCAACGTACTGGGAACGCGTGCGGGAGCGGTAAATAAAGATGGGGTAATCCCGTATATCGGGTTCCCATGTGTCGGGGCACAACATAAGAGGAACACAACGTGCCACGGGCAACATACGGTGCAACACACGATACAACTCATACATCACATTCGTTCGTTACACGACACATTCTCACGGTATACCTTCGACGCGTGCGAATCGGAGGGGTTCGGTCGAAGCGGACCTCGTGGAGGTCGTGGTCGTCGTGGAGGTCGAGGTACTCGGTCTCGTCGACGGTAGTCGTTCGCTCGGCGTCGTGGTTCTCGGGTCTTCGGCGTCGGTAGTCGATCACGTCTCCGTCGATGTTCGGGGTTCATCGAGGACGTCGTTGTACTCGCCGAACTTGTCGACGACCCACGGCGGCAGGGATGGTGCACGCGGTCTTCGTGATGCTCCAACAGGCAACCGGGCAAGGCAACAACAAGCGGCGACGGCAAGCGGCAGCAGCAAGAGGCAAGCTAGCAAAGCAAGGCAAGCTAGCAAGCACGACGAGCAGCTAGCTCACAGCAACTAGCAGGTATTAGCACGCAAGCAAGCAGACTAGCAGCAAAGCAAGCTAGCTAAGCGGCATGCATACGCAGCTCTACTAACAAATACTAGCTAGTAAAGCAACAACATCTACAGCAACTACAGCAAGCATGCCAAACATCCACGGCAGCAGCAAGGCAGCAGCATGCAACAGGTAAAAGCAAGAGCAACCAGCAACAGCACAAACCAACTGCTAGCAGCAGCTATAGGCAAAGCAAGGCACGACAAGCATCCGGCGACGGGAACAGCAACTGCAAGCGCTACAGGCAAAACCAGCAGGCAACAGCGAGCAGCAGCTATAGCGGCGGCTTGGGAATGCATCAGCAACAACAACTCGACAGGAGGAGGCCGGTCCTGGAGGGAGCTTGGCGGCGACGCGGGGAACCAGGAGGAAGGAGGGGCGAGGCCATGGCTGCCGGCGACGGGGACGGACGAGGTCGGCGGGGCACGGAACGACGACGAGCTGCTGGCGGGCGTCGGCACCTCGGGCCACGGCAGAGGCATGGGCCGCGACCCGGGAACGCGGGGCACGGCGACAGGGAGAGGGAGGCCGCGACGCGGGAGGGGCGCTGGGAGCTCGCGAGGCGGCGAGGGTCGAGGCCGAGGGGAGCACGACGGCCTAGGGGGGCGCTGGCGGCATGGGCCGACGGCATGGAGAGGAGGGGCGAGTCCATGGCGCTGGAGGGGAACGAGGGGAGAAGGGGATCGGCAGGGAGGAGAACGACGGTGCTGCGGGGAGGGACGAGGGACGAGGGAGAACCGGGCTCCCTCGCTAGGGTAGGAGAGGCACGGGCCTTGGCCGGCTCGGCCTTGGCCTGGGGTCCTCCCCCTTTAGTTTTTTTTGTTTTTTTTCTTTAAAAACTTCTAAAACAATTTTTTTTAGTAAAGAAAGGTTTTAACAAAAATAAAAAAAATAAATGCCTTTGACCTCTTTTTTTAAAAAATATTCCCAACTATAAGAAATAGTTGGGCATATTTTTACAAGAAATAATATAAACCCTTGAAGGATTATTAAAATTTTAACCTTTTTTTGAAGAATAAAATAAACCTCTTTTATTTAAAGAATAAAATAGAAGCGCTTTAAAAGAGAAAATAAAATGATACGGATTTAAAATAAAACCAAAGGAGAAAAATAAAGAAAACCTAAGGGTTGCCCCCGCATTTAATAAAAGGACCTTTTTAAAAGAAGACGCTTTTTTGAAAGGGGATAAAACGGAAACTTCTACACAACCCCAAAACAAAATCAAAGAGAAGAGAGGAGGTGAGTTCCTATCGCCCTAAGACTCGGAGAGCACTCGAAGCACCACACGCGACAGACGATGCAAGAAGCCATGCATGATGCGATGATGCAAACTACATGATGATGCAACGAACGAAATAAAATAACCACACGACGGAAACGGAAATAAAGGGGAATCTTCTGGAACATCGGCATCGGGCTGTCACAGGTAGGTAGACGACAAAGAAGAGGGGGGAGATGGACGACAAAGAAGAGGGGGGAGGCAGACGGCAAAGAGTGAGGGGGGAGGAGGTGGAGGCAGAAGGCAAAGAAGAGGGGGGGGGGGAGGTAGACGACAAAGAAGAGGGGGAGGCAAACGACAAAGCCTCCGTTAGCCCCTAACGGAGGCAACGCCTGCCGGCTACCGTCTTGACATATTTGCCGACTGCTCTTATGAAAAGCTGACGACAAAGCTCTTTGCCGTCCGCTTCGGTGAGGCAGACGGCAAAGAAGCTACAATGCCGTCGTAGGCTGACGCAGAAATTTTGCCGACAATGGGATTCTTTGCCGTCTGTGATATACTCTTTGCCGTATGTGATGGCAGACGGCAAAGAAGCTAATTCCTGTAGTGCAGGTCTCCTAGGTGGGGGCCACCTCCTCTAGTGCCCTCCTTCGGCCTATATTTACCTCTCCGATGGGAAACCCTTCGGGAGGATCCAAAATCATGAATTTATCCATTGTTCCGCCGCCGCAGTGCTCCCGAGATCGGGAGCGTCTAAAGACCTCTTCCCGGCACCCTATCGGAGGGAGGATTGACCTCCGGGAGATTCTCCACCACCATGGACGCTTTCTGGACGTGCCGTGAGTAGTCCTCCTTGGACCATGAGTCCATGACGAATAGCTATGTGATGTCTTCTCTCCAATCTTGTGCTTCAATGTTTAGCCCTTTTGAGTTTCCCTACATGATCAAGGCATCTATGTAATTTTCCTGCTATTTCTATGCTTGGTTTGTTGGGATCCGATGGATTATGATATTATGTTCAGATTGTGATGAGTTATATATTTGGTTCTCCTTTTATATTATGTTCTTGAGTAATTCATGCATGTTCTCCGTTGCTTTTTATTGCTTTACCCGAGTAGTAGATTGTAACTTCCACATGAGACAGTGATAGTTCTCCAAGGTCACTGACACCAAGCTACTAGAGCTTGGTGATGAACTATAACATATCAAGGATGGATATGATGATCCTTGAGCCATTCGTGATGTTTGACACCACGAAAGTAGAAGTCAAAAGGGAACATCAATTGTTGATGGTTTGTAAAACCACTAGTTTCAAGAAGGGAAAGGGCTTGAAGGGATACTACATTAAACGGAAAACCAGTTGCTGCTCTATGAAGACATCCAAGGTTGAACCCAAACCCGAAACTATGTGCTTATGAAATAAGGGGAACAGTCACTGAAGAGGAACTACCCTAGACACTTGGTAGATGAGAAGGCTGGCAAAGTCGACAGAAGTATGTTGGATATACATGACATTGATGTGAACTTTACTAGTACTCCTAGTAGCACCAGGGTATAAGATACCGGTTCGGTTGCTAAGTGTTAGTAACTCGAAATAAAAGCTATGGAATAAACAGAGACTAGTTAAAGGCAAGGTGACGATGTGTGTGTTTCCAAGGTTGATATGATCACACATCGCACGCTCCCTCTACCATCGAGATTAGTGTAAAACCAGAGTAATTGTTGTTTGGTGTTTGCGTTGAGCATAGACATGATTGGATTATTTTAATGAAAAATACGATTATTCATCTAAAGAGAATAATGGTTATTCTGTTTAGTTGAATGATACGTCAAATGGTCTTGCACCTAGAATGAATGGTTTATTGAATCTCGATCATAGTGATACACATGTTCATAATATTGTTACCAAAAGATACAAAGTAGTAATGATAGTACCACTTACTTGTGGCACTGCTACTTGAGTCATAGTGATATAAAATGCATGAAGAAGCTCCATGCTGATGGATCTTTGTACTCACTCATTTTTGGAACGTTTGAAACATGCAAACCATGTATGTTGGTATAAACGCATGAAGAAACTCCATGCGGATGGATCGTTTGACTCACTTGATTTTGAATCACTTGAGACATGCAAATCAAACCACATGGGCAAGATGACTGAAGACCTCTTTTTCCAGTGAGATGGAACAAGAATGTAACTTGTTGGAAGTAATACATTTTGATGTGTGCAGTCCGATGAGTACTGAGGCACGCAGTGGATATCATTGTGTTCATACTTCACAAATGATTTGAGTAGATACTAATGCAGTTAATTGATAAAACAGAAATCTGAATTATTGAAATGTTTAAGTAATTTCAGAGTGAAGTTGAAGATCATCGTGACAAAAGGATTGTATGTCTACGATGTGATCGTGGAGGTAAACATATATATATCTGAGTTACGAGTTTGGTAAACATTTAAGACAATGTGAAAATAGTTTCACAACTCATGCCACCTGGAACACCATAGTCTGATTATGTCATAGTCATGCCCTATTAGATATAGTGCATACTATGATATTTATTATCAAATTACCAATATCATTTATGGGTTAGGCATTAGAGACAACTGCATTCACTTTAAATAGGGCACCACGTAATTCTGTTGGAGATGACGCCGTATGAACTATGGTTTAGAGAAACCTAAGCTGTCATTTCTTAAAAGTTTGGGGCTGCGATGCTTATGTGAAAGAGTTTTCAGCCTCATAAGCTCGAACCCAAAGCGGATAAATGCATCTTCATAGGACACCCAAACAGTTGGATATACCTCCTATCTCAGATCCGGAAGCAAATGTGTTTGTTTCTTTAGACGGGTCCTTTCTCAAGGAAAAGTTTATCTCGAAAGAATTGAGTGGGAGTTTTGGTGGAAACTTGATGAGGTTATGTGAACCATCACTTCAACCAGTGTATGTAGCAGGCGCAGGAAGTTGTTACTGTGGCACCTACACCAATTGAAGTGGAAGCTAATGATAATGATCGTGAGACTTCAGATCAAGTTACTAGAAACCTCGTAGGTCGACAAGGTCACGTACTGCTGCTACATAATGGTACAGTAACCCTGTCTTGAAGGTCATGTTGTTGGACAACAATGAACCTACGAGCTATGGAGAAGCGATGGTGGGCCCGGATTCCGACAAATGGCTGGAGGCCATAAAATCCGAGAGAGGATCCATGTATGAAAAAAGTATAGACTTTGGAAGAACCACTTGATGGTCATAAGACTATTAATTGTGAATGGATCTTTAAAAGAAGACATATGATGATGGTGAAAAGTCAACATTAAGAAAGCTCGACTTGCCGCAAAAGTGTTTTCGACAAAGTTCAAAGAGTTGACTACGATGAGACTTTCTCATTCGTAGCGATGCTGAAAGTCTGCTGAAATTATGTTAGCAGTTGCTACATCATTTATCAAAAAATATTGCAGATAGGATGTCAAAATATTGTTTCCTCGACGGTTTCCTTGAGGAATGGCTGTATGTGATACAACAGAAGATTTTGTCGATCCTAAAGGGTTCTAACAAGTATGCAAAGCTCCAGCGATCCTTTTATGGACTGGAGCAAGCATCGCGGAGTTGGAATATACACTTTGTTGAGATGATCAAAGTTTTTGGTTCTATACAAAGTTCATGAGAAACTTGCATTTCCAAAAGGTGAGTGGGAGCACTATAGAATTTCTGATGAATATGTCTGGTTGACATACTGTTGATCAGAAATAATGTAGAATTTCTGTAAAGCATAAAGGGTTGTTTGAAAAGAGTTTTTCAAAGAAAACCTAGATGTAGCTACTTGAGAGTTGAGCATCAAGATCTATAAAGATAGATCAAAGTGCATAATGGAACTTTCAGCGAATTGCATGCCTTGACAAGTTTTTGAAGGAGTTCAAAATAGACCAGCAAAGAAGGAGTTCTTGGCTATGTTGCAAGGTGTAAATTTGAGTACGACTCAAAGCCCGACCACGGCAGAAGAAAGAGAAAGGGAAAATGTCGTCCCCTATGCATCAGCCGTAGACTCTATGAGTATGCTATGTCGTAGACTCTACAAGCTTGGGGGAGTTGATACGTCCATCTTGCTTCATGCTTTCATTTTGATATTTATCGCTTTATGGACTGTTATTATACTTTTTGGAACCATACTTATGCCATTTCTCTCTTATTTTGCAAGGTTTATTTGAAGAGGGAGAATAACAACAACTGGAATTCTGGACTGGAAAAGGAGCAAGTCTGAGTCCTCTATTCTGCGCAACTCCAACTGCCCTGAAAATCAACGTGGAATTTTTTGGGAATATATAAAAAATACTGGGCGAAAGAAGTGTCAGAGAGGAGCTGCCAGGGGCCCACAAGCCTGGTTGCCGCGACCTACCCCCCTGGCCGCGGCAACAGGGCTTGTGGGCACCCTGGTGGCCCACTGGCCCCCCTCTTTTTCTATATGAAGGGTTTCATCCAAGAAAAAAATCAAGGTGGAGCTTTTTCGTGGATTCGCCGCCGCCACGAGGTGGAACTTGAGCAGAACCAATCTAGGGCTCCGGCAGGACGATCCTGCCGGGGAAACTTCCCTCCCGGAGGGGGAAATCATCGCCTTCGTCATCACCGACACTCCTCTCGTCGGAGGGGAGTCATCTCCATCAACATCTTCATCAGCACCATCTCCTCTCCAAACCCTAGTTCATCTCTTGTAACCAATCTCCGTCTCGCGACTCCGATTGGTACTTGTAAGGTTGCTAGTAGTGTTGATTACTCTTTGTAGTTGATGCTAGTTGGATTACTTGGTGGAAGAGTTTATGTTCAGATCCTTGATGCTACTCATTACACCTCTGATCATGATTGTGATTATGCTTTGTGAGTAGTTACTTTTGTTCCTGAGGACATGGGATAAGTCATGCTAATAATAGTCATGTGAATTTGGTATTCGTTCGGTATTTTGATATGTTGTGTGTTGTTTTTCCTCTAGCGGTGTTATGCGAACGTCGACTACATAACACTTCACCATATTTGGGCCTAGAGGAAGGCATTGGGGAGTAGTAAGTAGATGATGGGTTGCTAGAGTGACAGAAGCTTAGACCCCAGTATATGCGTTGCTTCGTAAGGGGCTGATTTGGATCCACTAGTTTAATGCTATGGTTAGACGTTGTCTTAATTCTTCTTTCGTAGTTGCGGATGCTTGTGAGAGGGGTTAATCATAAGTGGGATGCTTGTACAAGTAAGGGCAGTACCCAAGCGCCGGTCCACCCACATACCAAACTATCAAAGTAACGAACGCGAATCATATGAACATGATGAAACTAGCATGACAGAAATTCCCGTGTGTCCTCGGGAGCGTTTTTCCTCTTATAAGAATTTTCTCAGGCTTGTCCCTTTCTACAAAAGGGATTGGGCCACTTTGCTGCACCGTTGCTGCTACTTGTTACTTGTTACTTTTCGCTTGCTACGTTTCACCTTATGGCACCATCACTTGTTACCGCTACTTTCAGTGCTTGCAGTTATTACCTTGCTGAATACCGTTTATCAGAGCCTTCTCCTCCTCGTTGGGTTCGACACTCTTACTTATCAAAAGGACTACGATTGATCCCCTATACTTGTGGGTCATCGGCACTCTCCCCTCTCTCGTTGCTGGTCTCTCCATAGGCAGATCTGAATATGGCGTAGGAAAATTTTGAATTTATGCTACGTTACCCCAACACAACAATCATCAGTTCGTCCTTCTCCATGCTATATTTTTATCACTTCATATGTTATGTGCTATGCTTGGAGCGTCCCGCTCTTTACTTTTTAGTTTGTTTTAGTTTTGCTTGTTGTTCATAACAAGTTGGAACCTATCCTTCTTTTTTTGGGAGAGAAACACGCTCCACTCCACCCTAGAACACAACATAGGTTTTCATGCTTATCTTTTTGTGTGTTCTTTATCTTTTCATAGCTGCTGTCATGCTTAGCTCTTAGTTTTCATGCTTTATCTTTTGAAGAGCTTTTTATTTTGGTTGCGTTTGGAACTCTCTTGAGTTATCATGCTTATCTTGTTTAGAGAGTTGGCTTGCTACACTGAGTTGTGTGTCTTGCATGAGTAGGTAACTGAGGTTGCTATTTAAGTATAGTAGTAACTTGCAATAGTTTTGAGGTATTGATTTGAGTAATGTTTGGACTATTGGTTCCAAGAGCTTGAGCCTATTAGTGATAGGTGTCATATTTTGGGAAACCCGTGTGTATTTTCAAAAACTAAAAAAATAGTTGAGAACTCTAGCTACTAGACGGCTCGCTAACCTCTGGAGGGGTTGGAATATATAGAGTACCCTCACGTTACCATGGGTCAAGGATGTGCAAGGATAACCAAACCCCCTAACACTCCTCCTCGGGGTACTTGTCTCTTTGTGAATTTCTTGACTAGATAGAGAGTTACCGATAATAAGTGCATGGGTTCTTCGGACTAATGCGAGTATTCGATTGTTGGCACTTCCACCATCCATATTTTGCTAGCCTCTTCGATATCGTGCATTGCCCTTTCTCATCTTGAGAGTTGGTGCAAACTTCATCGGTGCATCCAAACCCTTGGCATGATACGCTCTGTCATCATAAGCCTCATTATATCCTTCCTCAAAACAGCCACCATACCTACCTATTAAGGCATTTCCATAGCCTTTCCGAGATACATTGCCATGCAACATCCACCATCTCATGACTTGATCTTCATGTCATACATGCTTTTTCTTGATCGAGGAGCCGCATGCTAGTTGGGTCTTGCCCTTATTATTACTACATGACGCGCTAGTTTCATTGCATATCCTGCTACACTGGCAGAGGCATACATTTGCATGCATCATGATAGTTTTCATTTGTCTTTATGTTGAGTACTTCTTATAATGTGTGAAGATCTTCTTTTTACTCTTGTAAAACATAGAGTGGTGCCCTTAAGTCAGCAAAAGATCCCAAAGAGGAGAAATTAAAAGATCCCAAAGAGAACAAATTAAAAGATCCCAAAGAGGACAAATGAGAGATAAATAGAAAGAGCCAAAGAGGCCACAAAAAAAATAAAAAAAAATAAAAAGAGAGAAGGGGGCAACACTACTATTCCTTTTGAAAGATACACACTCGTACTCCATTGTTATATTTGTACTCCATAGAGATTATCATTCATGCATAACAATATGAGGACCCTTACACTATAGAACTTGGCTTGTATATTCCATTGATGGGCCTCCTCAAATAAGCTCTAGGTCTTCATGAGCAAGCAAGTTGGATGCCTCCTCACTAGTTCCATTGGAGAGCTTACCTTAGCTCATATGTGCATCCTTTCATGGCAATCCCTACTCCTCACATCATATCTATCATTTGGTTTTTTCTCGCCTATGGTTGTCCTCATTGATGTGAGCCTTTCACACCCTTTTTTGTCTTCCTCCCCCATCATTATTTTCTTTGCCATCATAAGTGCAAAGATATCTTGCTTGCGCTCATCCATTGCATGAGTGCTCAAAGTCGAAAGGGAGAGCAACATTTTGACTTGTGCCTCACTAGTGGTCTGGGAATGGGTTAAAATAAGATTCTGAAGGAGAACAAGTGTGAAGTTTTAGTAGATTGAGTTCTCAATTAAAATATTTTTATGCTCTATACTCATCTCCCACTTCTTGCACGCAAACACCATTTGGAGACATTCGAGTCACGGACAGCGAGAGCTCTTGCACCTTTATGTTCTTACATTTTATCTATTATATTATTAAAACGATAGAAAACAAACGGTAAAGATTTGTTGCTCGAGATTGAAGATATTTTAATGGTCCAGATTCATCATCATATATGCACCGAGTCTTAGAATAAAAGAATAGTCTAAGAATATTAGTGCACTTTCATGCAGACACGTCTATTTTGAGTTCTCTTTCAAATATTTCTATGAGAAGTCCAACTTGCATACACACATACACATTGGTTAGGAAAACAAACCATTGGAGCATGAATAGACATTGTCTTTTGCATGCGTGAAAGAGTCCGATCGCATACGGATTATTTAGAAAACTAAACTACACGAACAGGTCATTCCATCATGTGTGCGTACATATTCTATAATAAACTACAGGAGCGTCTATTTTTGGAATAAAAAGAACTTATGCAGTCCATCGGTTATACGCTATGCAAAAAAATCTGACTGGATACATACATATGCGGATAGGAAAGGAAACCAGGAAAAATGTCTATTAGGAATAAAAACATGCGTACAAGTTGAGTTCTACTTGAGCATCTACTACAAAACAAGATATTGTAAGCATTAAAAGAAACTATAAACAGTTGATTATGGTCAATCAAGATTTTCTGCTACCGTGCGTCTCATGTAGCATCACTCACTTCGGAAATGAAAACGACATGCAGGAGGATCAACATGACTTGAGCATCCGGTCTTGCCGATCAGATCGGTGGGGCACCCATTGCACATGAAGACACGAGAACGCAAGTCTGTGTAGTAAAATTCCCAATAATAAAACTATAAATCATTTATTATTTAGATGGATAAAGTGTTCAATTTGATTTATATATGAATTACAAAATAATAAACAAGAAAGAAAGTATCAACTGTATTTCCTTTATATAAAATTAAGTTGCAAAGCTTAAGCATAAATTTAACCACTTAAATTAAAGATTTCAGTGTAAGTATAATATAAGTTGGCATAGAACACTATTCGGCAAGACCAAATTCAATTTAATTTTTAAATGAATATACAACAATAATAACTTGGCCTATCTGTATGAAATGTAAAAACGTCTTACATTAAATTACAGAGGAAGTAATAATAAAGACGATTATTGGATAGAAATAAGATATTTAGTAAGCAACTCTACGGTTTGCATCACATGTCAATAACTATAGTATCATCAGTCATCCATGTCACACACTTATTTCATTATAAACAATAAAATACTTAAAAGCAAATCGACACTGAAGTCCAATCGTGATCGCTCGAGACACATATTTTGGCTATATATAATTTTTATTTCAAATCATATATCGATGCTAATTTGACAAGAAAATAAACTGAAGAAGATTCTTCTGCCCGCACCAAAGATAACTATACAAGCATGTGAACATGGGCACGATTCACCATCACAAAAGTAACAATATATTCAGATGAGAAACATTGAACCATGTGAATTGATCTACAACATTGCATTAATATAAATAAACAATATATCGGTGGTGAGGAAAATGATGGATCAGATAACAAGGTCCAAATATAAGTTATCTATAATTTTTCAAAAAAGAATTTCCTAAAAAGGGTATTGTGGAAAGAAAATGTTTACCACAACTAAAGGTCTATACCACATCTAGATTTTACTCTCCAATAATTTTCTCAAGAAGCATTGGAGAGGGGAGGTAATTGGAAAGATAAATACCAGATTTTACATGACAAGAGGCATACCTTAACGCCACCAGCCAGTCGTTGTAACACACCTAAAATCATTCTAACAACCTAATATTGAACGTAATATTTGTAGTAAAACATGTAATTTTTCTTATGATGCAAATTTTGGTTGTAACAATCCTGTAAATTTTAAATGTGCAAATCCTAGCTAAATGATGACGAAGATAAATATATTTACTATCATTCACCATGACCCTATGAACAATTCAGTGCACTTACCCACAAAAAAGCAGTTCAATATACCTAGAAAATACAACAAAACACCTAAAAAATTTATAAGAAAGGGTAAATGTATGCTAGTGAAAAATAGACCTTAGGACTAACAATACTAAGAATGGTCAACATCCTTGGAGGTGTGTGAATGTATGCAGTCCAAACCATAACTTTTATATACATACAGAAATATTTATAATGGTCACGTAAACATATTTTTCCTTCTGTTAACAATGCCGTTTATTGTTTTTACCAACTATATTCAATTGAAATTAATGATTAAAGTTGTATATGACCACGCTTTGAAACTTTAGGTAACACAATGTAACATATGCAAATCTAGCCGCGCAAATGCGCGGGTCATCCCCTAGTTTTCAATACTAGATATAGGCTCTTGCTTGTTATTGTCTTAACTTGAATTTGCATATCTTACTTGCTTTAATTTCAAGTTCTTATATGTGCGTAAGAATGTCACCACATAAATTATTTCTGTTATTATTTACCTACTCGAGGACGAGCATGAATTAAGCTTGGGGATGTTGATACGTCCCAAACTTATCTATAATTTATGTTTGTTCCATTATCTTTTGGGTGACATTGTTATATGTTTTGCTACATTTTTATACTACCTTTTTTACACATATTTGGACTAACCTACTAACTCAGTGCACCCAGTGCCAGTTTCTGTCTGTTGATGTCTTTTTTATAGGGACTTTTACCCCAATTTACAAAGTCCCAAAAATCCCGAGAAAAATATATATAAATCAGTGTGATGGAAGCTTCACGAGCACCACAGGTGTGCCAGAGGGGAGCCAGGGCCTGCCCAGGCGGCCTCCCTACGCGACCCCCCTCCTGGTCGCGCCACCAGGTCACCTGGGTGGGGCCCACCTCCTCTAGTGCCCTCTTTGGCCTATATTTACCCCTCCGATAGGAAACCCTTTGGGAGGATCCAGAATCATGAATTTCTCCATCGTTCCGCCGCCGCAGCGCTCCCGACATCGGGAGCGTCACGAGACCTCTTCCCAGCATCCTGCCAGGGGGAGGATTGACCTCCGGGAGCTTCTCCACCACCATGGACGCTTCCCATACGTACCGTGAGTAGTCCTCCTTGGACCATGAGTCCGTGACCAGTAGCTATGTGATGTCATCTCTCCAATCTTGTGCTTCAATGTTTAGCCCTTGTGAGCTACCCTACATGATCAAGGCATGTATGTAATTTTCCTGCTATTGCTATGCTTGGTTTGCTGGGATCCGACGGATTATGAGATTATGTTCAGATTGTGATGAGTTATATATTTGGTTCTCCTTTTATATTATGTTCTTGAGTAATTCATGCATGTTCTTCGTTGCTTTTTATTGCTTTGGCCAAGTAGTAGATTGTAACTCCAAGAGGGAGCATTATGCATGATTGTGGCTTCATGCCCCCTGATGTCTAGCTTGAGTGACAGAAACATGAGACTAGGGGATGTGATGTTGCCACGAGGGAGAAAACAACGGTGCTTGTGACCACGGTTGCAAGGATTTTTTACCTTACGCAAAGTTCGTTAACGCAGTTGCCCGTTGCTTTGAGTTTACACTTTGGGTGGGGCTCGCAACTTAATACCTGCGAGATGTTATGGATAGATATCTCAAGGTGGATGATTAGTAAGTAGATGCTGATGAATAAACGGTCTACTTGTCTTGGTGTACTTCCCATTACTTTTGAGCCTCCAACTTTCTTGTAGCATGATTATCATTGCGGTGCGTTTATAATTCTGTCAATTGCCTAGCTGTAATTTGTTTACCCAACATAGTTGTTTATCGTCTTTTGGGAGAGAGACATCACTAGTGAACATCATGTGACTCAGGTCCATATTACCACCATTGCTTACACCTCCATCATTTACTGCTTTTATTTACTTTTCCGTTGCAATCACTATCACTATTCCTGCTTGTGTTTTGATCCTTTGCAAACTACAAGGCCGGAGAGATTGACAACCTCTTTGAACTCGTTGGGAGCAAAGTTATTTGTTGTGTGTGCAGGTCCACGTCTTGTGCTAGCGCCAGAGCAACGGACACCTACTTGTTGATCCTCGGAGTCCTCCTGGTCCGATAAACCTTACAGTCCCCATGTAAGGGAAATATGCTGCTAACTACATCTCCACCTTCCACTTGGGGTAACCAACGAGGGGCGAGAAGTATATCCATCAACTCCTCATGAGCTGGGTATCGCACCTGATATGTGCGTTGCCATGAGTCAGTCAAGGGGTACAAGAGTGATCTAGGAATGGATCATTGGACAACGGTCAAAGTTATCCTTAGTAACTAGTGGACTAAGGAATTTTTGTCGATTATGGAGGAGATAAAAGAGTTCGTTGGAAAGGGTTACGTCGATGCAAGATTTGACACTAATCCAGATAACTCCAAGTAGTAAACCAAATTCGTATAGCGGAGCAGTCGTTTGGAAATTGTTCCAAGTGAAGTGTGGTAGAAGGATCTATAGTATGACATAGAGATTTGTGAAGTACACCTGGATCTGATTGTTTCGGACCCGTTTACTAAAAACTTCTCTCACAAGCAACACATGATCAAACCCTAGAACTGTATGGGTGTTAAATTCATTGCTATCACATAGTGATGTGAAGTAGATTATTCACTCTAGTGCAAGTGCGAGACTGTTGGAAATATTCCCTAGAGGCAATAATAAATTGGTTATTATTATATTTCCTTGTTCATGATAATTGTTTATTATCCATGCTAGAATTGTATTGATTGGAAACTCAAATACATGTGTGGATACATAGACAAAACATTGTCCCTAGTGAGCCTCCGCGGGACTAGCTCGTTGATCAGAGATGGTCAAGGTTTCCTGGCCATAGACATGAGATGTCGTTTGATAATGGGATCATATCATTAGGAGAATGATGTGATGGACAAGACCCAAACCATGAACGTAGCATATGATCGTGTTAGTTTATTGCTACTGTTTTCTGCATGTCAATGTATCTGTTCCTATGACCATGAGATCATGCAACTCCCGCACACCGGAGGAATACCTTGTGTGTATCAAAAGTCACAATGTAACTGGGCGACTATAAATTTTCTCTACAGGTATCTCCGAAGGTGTCTATTGAGTTGGCATGGATCAAGACATGTATTTTTCACTCCGTGTGATGGAGAGGTATCTCGGGGCCCACTCGGTAATACAACATCGCAATAAGCCTTGCAAGTAATGTAACTAAGGAGTTAGCCATACGGAATGAGTAAAGAGAATTGTCGGTAACGAGATTGAACTAGGTATAGAGATACCAATGATCGAATCTCGGGCAAGTAACATACCGAAGGACAAAGGGAACAACATACAGGATTAACTGATCCTTGACATAGAGGTTCAACCGATAAAGATCTTTGTAGAATATGTAGGAGCCAATATGGGAATACATGTCCCTCTATTGGTTATTGACGAGAGAGTGTCTCAGGTCATGTCTACATAGTTCTCGAACCCACAGGGTCTGCACACTTAAGGTTCGGTGACGTTTTGGTATTATAGAGTTATGTATGTTGGTTACCGAAAGTTGTTCGGAGTCACAAATGAGATCCCGAACGTCACGGGGAGCTCCAAAATGGTCCGGAGGTAAATATTGATATATAGGAAAGTTGCATTTGGCTTCCGGAAAGTTTTCGGGCATTACCCATAAAGTACTAGAAGTGATGAATGGGTTTCAGGATTTTACCGGGAGGGGCCACCCACCAGGGAGATAACCTAATAGGCCTAAAGGTGGTGCACCAGCCCTTAGTGGGCTGGTGCAGCCAGCCCTAGAGGCCCTATTTCGGCTAAGATGTGGGGAAAGGAAAAAATCCCAAAGGAGAGGAAGGATTACAAGTAGGAGAGGAATCCTACTTGGAGTAGGACTGGAGGAGGACTCTTCCACCTCCTCCTAGTTCGGACGAACCCCTAGAGGGTTTTTTGGCTGCCTCCTCCCCTCCCTCCCTCCTATATATACTAGAGGATTTGAGGGCAGCGCTAACGCTAATAAGCCACGTGCTTCCCTCTTTTTCTCTAGATCGTTTTCTCCTCTAGATTAGTTCCGCAGTGCTTGGCGAAGCCGTGCTGGATTGTCCACCACCACCACCACGACACCGCCGTGTTGGAGAACTCATCTACCTCTCCACCCCTCTTGCTGGATCAAGAAGGCGGAGGTCGTCATCGAACTGTGCGTGTGTTGAACGCAGAGGTGTCGTCCGTTCGGCACTAGGTCGGGAAGGATCGTGATGAGATCGCGGGACGGATCGTGATGAGATCGCAGGACGGATCGTGTTTAGATCGCATGAAGGATCATGATTGGATCGCAAAGACATACGACTACGTCAACCGCGTTATATATGTTGCCGCTTAGCGATCTACAAGGGTATGTAGATGCACTCTCCCCTCTCGTAGATGGTCATCACCATGGATAGATCTTGTGTGCGCGTAGGAAATTTTTTGTTTCCCATGTGACGTTCACCAACAGTGGCATCATGAGCTAGTTCTATGGGTAGATGACTTCTCGAGTAGAACACAAAGCAGTTTGTGGGTGTTGTTGTTCAGTTTGTGGGTGTACGAACATGCTTGAGATTAATATCTCCTTTACCAACCTGATCACGAATTAAATGATTACGCACTTGAATATGTTTAGTTCATGGATGTTGCATGGGATTATAGGTAATTTTAATAGCACTTACATTGTCACACAACAATGGAACATGTTTCACATGAATGTCATAATACTTAAGAGTTTGCGTTGTCCATAGTAATTGCGCACAACATGATCCTGCGGCAATGTATTCCACTTTGGCATTAGATAAAGATAGTGAGTTTCGTTTCATGGATGACCAAGACAGAAGATATCTCCCAAGAAATTGACATGTACCCGAGGTGGATTTCTGTCAACCTTGTCTTCGGCATAGTCCGAGCCAGAATAGCCAACGATATTAAAAGTAGATCCCTTGGGATACCATATGCCAAAAGTTGGTGTGTGTATCATGTATCTCACAATTTTTCACAACCTTTAGATGACACTGGGTGCAGCTTGATATTGGGCACACATGCAAACACTCAACATGATATTATGATGGGAGGAAAATAGATATAGCATGAATGATCATTAATTGATAAACCTTTTGATCAACCAATTTGTCCTCCTTAGTGTGATCAACATGTCCACTAGTAGGCATGTGAGTTTTCATACCTTTGAATTCTTACATGTTGAACTTCTTGATCAAGTCCTTGGTGTGCTTGGTTTGACAGATAAATGTGCCTTCTCTCATTTCTTTGATTTGCAAACTAAGGAAGAATTTTAGCTCACATATAAAGGTATATTATGCCGGCAAGTTGATATCACTAGCAAAAAATTCTAGGCATCTCTATTGTCTAATATCAATCCATTATGTATTTCTAGACAATCAGTACATATCACACAATACATGTAATTCAATCAAAGTAACACATAGTATTCATAATAAATATTGAACTTTACTCAAGAATATGAAAACAACAATATATAAGGAGGTTGTGCCACAAAAGGAGTACATATATGTTTACCACATAACCAAAATAAAATAAAGTAGTTCCACAAGAGGAGATGTACATATGTTTCTACATGTGTGCCACACAACCAAAATGAGCTTACCACCAGCAAAATGAGCAAAGCAAATTTCTAGGACATTAGCACTCCACCATCTTAATTGTAGGTCTTCCAAATCTTCAAGACCTTGAAGATCTTTCAAACCTTAGTGAACTTGTGTACCTTTGGAAACCTTCAATAGATTGGAAATGTTACATACAACAATTGCATTCATATGTTCCTAAATATGGAGCAATGATAACCCACAAGCGTATGGGATCGCATCAGTTTTCGAGGGTAGAGTATTCAACCCAAATTTGTTGGTTCGCCAAAGAAGAAGCGAAAGAATATTCTCAAGTATTAGCAGCTGAGTTTGTCAGATTCAACCACACCTGAAAGATTAGGGTCTGCAAACAAAGTATCAGTAGCAAAGTAGTATGATAGCAACGGTGCCAGAAACGATATGTCGACGGCAGACTATTCCTAATTGTTGTATCAATGGCGCCAATAGGTTGCACGTGGACGGTAAATATTCTTCCACGACAACGGTGTCGGAAAAGGTCTTGCAACAAGTAACAGCGAAGTAGCAAGGAACAGCAGTAGCAGCAGCAACAGAGTAACAGCAGTAGCAACAGTAGCAACAAAGTGGCCCAATCCCTTTTGTACCAAGGGACAAGCCTAGACAAAGTAACGTAGCGAGGACCAGTAGTGAAATACTCGTAGGCAGTGGATCGGTGATGGATGAGTATGACGGATATGATTCATCATGTAACAACTATAACACGGAGAGATATGTAACTAGCTCCCGTTCGTCAATCTAATGTAGGCATGTATTCCGTATTTAGTCATACGTGCTTAGGGAAACGAACTTGCATGACATCTATTGTCCATCCCTCCCATGGCAGCGGGGTCCTAATGGAAACTACGGGATATTAAGGTTCTCCTTTTAATAAAGAACCGGACCAACGCATTAACACGTGGTGAATACATGAACTCCTCATACTATGGTCATCTCCGGGAGTGGTTCCGGTTATTGTCACTCCAGGGTTGCCGGGTCATAACACATAGTAGGTGACTACAACTTGAAAGATAGGATCTAAACACACATATATTGGCGGCAACATAATAGGTTCAGATTTGAAATCATGGCACTCGGGCCCTAGTGACAAGCATTTGGCATAGCCAAGTAGTAGCAACTTTAATCTAGAACATAGTGGATACTAGGGATCAATCCCCGTCAAGAACTAACTCGATTACATGATAGATCTGATCCAACTCATCACCGTCCAGCAAGCCTACGATGAGATTACTCACGAACGACGAAGAGCATCATGGAATTTTCGATGGAGAAAGGTTGATGATGACGATGGCGACGATTTCCCCTCTCCGGAGCCCAAAACGGACTCCACATCTGCCCTCCAGATGAAGAACAGGATGTGGCGGCGCCTCCGTATCGTAGAACGCGATGAAACATTCTCTCTGATTTTTTTTCCGGGCGAGACGGAATATATAGAGCTGAGTTTGGGGGCGGTGGAGCCACGTGGGCCCCACAAGCCCTCACGGCGCGGCCAGGGGGGTGGTCGCGGCCTGTGGGCTTGTGGCCCACTGGTCCACCTCCTCCGGTGGATCTTTGCGTAGCTATTTTTCTTTTATTCCAGAAAAAATTTCCATAAATTTTCAGGACATTCTGTGAACTTATATTTCTGCACAAAAACAACACCATGGCAATTCTGCTGAAAACAGCATCAGTCGGGGTTAGTTCCATTCAAATCATGCAAATTAGAGTCCAAAACAAGGGCAAAAGAGTTCGGAAAAGTAGATACGACGGAGAGGTATCAACTCCCCCAAGCTTAAAGCCTTGCTTGTCCTCAAGCAATTCAGTTGACAAACTGAAAGAGACAAAAGAAAACTTTGTCGAACTCTGTTTGATCTTGTTGTTGCAACTATGTCTAACTCATAACCAGAATTTCAGCAAGATCACAAGCAAATGACATATAGGTCTCACGGTAAACTCATATCAATGGCATAATCAACTAGCGAGCAAATAATAACAAGTCTCAAACGTGAACACTTCAATCAAAACAATCATGAAGCAGTACGAACATGTGGTATCTCACTAGCTCTTTCTGAGACCGCAAAACATAAATGTAGAGCACCTTCAAAGATCAAGGGCTGACTAAACATTGTAATTCAAGGCAATGAAGATCCAGTCATAGTCACACTCAACATAGTTAAAAGCAAAGCATAAAAATGACAGTGGTGCTCTCTAATTGGTGCTTTTGTAAGAGGAGGATGACTCAACAGGAACATAAATAAACAGGCCCTTCGCAGAGGGAAGCATTGATTTGCAGAGGTGCCAGAGCTCAAGCTTTGAAAACAAAGATAATAATTTTGGGTGTCATGCTTTTCATTATCAACGCAATGACTAAGAGTTCTCAACATCTTCCACACTACACATGCTATAGGCGGTTCCCAAACAGAAAAGTAAAGTTTTGACTCCCCCACCACCAATCAATCACACTCCACGGCTAGACGAATCCTCGGGTACCGTCCATACAAACATCAATCCTTAGGGGAGTTTTGTTTGAAATTATCTTTTCGATTTGAGCATGGAACTGGGAATTCCAATTACCGGCCCATTTTTCGTGAATGATAGTGAATAAACACATATCGAGGATAACACGCCTAGCATGGAAGATACCAATAGCCCCCTGTCACCACATGAGCGGTTAGGGCATGCAAAACAGATTATTTCTTGAAGGTTTAGAGAGTGGCACATGCAAATTTACTTGGAACGGCAGGTAGATACCGCACATAGGTAGGTATGGTGGACTCACGTGGAACAACTTTGGGTTTATGGAAGTGGATGCACAAGCAGTATTCCCGCTTAGTACAAGTGAAGGCTAGCAAAAGACTAGGAAGCGACCAACTAGAGAGCGACAACAATCATCAAAATGCATTGAGATTAACTAACATTGAGTGCAAGCATGAGTAGGACATAAATCACCATGAACATGAACATCGTAGAGGCTATGTTGATTTTGTTTCAACTACATGCGTGAACATGCGCCAAGTCAAGCCACTTGAAACATTCAAAGGAGGATACCATCCTATCATACTACATCATAGTCATCTCAACATTCATGTGGGCATCCAAGATAAACCATTATAAGCTCCTAGCTAAATAAGCATGGCATAAGCAACTATGATCTCTAAGTTGTCATTGCAAACATGTTTCTCTCACAACAAAGTTGAATCAGGCATGATGAGCTAGTCATATTTACAAAAACAAAATAGATCGAGTTCATACCATCTTTGCCAGGCTCACTCACTTCATCATATATCATCATTATTGCCTTTCACTTGCACGACCGAACGATGTGAACAATAATAAGCGTGCTCGTGCATTGGACTAAAGATGGAATCTGCAGGCAAACACAAAGGAGAAGACAAAGTAATATGGCTCTATGAAAGCTAAACAGGTATGCATGCAAGAGCCACTAAACATTGTGACCAATATATTCTACCTTGACCCAAAGAAAAAGAAAACTATCTACACGGGAAATCTCCCAACAAGCAAAAGAAGAAAAAGAAAATCTTTTTGGGCTTTTCTCAAACTAGACAGACACACGAAAAGAAAACGAGAAAAAGAAAATAAACTAGCATGGATGATACAGTGGCAAAGTGTGAACAGCGGCTAACAAAGTGAAAGCATAAGCAAGAATGTAAAGTCGGTGAGAACACGTACTCCCCCAAGCTTAGGCTTTTGGCCTAAGTTGGTATACTCCCAAGGATGGTCCTGGCGAAACCCAAAATCATAATCGGGGTTATACGGGAGTGCTGCAGCCACTGCCTGAATAGCTGCCTCACGGAGACGAGCAACCTTCGCCTCCCTCTCATACTCCTCTGCCTCTCCTCTGGTTATGTAATATCTCTGTTTTACCTGAAAGTCAAAGAAAGCGGGAGCAGGAAGGGTAATATGGAAAACTAGATGTCGGTTAAATATCAATCGGTATAGGAGGGATTCATCATCCCTCTCAAGGAACTGGTAGCGTGTCAAAGCGACGCGGTCAAGGAAAGGTGTATGGAGCGGGGGATCTCCTTCGCGGATGGGTACTCCAAGAAAATTTGCTATGCGAGTGGCATAGATCCCACCGAAGAAATCCCCTTCAATTGCATTTTTATTCAGCCTCCTTGCTATAATAGCTCCCATGTTGAAGCTTTTGTCACCTGTCACTGCGCTCTTAAGGATACTAAGGTCGGGTCCGCAGAGGTGATAATGCTCAATCTTGCCATTAATGCATCTGCCTATGAAGACGGCAAAGTAATGCAAGGCAGGAAAATGAATACTCCCCATGGTAGCTTGCGTAATGTCTCTAGTTTCTCCAACTGTAATACCAGAGTAAAAATCTCTAACCGAAGATTTAGGAGGATCATTGAGGCTACCCCACGTAGGTATCTTGCAAATTATATTAAAATCCTCTAAATCCATGGTATACGATTTATCATAGAGATCAAACAGTACCGATGGCTCATGGCCAACTGAAAATTTGAATCTACGAACAAAAGAGGCAGTGAGAGCAAGATACTGTTCACATTTATCGGAGATGAATTCTTCGAGTCCGAAGTTGTGAACAAGTGCATCAAACTCATCTTTGAAACCTGCCTCAATCATAAATTCATCAGAAGGCCATTCACATGGTTGTACCTGCGCGTCCCTAGGTTGGTAAGGACCAGGCTCCCGAATCGCAAGACGGGGACCTCTCTTGCTTGAGGAACCACCATGAAAGTTTCTCCTGAACATCTTCCTTTTCTGAATTTTTCAGTGACCCAAAGGAAAAATGAACAAGGCTCAACTAAACTCGTAGCAACTACTCCCACAAGTGCCTAGAGACCATGTTACGCATCAAAACTACTTGACACCAGCTAGAATCAGCATGCAAAGCTCAAGAACATGGTCACCAAGGCAGCAAAAATACGTGGAGTATAAGGCACTAGAGCAAAAACTAATTGGACCAATGGAGGAGTCACTTACCAAGGAGTAATTTCCCCAAAACAGTTCGGAGAATGGTGATTTGAGCAAAGAGATCGAAAATCCCAGCAAGAGGAGCAAGAACACGGGTTTGAGCTGCGAAACGATTTTTTCTGGAGGTAGGAGAAGCGGATGAGAACAAGAATGAGTGGAGGGGGTGCCTGTGGGCCCCATAAGACTGGGTGGCGCGACCAGGGGGTGCCCGCGCCCCTAGGGCTTGTGCCCCCCAGACAGACTCTTTGTCCCAGTATTTTTCAAAAAATCCAGAAAAAATCATACTTGAAACGTTCGGAGAATTTTTATTTTCGGGGTACTTTTCTACCGGACGCTAAAACAAAAAACAGGGAAAACTAAACTAAATCTATCATTTTTCTTCTAAGCAACCGAAGGTGAAATCTTGGAACAGGGGTTTGTGACTCCTCGATTTATCCATCTCATGGTCATCGAAAGAAATCCGTCAGTGAGGTTGATCAAGTCTCTTTGACAAACTTTTTCGAATCGCAAAAGGGAACGGAGAATTTTCGAATAGTCACTAGGTCACCTCAATGGGGATGTGTATCTCTCCAACAAGCAAATCATACTTCATCTTGACACGAGGAATAGGGCATTCAAAGCTCCCAATAAGAATCGATGAAGTCTTTTCGATAGCATTGATGCAATGTACTCGATATTGTTTCTTCGGAAAGTGCACCGTATGCTCATTACCGTTGACATGGAAAGTGACATTGCCTTTGTTGCAATCTATAACAGCCCCGGCAGTGTTTAAAAAGGGTCTTCCGAGGATGACATCCATGGCATCGTCCTCGGGAATATCCAAGATAACAAAGTGTGATAAGATAGTGGTGTTAGCAACCACAACAGGCACATCCTTGCAAATGTCGATAGGGAAAGCAGTTGATTTGTCAGCCATTTGCAGAGAGATCTCAGTGGGTGTCAACTTATCCAGTTCAAGTCTACGATAAAGAGAGAGAGGCATAACACTAACACCGGCTCCAAGATCGTATAACACAGTTCTAACGTAGTTGCCTTTAATGGAGCAAGGTATAGTGGGCACACCGGCATCACCTAGTTTCTGGGGAGTTCCACCCTTGAAGGTATAGTTAGCAAGCATGGTGGAAATCTCAACCTCAGGGATCCTCCTCTTATTTTTCACAATAGCTTTCATGTACTTAGCATACGGAGACATGTTGAGCATATCTGTCAAACGCATCTGCAGTAAGACAGGTCTGATCATTTCAACGAAGCGCTCAAAATCCTCATCATCCTTTTTCTTGGATGGTTTGGGAGGAAAGGGCATAGGTTTGTGAACCCATGGCTCCCTTTCTTTACCATGCTTCCTAGTAGTGAAGTCATTCTTATCGTATCTCTTAGTCTTGGGCTGTGGGTTATCTAGATCAACAGGTTCAATCTCCACATCCTTATCATTGCTAGGTTGAGCATGAACATGAACATCACTATTGATATTATCATTAGGCTCATGTTCATGACCAGATTGTGTTTCAGCATCAGAAACAGAGGCATCGTTTGGACTCTCAGGGGTAGCAGCAACAGGGTTGCTAGCGTGCAGGTTCCTATCATCTTTCTTCCTCTTTCTAGGATGACTAGGTGCATCAGTGCTAACTCCTTGAGAATCTTGTTCAACTCTCTTCGGATGACTCTCAGGATACACAGGTTCCTGGGTCATTCTACCGCCTCTAGTAACGACTCTGACAGAATTGTCATTCAACTCATCGAGCAAGTCATTTTGAGCTCTAAGTACTTGTTCTACCTGAGTAGTAACCATAGAGGCATGTTTACTCAGAAGCCTTAGATCATTGACATTTCTGTCCACACAAGCACTTAAATGACTAAGCATACGAGCATTCTTTTCCAATTGTCTGCTAACATAATCATTGAAACTCTGTTGTTTGGCAACAAAGTTATCAAATTCATCCATGCATAAGCTAGTAGGTTTATCAAAAGGAATATCACTCTCATCAAACCTACGCAGAGAATTTACTTCTACTACCTGTATCGGGTTATTGAGACCATGGATCTTTTCCTCACTAGTGAATAGGGTGGCTATATCGTGCAGTTTGGTAAGATGGGCTACAACAGTTTCAGACTCATAACCGTGAAAAGGATCAGATTCGACTAGAGTAATTAACTCAGGGTCGACAGAGAATTCATAATCCTTATCGGTCACAAAGATAGGCGAAGTAGCAAACTTCGGGTCGTATTTCATCCTAGCGTTCAGAGATTTTTCTTTCCACTTGCGTAGAAGTTTCTCAACATCATAGCTATCCTTACATGCAAGAAAGTCCTCAGCTATCTCTCCCTCCATAACATAGCGTGTATCAGGCATAACAGGCAATTCAGGCATAGTAGCAGGTTCTACTTCAATAGTATCAACAGTTTCAGAAGTATCATCACATCTAGCAGCAGCTCTAGCAATATGTGCATCAAGGAATGCACCAAGTGGCAAAGCAGTATCAGGCATAGTAGGCATAGTATCAAGCATAGCATCAGTAGGCATAGTATCAAGCATAGCATCATCACGCATAGTATCAAGCATAGAATCATGGGCGGCAGAAGTAGCATCATCAAGCACAGGCGACATATCGAGATTTCTAGCAGGAGGCGAAGTCGCAAACTTACTCAAAACTGAAGGTGAATCAAGTGCAGAGCTAGATGGCAGTTCCTTACCTCTCCTCGTAGTGGAAGGTAGTATTTTAGTTCTTGGATCTTTCGGATTCCTCATAGTGATCAGCAGACATAAATCCCAAGTGACTCAGAAAATATAGTTGTGCTTCCCCAGCAACGGCGCCAGAAAAAGCCTTGGTAACCCACAAGCGTATGGGATCGCATCAGTTTTCGAGGGTAGAGTATTCAACCCAAATTTGTTGGTTCGCCAAAGAAGAAGCGAAAGAATATTCTCAAGTATTAGCAGCTGAGTTTGTCAGATTCAACCACACCTGAAAGATTAGGGTCTGCAAGCAAAGTATCAGTAGCAAAGTAGTATGATAGCAACGGTGCCAGAAACGATATGTCGACGGCAGACTATTCCTAACTGTTGTATCAATGGCGCCAATAGGTTGCACGTGGACGGGAAATATTCTTCCCCGACAACGGTATCGGAAAAGGTCTTGCAACAAGTAACACCGAAGTAGCAAGGAACAATAGTAGCAGCAGCAGCAGTAGTAACAGTAGCAACAAAGTGGCCCAATCGCTTTTGTAGCAAGGGACAAGCCTAGACAAAGTAACGTAGCGAGGACTAGTAGTAAAAGACTCGTAGGAAGTGGATCGGTGATGGATGAGTATGACTGATATGATTCACCATGTAACAGCTATAACACGGAGAGATATGTAACTAGCTCTCATTCGCCAATCTAATGTAGGCATGTATTATGTATGTAGTCATACGTGCTGAGGGAAAAGAACTTGCATGACATCTATTGTCCATCCCTCCCGTGGCAGCGGGGTCCTAATGGAAACTACGGGATATTAAGGTTCTCCTTTAATAAAGAACCGGACCAACGCATTAACACGTGGTGAATACATGAACTCCTCATACTATGGTCATCTCCGGGAGTGGTTCCGGCTATTGTCACTCCGGGGTTGCCGGGTCATAACACATAATAGGTGACTACAACTTGCAAGATAGGATCTAAAACACACATATATTGGCGACAACATAATAGGTTCAGATCTGAAATTATGGCACTCGGGCCCTAGTGACAAGCATTAAGCATAGCCAAGTAGTAGCAACATCAATCTAGAACATAGTGGATACTAGGGATCAATCCCCGTCAAGAACTAAATCGATTATATGATAGATCTCATCCAACTCATCACCGTCCAGCAAGCCTACAATTAGATTACTCACGAACGATGAAGAGCATCATGGAATTGTCGATGGAAAAAGGTTGATGATGACGATGGCGACGATTTCCCCTCTCCGGAGCCCAAAATGGACTCCAGATCTGCCCTCCAGATGAAGAACAGGATGTGGCGGCGCCTCCATATCGTAAAACGCGATGAAACCTTCTCTCTGATTTTTTTCGGGCGAGATGGAAGATATAGAGCTGAGTTTGGGGGCAGTGGAGCCACGTGGGCCCCACAAGCCGTCACGACGCGGCCAGGGGGTGGTCGCGGCCTGTGGGCTTGTGGCCCACTGGTCCACCTCCTCCGGTGCATCTTTGCGCAGGTATTTTTCTTTTATTCCAGAAAAAAATCTTTGCAAATTTTCAGGACATTCCGAGAACTTTTATTTCTGCACAAAAACAACACCATGGCAATTCTGCTGAAAACAACGTCAGTCCGGGTTAGTTCCATTCAAATCATGCAAATTAGAGTCTAAAACAAGGGCAAAAGAGTCCGGAAAAGTAGATACGACGGAGACGTATCAAGCAATCAATAACATCTCTAGCGTAATCTTTATTATAATAGAATACATGTCCATTTTTTATCATCTTAACAAGTGCAAGATTATCTTACTTCTCATCAAAATGTATTATGCAAAATCTGTACAAATATTAACCTGAAGATGTTACAACAATCACATACAATAGTGGCATGTCCACATACAACAGGTGCATATGTTCTGAAACATAGAACAACTGATGACATCACTAGAGTAATCTCTACTTTAGTAGAGAACATGTCCTCGACATCAACATGTCCATTTTTTATCATCTTGACAATAGCAAGCTTAACTAACCTCTCATCCAAATATAGTGTGCATAGTAAGTACAAATATTAACAGTAACTAGTAGGTGTACCTATTTTGTACAACAATAAGTGGTATAAGTAGGTTACATGAGAAAAGTTACTGTACTAGCTAGGCAAAAAAGGAAAACTTACTTGAATCCTTGTCATCTTGAGAATTATCCCTACAAGATGGCAGGAATTTTGAGAAGCGAGTTTGACACGTTTGCAAATATCTTAAGAAAATAATAATATAAAACTTCACAAGATGACAAAGGTGTTACCACCCAAAAAACTTGAATGCTAGCACATTATCATCAAATGACACTTCTAATAAGGCAGAGACACTAAAGATGTCCACAATCAGCTTAATTTAAGAAACTGTATCATATTAAAAAAATTAGGGACAAGATTTTTTGTAACAAATTCTAGGCACAACCACCATAAGCCCTAGAGCACCAACCATGTACCAAAGCTTCTATCACTCCATGATTCTATCCTTCAGTGAAGAAATGTGAGTACTAAGCAGCAATGATGGAAAAAAATTGGAATTAGTCCTACACCCAAAGAATTAACAAGAAACTATCAAGGAAATTTATCATGAGTTCATCAAACTGATCCACTGTCACTGCTTTCACAATTATTATAGGCAAAGAGTCCTTACATTAAGTGCTACCATTTATGTATAGTTGTAAGCTTAAAAATAAATTATAGTTGGAGGAATGTATATAGAATAGAATCACTGACCTAATAGTGTTCCTTTCATATGCAATATTATAAGGTGTAATTACAGAAATATCACTTCATCTACTAATAACTTTGATAATCAACTAATAGAGAAATTAAGGCATGGTAAATATGGTACAATTTGTGATATATGCAGGATACACATGTACAAGAAAGGTGCAACTAATGCTTTGGAAAATCCGATTTCAAAACTTACTGCTAGCTCCGTCTCAAAATAAGTGTTGATATACAACTTTGTACTAAATCAGCGACACTTATTTTGGGATAGAGGGAGTATTTTTACAAGGGTTGAGACAACCACAGATCCATGGATTTTGTGTCGCCGAGTCAACGAAGCTACCCATCGAGTTTTAATACGAACAAAATAGTAAAAAATATAATTTGATATTCTTCTTGTTCCAAAATTGTTTATACTAACCTAAAGGTTTCGGTTATGACCTACCCATTAAGAAAAGCACCCAGCTTGTTAGGCATACAAATAAGCCACAAAAAATAAATGTCATCTCATTCAAATAATGTTCTTGTATCACGATAAAATGTTTGCGATGGCGACCTTTGGCAAAATTACTACTCGACAAAAATGGATGCAAAGATCTCTAGCTTGTTTTGATGCACCTTATATGGTTTCTTCTCCCTCCAGATGATATGGTTGTGGGAGAAAACAAACTGAAAATGATTGGTTCATTCTATAAAATTGTGACAAGGATACCTTCAAGTTTACACTCACATTTTCTTCACTAATCTCTGGATTGTAGTAACCCTGCAAGAGGAATAAGGAATCGGAGTCCACAGAAAGCAATCAGTGTCCACATACAAAAAGTAGGAAGCAATCAGTCGAGCGACAAGAGCAAACATATTGAAAACTGCAGTAACTAAGATCATATAATGACTTGACTAGGCTCAGAGATATCTTTAACCATTTCTATTGTAGAATATTGTTTTGACATAGTCAATGTAGTTGTAGGAATATATAAATCTAAATATTATGATGTGCACAGTGGAACACATAATTCTACTACTTTCATGAAGACGGATTTAATAGGCAATATGTTGACCTTTATCAATCTACAAAATCCATTGATGTAAATATGAAAATAAATTAAATGGTACACTTAGGTATGTCATCTGTAACTTAGAATACCTTACTACATTTTGTATATAACTATATATATCTGTCAATTTTAGAATGTGAACATTCAAGACGAAATGGAAATAAAATATATACTATTAGAACCAAACAGAAGAAATAAGCATTTCATGGTTATCCAACTCCAACGCGTAGCCGCATTTGGTGTTGATGGCCCTGTCCGTTTGTGGCCGCATGTTGGAGTTGGCCTTACAATAGCAAGGAATCTTTTGGTATCAACTCTACTATTTTGTATCAACAACAGTTTTGAAGTTTATGTACAAATATTTATAAGAAAGGTTATAAACACTATTGAACATGGTATTGAGAAATCTAGGAAGCTGGTCTAACCTTAATATCAATGGACAAATATGTATTTCATGGTTAAAATTGTAACAAAACCTTTTCTGATCACATTATACTATAAAAATGTCAACTTGAGTCCTTCAACATACTCCACCTATCTGTTTTCAAACTATGTGCCATCTATCTTGGAATGGAGGAAGTACAAACAAAGGGAATTTGTAAATAAAAATCTGTGTAGCTTAAGTGCTCCATGAAGCTCACATCAATTTGGTATAAACAATGTTTTTTAAGTGTGAGTGAAGTTTATGAAAGAAAGATTATAAAGAGTGTTGGCTATGATATTGACAAATCTCGGAAGTTGATACAACTCTACTATCAAATATAGGAAATATTCGAAGTGAATTAACAAAGTGTATTGACTACAATAATTTTAATCTTCGGTACACCATCAAAATAGCCTATTTATTGTTTTCTCACCTTCAAGTTCTACCAACGTCAGGCTTGGATGACCTGAGGAACCCTTCCCAGATTAACTAATAGACTACAAATAGATTTTAAAGCAACACACCTCATGTTCTTCAATACAAGGCATGTCCTTAACATTTTTCGCTTAATAACAAAAACTAAGAACTCAACTTGCTTCACAAGTAGGCTTTTCTGGTGCAATCTAAGAAATCTCACCTGTCAAATTCTCACTATTGGAGCAAGGAAGTAGAGGAGGTAGCGCTATTCAGAGAAAGGATGTTGAGGAGGTTGAGCTTCTTGCGGGAGAGGACTCCTTGGGGTAGAGGACGTAGAGGAGGCAGGACCTACTTGGTGCTCGGGTGAAGCTTGTGGGGAGGACGGAGGAGTCCTGTTCGGGGGGGGCGACAATGTGGGGGTGGAAACGATGATGACATGGGAGCGGTGACAATGATGATGTTAGGGTCGGAGCCGACGATGACGTGGGGGGCGACAGCGACAACGATGATGTGGGGGCGGCAGTGACAACGACGACATGGGGGGCGACGACAGCGGCGACGGCGTGGGGGTGGCGGGGGAAACGACAATGTGAGGGGAGGTAGCGGCGGCGAAGGTGTCTTAGGGGGCGAAGTGGATCATGGTCTGGTTGTGGGTGGCGGATGCAATTTGACGGAGGGCGCGAAGGATTTGGGCATCGATATGGGGGCGGCACTGCTATGTGGTGAAAGGCCGATGCGCGCACATTCTTTTCGGGCCAAAATTTTGGTCCACTAGCGTGCTTTCCCACTCCGTTCTTAGGCCCGATACAAAATTTGCAATCTCGCGCCAAAGACTGTTTCGATAGATTATGAGACCTGGTTTACTTGTCCTGGAAGAGAATGTGCCCTAAAGTGTACCGGCAGTGTGTGTGCCCTTATTGTTGAAGTTATTTTGGTAGTTTTTCTACCCTGAGTTGCTTGTACCGACAGAAATAAGTGTCCTGACAGTTGCTTTGCCCTTGGTCATGTATTTCTCCCGACACTGAAATGCCCCCAATCAAGTGTTGTGGTGAAGTGCCTTCAAGTCTAGCAACGGGGGCATAGGTCTCACCGTAGTCCATACCTTCGACTTGTGTGTATCCTTGGGCTATGAGAAGCGCCTTGTTGCGTACAACTTGACCATCTTCATCTTGCTTGTTCCAAAACACCCATTTTGTACCAATGATGGTGTGCTCGTCCTTGGTATTTTCCACGAGTGTCCAAACTTCATTCCTCTCGAAGTTATGTATCTCTTCGTGCATCACATTCACCCTATCTGGGTCTTGAAGTGCTTTTTCTACGTTCATAGGCTCAATGCTAGACATAAATGAGTAATGCTCACAAAATATAGCTAAACGAGTTTTAGAGCGAGTGATTCTCCCGGTTTGTATGTCACCGAAGATTTGATTCAGTGCATGATCCTTGTCCGCTCTTTCTCGAACTCATGTAAGCCTTTTCTTGTTGGATGGTGGAGCTTCCTCACCATCTTCTTCTTTGTCATTATTGAGGGTGTCATCTCCTTGAGGTGGTGGTGAAGAAGGTTGAGGTGGATCTTCACGATACTTCTTCCTCCTCTTCATCATGTCGTGTACCGCTTGTGGATGCCTCCATGTCATTTTGTGGTTCACCTTGACGCGAAGTACGGGCTTCCACTTGAGTTGATGAAGTACTTTCCTTCACCTCCAGGAGACGAATCTTGCCGATAGGTAGATCTTCGATGGCTCCCAGGGTTACTTATCTCTTACATCATTTGGCAATTGTTCGACTTGCGAACCGTTGGATTCATCAAACTTCACATCTACCGTCTCTTCAACATTTCGTGTGAAGTCGGTGTAGGTACGGTAAGTGTTAGATTTTGACCCATAACCAAGTAGGAAACCTTCATGAGATTTAGGAGCAAACTTAGAATGACGATGCTTATCAAGAATGTAGCTCTTAGAGCCGAATACTCAAAAGTATCCAATTTGGGGTTTGTTACCAGTGAGTAGCTCGTATGCCATTTTACCGAGAAGCTTGTGTAAGTAGAGTCGGTTTGCGGCATGACAAGTTGTTTCCATGGCTTCGGCCCAAAAGAGTCTTGGTGTCTTGTACTCGTCAAGCATTGTTCTAGCCATCTATATGAGAGTCTGGCTCTTCCTCTCAACAACTCCATTTGTTGGGGTGTGTATGCTGCCGAGAACTCATGTGATATACCTTCTTCGTCAAGAAAAGTACCCAAATTTGTGTTCTTGAACTCTCATCCGTTGTCGCTATGAACTTTTTTGATCTTCACTTCAAACTGATTTTGTGCTTTCCAAGCAAAGTTCTTAAAGATATTTTGTACATGCAACTTGTCATCAAGAAATAATACCCACGTAAATCTAGAAAAATAATCAACAACAACTAAACCATAAGAATTTCCACCAAGGCTCTTGTAAGCATTGGGACCAAAGATATCCATGCGAAGCAGCTCGAGTGGCCTTATTGTAGTCATGATGTTCTTCATGGGATGACTTCGACCGACTTGTTTTCCTGCTTGACAAGCACTACAAAGTCTTTTTGTCAAAGATAACATATTTAACACCAAGAATATGATCACCTTTGATAAGACAGTCAAGATTACTCATACCAACATGTGCTAGCCTTATATGCCATAACCAACCTTTAGAATATTTTTGCAATAAGACATGTACATGTTTTGGATCTTTTAGTGAAACCGACAATGTATAGATCACCTCTACGGAAACTAGTAAAAACCATGTTATGATTGTCGCTATTTATGAAACACTTGGCAACCGACTTTCATAAATAGCACATTGAAACAAAGTCTGCTAGTCTAGATACGGAAAGAAGATTGTAGCCAAGGGATTCAACAAGCATCACATTTTGAATAGAACTATCATGAGATATGGCCACCTTACCGAGACCAAGTACCTTACCCTTGGAGTTGTCACCAAAGGTCACATACCTTCATGGTCCATGGTTTGGTGTGATCTCATGAAACATGTATCTATCTCCGGTCATGTGATTGGTGCATCCACTTTCAAGCATCCACTCCTTTCCTCCGGCCATGTAGTCTCTAAGGGTTGCCATAAGACTTAGGATCCTCATGGTCTTCTCATACTCGATGTCAAGCTCCTCGTCTTCATCGTAGTATCCATGCCCCACATTATCATCGTCAAATAGAATGTCCTAGCCACAAGAAGCAAAAGATTCATCACAATTTCGACTATGCCAATGTTCATATTTATGCATGTGAATGGCTTCAACAATGATGTCATTAATGGTAATGACATCTCCTTAGCATGCATGAGATCACGAAGTTCAAATAGACATTTGTCAAAGTTAGCATCATTGGGCTTCATCTTTTGAAAGGTAATGGATTTTTGGAAAATGATGTCAAGATTTTTCAAGGAGTGGTCGGGATATATTTTCTCCAAATCATTCCGCAAAGTATAAGAACATTCAAAGTTCTTCATTTGCTTAAGCACATTTCTTGGCAAAGCTCTTATGATGAGGTTAATAGTTTTAAAATTACCAAGCATATTAACTTCTTCATCATGATAAGGATGTAAGGGATCAATGGGAGGTACATAGGGACATTCAACATACTTGCTCAAATGGAATTCATCAAATATATGAAGCATTTGACCTTTTTGTTGTCTATAATACTACCCCATTGATAAGAAGCACTCTACAACTAAGATTCCCCAAACTAGACTCATCCATCTTCCTCCAATGGTGATTAAACCAAGGCTATGGAGACCAAAGCTCTCATACCAATTGTTTGATGGCTAGAAGGGATGCCTAGAGGGGGGTGAATAGACTACTTGCAGAAATTAAATCCTAGCCTTTTCCCAATTTTAATGGTTGGTAGATTTTAGCAATTCTAACAAGTCTAGTGCACCCTACACATGCTAGTCAACATATATGGCAGCAGAAAGTAAATACAATGCACATGTAAGTAAGGAGTGGAGTTCAGGAAGATCGAACACAAAGATGGATGATACTTCCATTTTGCATCATGTTTTGTTACTGTTATTAATAGTGCTTTCATGCATTTTTTCACTTGGTGGAGTAATTCTAATGCCTTTTCTCTCATAATATGCAAGGTTTACATCAAGAGGGAGAATGCCGACAAATGGAATTCTGGACATGAAAAAGCTACGTTAGAGATACATATTTTGCACATCTCCAATTGGGATGAAACTTTACGCCGATTTATTTTGGAATAAATAAAAATACTGAAGCAAAGAAGTACCATAGGGGGATACCACGTGCCCACTAGGCAGCACGGCGCACCAGCCCCCCCCTCACGCGGCTTGATGTCTAGTGGCCCCCTGGCCCACCTCTCGCGACCATCTTCTGGTATAAATTCCCGTTTAACCTGAAAAACTCACAGGAGGAATTTTGGGATGAAGCTCCGCCATCTTGAGGTGGAACCTGGGAAGGAGCACTTTTGCGCTCCGGCGGAGCGATTCCACCAGAGGAACTTCCCTCCCGGAGGGGGAAATCGAGGCCATAGTCTTCACCAACAACCCTGTCATTTTGGGAGGCCAATCTGATCATCTCCTCTCAAAACCTAGTTCATCTCTTCTGCTCAATCTTGTACCGGAACCTCAGATTGGTACGTGGGGTGTGACTAGTAGTGTTGATTACATCATGTAGTTGATGCTTTATGGTTTATTTGGTGGAAGATCATATGTTTAGATCCAATATGCTATTTAATACCTCTCTGATCATGAGCATATTTATCACTTGTGAGTAGTTACTTTTGTTCTTGAGGCCATGGGAGAAGTCATGTTGCAAGTAGTCATGTGAAGTTGATATTCTTTAGATATTTTAATGATAGGAATGTTGTGATTCCCTTAGTGGTGTTATATGAATGTCGACTAAATAACACTTCACCATCTTAGGGCCCAAGGGAATGCATTGTGCAATAGTAATTAAATGATGGGTTGCGAGAGTGACACAAATTTAAACCCTAGTTTATGCGCTATTCCGTAAGGGCTGATTTGATCCCTATGATTAATGTTATGGTTAGAATTTCTTCTTAATACTTTTCTCATAGTTGCAGATGCTTGTGGAAGGGTTAATCATAATTTGGAGGTTTGTTCAAGTAATAACAGCATCCAAGCACCGGTCCACCCAGATATCAAATTATCAAAGTACCGAACACGAACTAACCCAACATGACGAAAGTGACTAGATGAAATTCCCGTGTGCCCTCAAGAACACTTTGCGTATTATAAGTATCTCTTTCGGCCTGTCCTTTGCCACAAAAGGATTGGGCTAGCTTGCTACACCTATTGTTACTATTGCTACTTGTCACTTGTTACAATTAGCTTGCTATCAAACAACTTGTTACCGCTATTTTAGTGCTTTCAGAAATTACCTTCGTGAAAAATGCTTGTCATTTCTTTCTACTCCTCGTTGGGTTCGACACTCTTACTTATTGAGAGGACTATGATTGATCCCCTATACTTGTGGGTCATCAACACTGTTTTGTGGCGCCATTGTCGGGGAGTGAACCGCCTTTGGTAAGCGGAATTTGGTAAGGCAAAAGTTATATTACGTGCTGAAATTTACTGCTACTTGTCACTATGGAAAGTAATCCTTTGAGGGATTTGTTCGGGTGTCGTCACCTCGACCGGAAACACCAAGAGTTGTCCCTCAACCTGCTGAAAATGTTTATTATGAAATTCCTTCAAGTATGATAGAGAAACTGCTAGCTAATCCTTATGCAGGAGATGGAACAAAACATCCCGATATGCACCTAATCTATGTGGATACAGTTTGTGGATTATTTAAGCTTGCGGGTTTATCCGGAGGTGAAGTCAAGAAGAAGGGTCTCCCTTTATCCCTTTATCTTTGGGGGGAGCATTGACATGGTATATGCTATGTGATGATACACGATCTTGGAACTGGAATCAATTGCAATTGGAGTTTCACCAAAAAAATTATCCTATGCATCTTGTTCATCATGATCGGCATTTTATCCATAATTTTTGGCCTCGTGAAGGAGAAACTATCGCTCTATCTTGGGGAGGCTTAAATAAATGTTATATTCATAGCCCAATCATGAGATCCCGATTGAAATTATTATAGAGAATTGTTATGCTCGGCTTTCTCGTAATGATCAAACTATGCTCGATACTTCTTATTCTCGCTCTTTTATGAAGAAGACTATTGAATTCAGGTGGGATATTTTGGAAAGAATTAAACACAACTCTGAAGATTGGGTACTTGATGAAGGTAAAGAGTGAGGTATAAAACTTATGTATGATTGTGTTAAATCTTTTATGATACTGATGGATTCAATGACTTTAGCACTAAATATGGACTTGACTCTTAGATAGTAGCCTCATTCTGTCAAACCTTTGCTGCTCATGTTGATCTCCCTAAATATAAAAGGTTTAAATATCATCCACCTATTAAATAAAAAGTTGAAGAACCAATTAAAGTTGAGGATGAAACTATTATTTACAATGTTGACCCACTTGTGCCTACTCCTTATATTGAGAAACCAATTTTCTCTGTTATGATAAAGGAACATGCTAAAGCTTCAACCATAGTTAACAAAAGTTATGTTAGAACAACGAAACTGACTCACCAAATGAAGGTAGAACCTAGTATTTCTATGGTTAAGGACCTCTTGGTCGATAATATTGATGGGCATGTTATATATTTCTGTGATGAAGCTGCTAGAATTGCCAAACCTAATACTAATGATAAAAATAAACCCGTTGTTGGCATGCGTGTCATCTCACTTAAAATAGGAAATCATTGCTATCATGGTTTATGTGATATGGGTGCTAGTGTTAGTGCCATTCCTTTCACCTTATATCAAGAAATTATGCATGAGATAGCACCCGCTGAAATAGAAGACAACGATGTTACTATTAAACTTGCTAATAGAGACACCATCACACCACTTGGGATTTTCACAGATGTTGAAGTCATGTGTGGAAAAGTAAAATACCCTACTGATTTTCTAGTACTTGGATCACCACAAGATGATTTTTCTCCCATAATAATTGGTAGACCCATCTTGAACACTCTCAATGCTCAAATAGATTGCAAAAAGGAAACCATGAGCATTAATTTTGGTGCTATGTCTCATGAGTTTCATTTCTCCAAGTTTAGTAAGCAACCCCATGATAAAGAACTGCCTAGTAAAGATGAAGTAATTGGTCTTGCTTCTATTGCCATTCCTCCTACCGACCCACTAGAACAATATTGGCTAGACTGTGGAAATGATATGCATATGTGTGAAATAAATGAACTAGATAATATGTTCTTTGAGCAAAAGCCTATCCTTAAACACAACTTGCATGTTGAAACTCTATGAGGTCCTCCTCCACCCAAGGGTGATCCTATGTTTGAATTAAAGAAATTACCTCGCACTTTGAAATATTCTTATCTTGATGAAAGGAATATATATCATATTATTGTTGGTGCTAACTTTACAGAGCATGAAGAAGAAAGATTGTGAAAAACTTTAAGGAAGCACCGAGCTACTATTGGTTATACTCTTGATGATCTTGAGGGCATTAGTCCCACTCTCTCTCACCACACGATTAATATGGAACCTGATGCTAAACGAGTTGTTGATCACCAACGAAGACTGAATCCCAAAATGAAAGAAGTGGTAAGAAATTAAATATTAAAGATTCTCTAAGCAAGTATAATTTCTCCCATAGCTGGTAGTAGAGGGGTAAGTCCCGTTCATTGTGTTCCTAAGAAAGGAGGTATCGCTGTTGTTCCTAATGATAAAAACAAACTCATTCCACAAAGAATTGTGACTCGCTATAGAATAGTAATTGATTTTAGAAAATTAAACAAAGCTACTAGAAAAGATCATTATAATTTACCTTTCATAGACCAAATGCTAGAAAGATTATCGAATAACACACATTTTTGCTTTCTAGATGGTTATACTGGTTTCTCTCAAATACGTGTGTCACGACCTGATCAAGAGAAAACCACCTTTACTTGTCCTTATGGAATTTATGCTTATAGACATATGCCTTTTGGATTATGCAATGCACCTACTACCTTTCAAAGATGTATGACTCCTATATTCTCTCATTTTTGTGAAAATATTGTTGAGGTCTTCACGGATGATTTTTCCGTTTATGGAACTTCTTTTGATGATTGCTTAAGCAACCTTGATCGAGTTTTCCAGAGATGTGAGCAAACTAACCTTGTCTTGAGTTGGGATAAGTGCCACTTTATGGTAAATGGAGGTATTGTCTTGGGTCATAAAATTTCCGAATGAGGTATTGAGGTGGATAAGGTTAAAGTTGATGCAATTGAGAAGATGCCATGTCCTAAAGATATTAAAGGTATCTGTAGCTTCCTTGGTCATGCTCGTTCTTATAGGAGGTTTATTCAAGACTTTTCTAAAATTTATAGGCCTCTTACAAATTTATTACAAAAGGATGCCCCTTTCATTTTTTATGATGATTGTGTAGAAGCCTTTGAAACACTTAAGAAATCCTTAACTTCTGTACCTATAGTTCAACCACCTCATTGGATCTTGACTTTTGAAATTATGTGTGATGCTAGTGATTATGCTGTTGGTGCTGTTCTAGGACAAAGAGTTGATAAGAAATTAAATGTTATTCATTATGCTAGTAAAACTCTAGACAGTGCCCATAGGAATTATGCTACCATTGAAATGGAATTCTTAGCAGTTGTATTTGCTTGTGATAAATTCAGATCTTACATTGCTGATTCTAAAGTAATTGTTCACACTGATCATGCTGCTATTAAATATCTTATGTAAAATAAAGATGCTAAGCCTAGACTTATTAGGTGGGTTCTTCTGCTACAAGAATTTGATTTGCATATCATTGATATGAAAGGAGCTAAGAATCCCGTAGTTGATAACTTGTCTAGGTTAGAAAATGTTCTTGATGACCCACTACCTATTGATGACAATTTTCCTGATGAACAACTAACTATGGTTAGTGTTACTCATAACACACCGTGGTTTGATGATTATACTAATTACATTGTTGCTAAATACATACCACCTAGTTTCACCTATCGGCAAAAGGAAAAATTCTTCTCTGATTTATGGCATTACTTTTGGGATGACCCACATCTTTATAAAGTGGGAGTAGATGGTATTAATAGACGTTGTATACCTGTGCATGAACAGGAACAAATCCTTCAGAATTGTCACTCCGAGGCTTATAGAGGACACCATGTGGGGGATAGAACTGCACACACGGTATTACAGTTTGGATTTTATTGGCCTGCTCTTTTCAAAGATGCTCGTAAGTTTTTCCTCTCTTATGATGAGTGTAAAAGAATTTGTAATATTAGTAGACGTCAGGAAATGCCTATGAATTATTCACTTGTTATTGGACCATTCGATGTTTGGGGATTTGATTATATGGGACCCTTTCCTTCCTCTAATGGGTATACACATATTTTGGTTGCTCTTGATTATGTCACTAAATGGGTAGAAGCTATTCCAACCAATATTTTTGATCATAATACCTCTATTAAAATTCTTAAGGAAGTTATGTTTACAAGTTTTGGAGTCCCTCAATTCTTAATGACTCATGGTGGTTTACATTTTATTCATGGTGCTTTTCGTAAGTTGCTTGCTAGATATGATGTTAACCATAGAATTGCATCTCCCTATCATCCTTATTCTAGTGTTCAAGTATAATTAACCAATAGAGAAATAAAATTAATATTACAAAAGACTGTCAATAGGTACGGAAAGAATTGGTCTAGGAAATTAAATGATGCATTGTGGGCCTAGAGAACAACTTATAAAAATCCTATGGGTATGTCACCTTATAAAATGGTTTATGCGAAAGCATGTCATCTACCTATTGAGTTAGAACATAAAGATTATTAGGCAATTAAAGAACTCAACTACGATTTCAAACTTGCTGGTGAAAATAGGTTATTTGGTATTATCTCATTAGATGAATGGAGAACCCAAGATTATGAAAATGCCAAACTATTCAAAGAAAAAGTTAAAAGATGTCATGACAAAAAAAATCCAAAAGCGAGAATTCAAAGTTGGTGAACATGTTCTATTGTACAATTCTCGTCTTAGATTTTTTGCAGGAAAACTTCTCTCCAAATGGCAAGGAACATATATCATCGAAGAAGTTAATCGGTATGGAGCTATAAAGATCAACAACCCCGAAGGCACTAATCCGAAGGTGGTCAATGGACAAAGAGTAAAGCACTATATTTCAGTTACACCAATTAATGTTGTAATAAATATTATCCAAAACATGACACCGGAGGAGCACATTAAGGAGACCTTCCAGAACACTCCAGCATCCTTAAAAGGGAGAGGTATGTGATACGGTAAGTAAACGGACTCGGAAAAATGCACAAAAATATTTTCCATTGGTTTTTGAATATTAGAAAAATTAGGAAATGGAGAAACACATGGGAAGGCAACCCAGGTGCCCACTACGCACCAGGGCGCGCCAGCCCCCTCGCACGGCCTGATGTCTAGTGGGCCCCTAGGGCACCTTCCTGGCTCCGTTTTCTTGTGGGACACGTACTTCCGAGTATAAAAGTTCTCTTTATATATCTCCCGATGATTTGACCCCTATATCATAGAGAAATCCTCTATTCTTGTTTCGTGCTGTTTTTCTGTCAGAACTATCAAGCTGGGCATCATGTCTTGTTCCTCCTCCAACCTCGTAGAAGAGGATGCTTGGATAATGAAGATGGAGCTGAAGGAGGAACAACTAGTATGGGACACCAAGTAGAACAAGGGCAAGGAAGTCAAGGGGGGTCAAACTCAAGAAGAAGGGCAGGCCATGCCACCAGAAGAAGAGGAAGAAGAAGATTACCTCAAACCCTACTATGAGCATCTCACCCCTCTTGCAATCAAAGCCTTTAGAGCCTTCAAAACGGTTCGTGTTCATAATAAATAACTTACTCGTGAAAATATTTTGTCAAAGGACAAAATTATCAATCTCCGGGGCATTATTCAACATGTGTAGAACCTCCTGAGGCTACACTCTAATGCTACTTCATCATCTACACCATCACCACCTCCATCTAAATAACCAAAGAAGGAGACTTGAGTACACGGGTATGGGCACTCCCCTTGGCTTGTAGCAAGCTTGGGGGAGGTGCTCCGATATTGTATAACCATCACACTTATTATCTTTATCCATCTTAGGTTGATCTTTAGTTATTTTGTGATTTAGTCAAATACAAGTTTAGCACGATCCTTTTCTTTTCATGCTAGTTTCGTGATCTATCCATCTATCTATGTAATGGAGTGAGAGTTATATAATAAAGTTTAATTTGAGTTTTACTTCTTTGCTTTCTTGCTGCAATCAAAATAAAGTAAAATAATTAAAAAGATCATATGCCAATCTTATAGTAAGTAGTGACATCACATAAGGAAAAGTATAAGTGGTAAAATTTGTTGAAGGTTGACAAACATAGCATTGGTAGGTGATGCAGCACATGAAAGAATTAATAAGGGAAAAGAAGATTTACATGAAAATACACTATCCTTGACATCTTTTATAATTGCGAGCCCCATTAATTATAATATGCCAAAACCGTTGACATTGGACAAGGAAGACAATGTAATGATTTATGCTTGTTCACATTCACATAGAAGTTATGTTGTTATAGATACTCCAACATGCGGTGCTTGCCCAATGTCTTTGCTAGCCAAAACTCCACAGTAAGTAGAGATACTACTTGTGCATCCAAAACCTTAAACCCAAATCCATGTTTTAAGAGTCCATTATACCTACCTTTGGATTGAGTAAGATCCTTCGAGTAAGTTGTCATTGATGCACAAAGCAATAAAAAATTGCTTCTAAACATGTTTGATCATTTAGTGTAAGGGAAATTAAGCACTGTACAAACTTGTGATGGCGATAATAAAAGCGACAGACTGCATAATAAAGGTTGCCATCACAAGGGGCAATATAACGTAACGTTCCTTTGCACCAAGGGATTTGGCAAACAACCAAAAAGCGCATGAAAACTTGTGCTTCCCTGTGCGAAGGGCCTATATTTTACCTTTAGGTATTTACTTTTGTGCAAGAGTCAAAGTATTCTCCTCTACTCTCATTTATCTTCTCTTTGGCAAGCATCATGTGGTGGGGAAAGATCTAGACATATATATCCAGCTGAATGTGGCTGGTCATGAGTTATTATTGTTGACATCACCCTTGAGGTGAATACATTGGGAGGCGATAACATAATCCCCTATCTTTCTATGTGTCCGGTTGAAACCTTTTTGTCATATTTATGCGGTGAGTGTTAGCAATCATAGACGACTAAATGATGGTTGAGTATGTAGACTTGCTTAAAAGCTCATATATGTGACCCTTCGCGAAAGTATGATGAAATGTGTTGCAAAGTTAACTGAAAGCATAGTTTGCTGGTTTTCAATATATTTTATGCTTCATACTTCGATGTTTTTTTGACCTATAACTGTAGGGGAAACACCCCACAACAAAACTTTTATTCCCATAATGATTCAATATATACAGGGGAAGACAAAAATAAAAATAAACTAAGAGCTACAAATGTAGAAATCTCAACTCAAGGTGGTAAAAAGGAAATCCATTCAAGGAGTTCATCCTTAAAATTATATTTAATCCTATGAGCTAGAAGGGACATGTCATGGATGAAACATGCTTTCCACCTCCTGAATGAGGGCCTAATGTTCCTGAAAACTCTGTCATTTCTAACAGTCCAGATACTCCAACAAGCCATGAAAACAACCTCAGCAAAGAAAGGCTTTTGAAAACCCCTTTTGGTAGCAAAAGCCATTTCAGCCATATTGTCACCAACGGGCCATGAAATTTGTAAATAATTCCGTACTTTGCAGCTAAAGTTACAACTGAAGAAAAGGTGATCCTTGTACTCCTTAGTTTGGGTGGGGCACAACACAGAATGATTACTATCAGACACATCCCAATGCCTCCCCTCCAACATATCCCGAGTATTAACTTTGTCCACGATAAACATCCAGGCAAAAAGCCTTGATTCTCATTGTGCAGCAACTGGCCCAGATTCAATTCAGCATTGGGTTAGGATTGATGGGTTTATGAAGGAAGGAGTAATGTTTTTTTAGTGTATGGCTTATCATCACCCCTCGAGAGCCACACATCATTGTGGGTAAGATCAGCTGAAAAACAGGCAAGAAGGTGTTGAATGGACTGCAATTGTGCATAGGCTCTCTGAGAGAGTGGCAGCTGAAATAGGGTAGCAAGGTTCTGGGTAGCAACTACATCACGGATATTAAGGGGTCCTTAACAAAGGAGAACAACCTTTGGAACACCTGGTCTAAAGGCCCAGCATTTGGAAGTAAGTTCCAACCATCTACCCATAATAGGGATGTGTCATGAGAAGTAAGTTAATACTTCGACATTGTGATGAATTTCTAATTGTTTATAAGAAGCCTTTATGATGAAATTTATATGATGAAAATGTTGTGATGAAGTATTTTATAAAGTTCTATTTGTTGTTATAATAATGAGCATGATGCTGCTATGTCCGTATTTTTTTTTATCGGCACCTCTCTCTCAAAGCATGTGATAATGATTTTCGTTTCTGGATTTAGCTTGAGGACAAGTGAGGTCTAATGTGACACCCTCGATTTAATTGTACGCTAATCATACACGCAAATGCGTACGACCAAGCTCAAGGACTCACGATAAGATATCACAACAAAACACTAGATACAAATAAAAACATACGAGGTTCATATTACAAGCCAGGGGCCTCAAGGGCTAGAATACAGAAGCTCAAAAAACACGAGTCAGCGGAAGCAACAAATATGTTATTACACACATAAAACAAGGATAATTCCTTAGAGAAGACTAGCACAAAGGATACATCGATCGAACAAGGCGAGGCCTCCTGCCTGGGAACCTCCTAAACTACTCCTGGTCGTTAGCGACCTCCACATAGTAGTAGGCACCGTCGGGGTAGCAGTCGTCGTCGGTGGGATACGCCATATTTTGGGCATCATCACTTGGTCGCAGCAATCATATGAAGGGTAAAAGGGGGAGCAAAGCAATGGTGAGTACTTGATGACGAGATGATGTTACTTCTCGCTGCTAGTTGGTTACCCCAAGTGGAGGGTGGAGATGTAGTCAACAGCAAGTTTTCCCTTACACGGAGACTGTAAGGTTATCGAACCAGGAGGACTCCAAGGAACAACAAGTAGGTGTCTCCTGTCCTGGCTAGCAGAAGACGTGGACCTGCACACACAACAAATAACTTTGCTCCCAATGAGTACATAGAGGTTGTCAATCTTCCGGCCTTGTAGTTTGCAAAGGATCAAAACACAAACGGGAATAGTAATAGTGATTGCAATGGAAAATTAAATGAAAGCAGTAAATCGTGGAGGTGTAAGAAATGGTGGTGATATGGACCAGAGTCACATGATGTTCACTAGTGATGTCTCTCTCCCAAAAGACGATAAAAAACTATGCTTGGGTAAACAACTTATAGCTGGGCAATTGACAGAATTATGAACGCACCACAATGCTAATTATGCTACTTAAAAGTTAGAGGCTCAATAGTAATGGGCAGTACGCCAAGATAAGTAGACCATTTATTCATCAGCATCTACTTACTAATCATCCACCTTGAGATATCTATCCAGAACATCTCGCCGGTATTAAGTTGTGAGCCCCACCCAAAGTGTAAACTCAAAGCAACGGACAACTGCATTAACGAACTATGTGTAAGGTAAACAATCCTTGCAACCATGGTCACAAGCACCGTTGTTTTCTCCCTGGTGGCAATAGCACATCCCCTAGTCTCATGTTTCTGTCACTCAAGCTAGACATCGAGGGGCATGAACCCACAATCATGCATAACGCTCCCTCTTGGAGTTACAATCTACTACTCGGCCAAAGCAATAAATAGCAACGGAGAACATACATGAATCACTAAGGAACATAATATAAAAGGATAATCAAATATATAACTCATAACAATCTGAACATAATCTCATAATCCATCAGATCCCAACAAACCGAGCATAGAAATAGCAAGATAATTACATAGATGCCTTGATCCTGTAGGGCAGCTCACAAGGACTAACCATTGAAGCACAAGATTGGAGAGGAGACATCACATAGCTACTGGTCATGGACTCATGGTCCAAGGTGGACTACTCAGATCACGTCCGGGAAGCGTCCATGGCGGTGGAGAAGCTCCCCGAGGTCAATCCTCCCTTCGGCAGGGTGCCGGGAAGAGGTCTCCTGACGCTCCCGATCTCGGAAGCACTGTGGCGGCGGAACGATGGAGAAATTCACGATTATGGATGTGATGGGAGGGTTTCATCATGGAGGAGTAAATATAGGCCAAAGGAGGGCACAGGAGGAGGTGGGACCCACCTAGGCGGCCTCTTGGCGCGGCCTAGGGCCAAGTCGCGCCCACAGGTCGCCTAGGAGGCTCGTGGCCTCCTGCTACTGCAACAAAAGACCTTCCAACGGCGCCAGAAACAAGCGTGCTGACGGGAGACTATTTACTCCTCAGCAACGGCACCAGGAATCCTTCTGCTACGGCTACGCCTTTAGGGACTTCCTTGGCAAATACGCAAATGATTCCCTCGTGGCCTTGGAGCCTTGCGTTGGTGTTCCCTCGAAGCAGAAAGGGTGATGTAGCATAGCGGCGGTAAGTATTTCCCTCAGTTTTGAGAACCAAGGTATCGATCCAGTGAAGGATTGTCACAAGTACCTGCACAAACACATAGAGCTTGCACCCAACGCTATGAATGGGTTGTCAATCCCTTATAGATTGTTTGCCAAGTGAGAACTGAAAGCAAAAAGAAACAAAGCAAAGTAAAAGCGAAAGTGGAAGGGCCGTAGTGTTCACTAGTGGCTTCTCTCATGAAAGCAAGTAGACGGTGGGTGAACGAATTACTGTCGAGCAATTGCTAGAACTGCGCAAAGTCGTGACGTTATCTAAGGCAATGATTATATCTATAGGCATCACGTCCAAAACAAGTAGACCGATACTTTATGCATCTACTACTATTACTCCACACGTCGACCGCTATCCAGCATGCATCTAGTGTATTAAGTCGAAAAGAACAGAGTAACGCCTTAAGCAAGATGACATGATGTAGATGGACAATCTCATATCTACGATCAAAGCCCATCTTGTTACCCTTGATGGCAACAACATGATGCGTGCCTTGCTGCCCCTTCTGTCACTGGGAAAGGTTACCACACGGTATGAACCCAAAACCAAGCACTTCACCCATTGCAATAATCATAGATATAGTTCGCCAAACAAAACCCAAGACTCAGAGAGACTTACAAGGATATCAAATAATGCATATAAGAAATCAGCAAAGACTCAAATATAATTCATAGATAATCTGATCACAAATCCACAATTCATTGGATCTCGACAAACACACCGCCAAAGAGGATTACATCGGATAGATCTCCATGAAGATCATGGACAACTTCGTATTGAAGATCCAAGAGAGAGAAGAAGCCATCTAGCTACTAACTACGGACTCGTAGGTCTGAAGTGAACTACTCACGAGTCATTGGAGAGGCGATGATGTTGATGTAGAAGCCCTCCAACTCCAAAGTCCCCTCCGGCAGGGCACCGGGAAGGGTCTCCAGATGAGATCACGCGGAAACGGAAGCTTGCGGTGGCGAAAAAGTGTTTTCGTGGATGCCCTGATTTTTTCTGGATTTTAGGGAATATATAGGCGAAAGAGCTAGGTCAGGGGGGCGCCAGGGAGGCCACAAGCCTGGTAGCCGTCGCCCCCCTGGTGGCGGCTACAAGGCTTGTGGGCCCCCTGTGGCTCTCTTGTCTTGGCCCTCAAGTCCCCTAGTCTTCTTCAGTTCTGGAAAAATTTATTTCGGGGATTTTATTCCGTTTGGACTCCGTTCCAAAATCAGATCTGAAAAGAGTCAAAAAACATAGAAAAAACAGGAACTGACACTTGGCACTGAATTAATAAGTTAGTTCCAAAAAATATTTAAAAGGTACATAAAACATCCAAAGTTGACAACATAACAACATGAAACCATCAAAAATTATAGATACGTTTGAGACGTATCAAGCATCCCCAAGCTTAACTCCTGGTCGTCCTCGAGTAGGGAAGTGATAAAGAATGAATTTTTGATGCTTTCATTCTACCTAGCATAGATGTCCTTTGTAACTCCTATTATGTGACGTGAATGTTCAGATCCATTAGATTCAAAACAATAGTTTGCTATTGATGTGGAGACAATAATAATTCAAGCAAACTAGGAAGGTAATCACGAACTTTCAAAATAACAAGGCCAAAAGAAAGTTATCCCTACAAAATCATATAGTATGGCTATGCTCTATCATCCTTGCACAACGAATTTAAATCATGCACAACCCCGGTATTGGCCAAGTAATTGTTTTCACACTTTTACTTTCTCAAACCTTTTCAACTCTCACGCAATACATGAGCGTGAGCCATGGTTTTAGCACTATAAGTGGAATGCAGTGTGGTGGAGGTTGCAAGACAAACAAGGAGAAGATGGTCACATTAACTAGGCATATCAATGAGCTATGGAGATGCTCATCAATAGATATCAATGTGAATGAGTAGGGATTCCCATACAAATGATGCACTAGAGCTAAGAGTAAGTGAAAGCTCTTAAATAAAACTAGTGGGTGTGCATCCAACTTCCTTGCTCACGAAGACCTAAGGCAAATTTGAGGAAGCCTATCATTGGAATATACAAGCCAAGTTATATAATGAAAATTTCCCACTAGCTATATGGTGGTGACAAAATGAGAGACTCTCAATCATGAAGATCATGGTGCTTAATAAGCACAAGTATGGAAGGATAGTAGCAATGTCCCTTCTCTCTTTTTCTCTCATTTTTTTGGTGGGCTCTTTGGCCTCTTTTTATTATTATTTTTATTTTTTATTTTGGTGGGCCTCTTTGGCCTCTTTTTGTATATGGGCTTCGCTGGCCTCTTTTATTTCCTCACATGGGACAATGCTCCATCAATGATGATCATCACACTTACAACTCAAAACTTAGAACAATGATGACTCTTTATGGAATGCCTTCGGTAGTGTACCGTGACAATGATCTAGCATGGCATAGACATTAGTGGAAACATCATGCTAGCTATCTCATGATCATGCAATGGCAATGTAGAAGTGGTGGCACATGTCATGGTGGTAGTTGCATGGCAATATATCTCGGAATGACTTTGAAAAAGCCATAGTATGTAGGTATGGTGGCTGTTTTGAGGGAGGCTAATGGTGGGTTTTGTGCACCGGCAAAATTTGCACGACACTAAGAAGATAGTGATGGTAGAAGGTGAAAGTGCATCTAAACCATGGACTCAACATTAGTCATGAAGAACTCATATACTTGTTGCAAAAGTTTTAGTAGTAATCGAAACAAAGCATTCAACGCATACTCCTAGGGGAAGGGTTGGTAGGTATAAACCATCGCGCGTTCCCGACCGCCACACAAAGGATGAGAATCAATAGACTAATCATGCTCAGACTTCATCACACAGCGGTTCACCATACGTGCATGCTACGGGAATTACTAACTTCAACACAAGTATTTCTAGAGCCACAACACCTTACTATCATAACTTCAATATTACCACAACCACATCTCAAAACTAATTGAGATGAATCAAACTTCTCTAACTAGTCAATGCACATGGAGATGGAAGTTTTCATATCCCTTTGGATAACTACCTCTTTAGAGACTACTTTCATAGCATAGATCAACTACCAAGCCACGCACCGTCGTGCTCTAAAAGATAAAATTGAAGCACATAGAGCAAAATTGTCTACCAAAGGATATAAGTGAAGCTCGACAAAATCACGGTGAGTGCATGTCTCTCTCTCTCTCTAGGTGTGCAGCAAGGATGATTGTGACACAAAAAAAGACTCCTACGATACAAGACGCTCCAAGTAAAACACATAACATGTGGTGAATAAAAATATAGCCCCTAGTAACGTTACCGATGGATTGAAGACGAAAGACGGGATGCCTTCCCGAGGCATCCCCAAGCTTAGGCTTTTACGGCATCCTTGAATCATCTTGGGGTTCCTGGGGCATCCCCAAGCTTGAGCTCTTGCCACTATTTATCTTTTTTTCCATAAGAACTTCACCCAAAACTTGAAAACTTCACAACACGAAACTTAAACAGAAACTCGTGATAACATTAATATAAGAAAGCAAACCACCACTTCCTTAGGTACAGTAGCAAACTTAAATTCTACTCATGTTGATGTTGGGTTACTGTAGTTTCAATCTTCCATGGCTAATACCCCCCGATACTATCCATAGTTTCATCAAAATAAGCAACCAACACAACAAAAACAGAATCTGTTAACAGCAGACCAGTCTGTAGCAATCTGTATACTTCGTATACTTCTAGTACTTCAGAAATTCTGAACAATTACGACAGTCTGAAGAATTTGCGTAGCAATGAGCAGCAAAAAGAATCAACTCAAAATCTCTTACATAAAAAACAAAAATTCTTTTCGTGAGCAAAAAGTTTCTGTCTTTTCCAGCATGACCAAACGATCATCCCCAAGACTAATCATAACGGTTTTGCTTGGCACAAACGCAAAAAGAGCCACAAAAACACAATCATAACAGAATTATGAAAGTGTGGAAAACACAAAACAGAAATAAAAAGGATATATTCGTTGGGTTGCCTCCCAACAAGCGCTATTATTTAACGCCCTTAGCTAGGCAAAAGGTGATGGAATCACGTATAGTCATCTTTGGTGCTCAAACCATAAGTAGCCCTCTTCATAGATTCATAAGGCAATCTTATTTTTCTTTCTAGGAAAATTCTCCATGCCCTTCTTTAGAGGAAATTGAAATCTAATATTCCCTTCCTTCATATCGATGATAGCACCAATAGTCCTTAGGAAAGGTCTACAAGAATAATGGGACATGAAGGATTGCAATCTATGTCAAGTACAATGAAATCCACGGGTACATAGTTCTTATTTGAAACAATAAGAACATCATCGATCCTTCCCATGGGTTTCTTGACAGTAGAATCCGCAAGATGCAAATTAAGAGAACACTCTTCAATCTCATGAAAACCAAGAATATCACATAAAGACTTTGGAACCGCGGAAACACTAGCACCCAAATCACACAAAGCATTGCATTCATAGTTTTTGATCTTGATTTTGATAGTAGGTTCCCACTCATCATGAAGTTTTGTAGGTATAGAGACTTCTAGTTCGAGCTTCTCTTCAATAGATTTCATCATAGCATCTACGATATGCCCGGTAAAGGCTTTGCTTTGGCTATAAGCATGTGGAGAGTTTGCAATGGATTGCATCAAAGAAATGCATTCAAACAAGGACAAATATCATAATTGAATTCTTTGAAATCCAAAGTGGGAGTTTCATTACTACCCAATATTTTGATTTCTTCTACTCCACTCTCCACACCTTTATCATCAAGATAGGTGGGCTCTGAATCATTGGGGCGTTTTTCAACCAAAGTGGATTCATATCCAGCCCCTTCATCAATAGGTTTGACACGCGAAAACAAAGATGCAAGAGGAGTCACACCAAGCACTTTAAGATCTTCGCGATTTGCATCACTAGAACGCACCCTTCTAAACCATTCATGCCTAGCGCGAATTTGGGCGGTTCTTTCTTTGCTCTCATTCATGGAGACACGCATAGCTTTTAAAGTTTCATCCAAGTAGACCTTGGGAGAAGCACATCTAACTTTCAAAGCATCAATATCACAAGACATCCTATCAACACTCTTAGCCAAATCGTCTATTTTGAGTAGTTTTTCCTCTATGGACGCATTGAAAATCTTTTGAGAGTTGATGAACTCTTTGATATTACTCTCTAAATCAGAGGGTAATTTGTTGTGATTTCCATAAGTGTTTTTGTAGGAATTGCCATAATTGTTAGAGGAGTTACTAGGAAAAGGCCTAGGAACATAGTTTCCTCTAAAAGCATTGTTGTTGCCAAAATTGTTCCTACCAACAAAATTAACGTCGAAACTAGCGTTGCTTCTCTCAATCAAGGAAGATAGTGGCATGTCATTAGGATCTAAAGGAGCATTTCTACTAGCAACCAAATTCATCAACTCGTCCATCTTAGCACTAAGCGAGTTAATTTCTTCTATAGCGTGTACCTTTTTGCTAGCAGGTGACCTTTCAGTGTGCCACTCAGAGTAGTTGGCCATGATATTGTCTAGGAGTTTTGTAGCGTCTCCTAACGTGATTTCCATGAACGTTCCACCTGAGGCGGAGTCCAAGATGTTGCGAGAAGCAAAATTCAAGCCAGCATAAAAGATTTGTATAATCATCCACAAACTCAAGCCATGAGCGAGACAATTTCTAATCATTAACTTCATCCTCTCCCAAGATTGTGCAACGTGTTCATGATCAAGTTGCTTGAAATTCATGATATCGTTACTTAGGGAGATAATCTTAGCCGGCGGAAAATACTTGGATATGTAAACATCTTTGCACTTATCCCAAGAATTGATACTATTTTTAGGCAAAGAAGAAAACCAAGTTTTTGCGAGAACTTGCAACGAGAAAGGAAAAAGCTTCAACTTAATCATGTCATTATCCACAACTCTTTTCTTTTGCATATCGCAAAGCTCAATGAAGGTATTGAGATGGGATGCGGCATCTTCACTAGGAAGGCCAGAGAATTGCTCTTTCGTAACAAGATTCAGCAAAGCAGCGTTGATTTCATACGATTCCGCACTAGTGGCGGGAGCAATCGGAATACTAATAAAATCATTATTATTGGTACTTGAGAAGTCGCAAAGTTTGGTGTTTTCAGCCATGATGACTTCAACAAACCAACAAGAACACAAGCAAGCAAGAAAACTGGCAAAGGAAAACGGCAAACGGCAAAGGAAAACGGCAAAAAGGCAAAAGGAAATGGCAAAGGAGAAAGGCAAATGAAAACGGCAAATGTGAAGTGGGGAAGAGGAAAACGAGAGGCAACTCGCAAAAAAGGTTGTAGCGACCCGACTCAAAACGAGTCAAGCCTCTGTGTTTCTGTGCCATCCCTGGATCAGTATGCTGGCACACACAGTACATCAGTGTATATATCAAAGTGCAATCACATGTAAATAGCGTAAAACTGATATATACCTTGAAATCTCAGTGGAAGCAGTCAAGGGAGTGGAGTCCCAATAAACACGAACGGCAAGTTGAGTGCGGACCGTAACCCTGAATCATACTCTTACTCGTCGAGGAAATATCTGCAACATAAGACGTTGCAGTCGTGTAGGTCAACATATTGAATATGCTGACATGTCACATATGAGAGGAGGTAAAATGTCATCTATACTATATGCATATATGGCAGGTGGGGTTGTAAGTTTTTAGCGAAAAGCAATGTTTTCTCCAACCACAAGAGAGGGGCTAAAAGCAAAATATTACTACGCTGTTGGTTGTTAATGAGATGGTTCCGCCAACTAGTTTTCATACCCAAGTTATCAATATTACCCTCATCAAGTATTTATAATGGTGTTGAGAATTCCCGATAACTTCAGTTCCTTTGGCTCAAGTTGTCCATGACCGTGGACACGGCTAATCGATTAGGTTTGAGTACTCTCCAGAGTTTTGCACACGTTCCCCGCAAGATTTGATCGCCTCCATGTATGTCCTCGCACTTCAGGGTGTTTGAAGACCGGATGATCAAAACATGGTCTTTCAACGGGTCCCTCTGAATCCCTGTCGGTGCCCATCCAATCCTACCGTTCTTCTACATCTGCTAGCACCGCCTGTCCAGAATCGCCACGTTGTCCAACCAAGCCAGAGCCCATAATGGCTTGTGGCTGTGCAGGTAAGCCTTGGGCTTGAAAATATCCGTCCGTCTCTTTGAGCCTGGGTGAAGCTTTTCGCAAGATGTCATGGCACGTCTCCATGCATCCGGGTCATCCACTGGTTTCTCCAAGGAGCCGATCAACCGTCCTTCACCCAGAGTTGCATTGCATCACGAGGTCTTGAAAATCTTGACTTAACCGGTGTTGGTTATTAAATTATTCTCGCATCACTCGTGATATGCACTCAACCATAATCCCGTCTACTCAAGCATAGCAATATGAAATTTGTCGTCCCGGGCCAAGTAACGGGGTTGTTGGGTGCCTACCACATGATACTACAATATGTAACCATAATTTCCAAGTACCTACTCAGCATGCAATTGGGTATAGGATGGTAGAACTACGATGCATAAAACATAGGTGATACATGATCAAATGACTTGCCTGGTGAGGTTGATGAAGAAGAATTATCGTTCTCGAGAAATAACTTGATAGACTATTCGTCACTCTCTGATGAAATCTATATAACAAACATATCATTCACATAAGCACTCATACTAGCAATCATTCTAGCAATCAAAACAAAAGAGAGAGCGAATAAGTATCCGAAAGAAACTTCAACTAAAACTAGGAGTCTTCTACTACATCGAACACTAAATAGTTTTTTTTGTTCTAACTGGAAATAAAACATTAAATAACAGAGAACTAAGATATAAATTTAACCAAGATAAAATAAAGTATTTTACATAAAACTATTTTGGAAGTATTTTCAAATGGGAGTTGAAACAGTAGAGAAATCAATTGCAAGTTATTAGACAACTAGAACTGATTTCATGATAAAAAATAAAAATAAAAATAAAAATTTGTTGAAAACCTACTGTTAACTAACAGAAACAAAATATAGACTTTCTGAAATATAAAAAAAATAATTTAAAAACAATTATAGAAAAAGAAATAGCCACAATCCTAAAAGAAATAAAACAGAATCTGTTTTGGTAAAAACCCCAAGTAAAATTATTTAAAAAAAATGAAACTTAAACTACTGAAAGATATGATCACTAGGAAATAGAAGCAAAAAGAATTAAATTAAAATCTATTTTTAAACTCCTAGAATAAGCAAAACAAGATTTAAACCAAATATGATCTAATTCAAATTTTATAATTTCAAACATAGACAAATTATATATTTGCAGAAACTACAAGAAATTTATGATCTAACGCAAAAAGAATCACCTAATTTGGAGTTATACACTACTAGATATGAATTTTATAAGTTTTCCTCTTTTTCTGGAAAAAACTGTGACGAGATTTCTTTGAAGCTCACCATGGATGGAAGGTTGGCCGTGGATGGGAGGTTGGCCGGCGAGGTGGGGCTTGCTCCGGTGAGGGGAGGTCGCCGGCAGGGAGGGGGAACGGCGGAGGGGGTCCCGGCGCTGGTGGGGAGGGGCGTCAGGGCATCCTGGAGGCGAGGAGGGGCGTCCTGGGCGTCTGTGTCGGCATATTCCTGGCGGCTTCTACGGGATCTTGGCAGGGGGATGTCGGCGGGGAGGTGACCTGCAGGGGGCGACGTGGTGAGGGGGAGTTGGCGTGGGGGGCGCGGCAGGGAGTGGGGGCGCAGGAGGGGTGGGGTGAGTGTAGGGAGCTCATGTAGGCTTCGTTCTTGGCAGGAAGATGGAGATGGTGACGAGGTGCCTACGGGCAGGGAGGAGATGAGGTGATGGGGAAAAATGGAACGAGGAGGAGGAGGGGGTTCTTATAGGGGGCTCGGGAGGCGCCGGAAAGGAAGGGAGAGGGAGATCAGGAAGGTGGAGGTTCTTTGTCTCCATTGCTATGGAAGTTCCTCGGAGAGAGGGAGTGCGTGAGGAAGAAGAAGGTCCTATTGGGCCAGATTTGGAAAGGCTTTAATGGGCCAGGGCAAAGTTTCCAATAAATTGCGATTTCTTTCCTATTTTCAAAAACTGGAAAGTAAACGATAAAAGGGAAACTAAATAAATTCGGAATATAGAGTTTCTATATACTAAAATTATCAGAAAAATAAAATCTAATTGATAGGCATTTTTCCACGGCCAAAATAAAAACTTAAAAAAATGTTTTTCCAGAAAATCCTTAAAAGCATTATTTCTTTTTGCAATTATTTTCTCAAATTAAATTTTGGTTTTTTCTTGGCTCAAAATATTTCAATGAATGCCCCTGGTTTTTTTGGAGGGTCATGTTCCTCCTCTCTTTCTTGCTTGGCAAGAATTTATTCCTCGCATTTCTTGAGTGGAGAAAAAATAGAATTGCAAAATAAAAATCGAAATAAATTCAAATGCCACCTTCATTCAAATTCTTTATAGTTGAAGAAGTCATGCTATCTCCTCTCATTGATTTTAAATGGATGAATTTGAATTCACGGGAAAAAGGGGAAAGTCATTTTATTCCCTCTCATTCAAAAGTTTTTGAAAAGTTTCAAATTTCACTGAAGTTTCAATCACTCAAACAAGCAAACAATCAATCTAATAATTTTATTAACATTCCAATATTTGGGATGTTACAAAGGTAAATGCAAGAGATGAGTGTGTGACACCTACTTGGATAGATCTCTCCTTCCCCGGCAACGGGGCCAGAAATACTTCTGCTACTGCAACAAAAGACCTTCCAACGGCGCCAGAAACAAGCGTGCTGACGGGAGACTATTTACTCCTGAGCAACGGCACCAGGAATCCTTCTGCTATGGCTACGCCTTTAGGGACTTCCTTGGCAAATATGCAAAGGATTCCCCCGTGGCCTTGGAGCCTTGCGTTGGTGTTCCCTCGAAGCGGAAAGGGTGATGCAGCACAGCGGCGGTAGGTAATTCCCTCAGTTTTGAAAACCAAGGTATCGATCCAGTGAAGGATTGTCACAAGTACCTGCACAAACACAAAGAGCTTGCACCCAACGCTATGAAGGGGTTGTCAATTCCTTATAGATTGTTTGCCAAGTGAGAACTGAAAGCAAAAAGAAACAAAGCAAAGTAAAAGCAAAAGTGGAAACGATAGTTGTGAATAGACCCGGGGGCCGTAGTGTTCACTAGTGGCTTCTCTCATGGAAGCAAGTAGACGGTCGGTGAACGAATTACTGTCGAGCAATTTATAGAACCGCGCAAAGTCATGACGTTATATAAGGCAATGATTATATCTATAGGCATCACGTCCAAAACAAGTAGACCGATACTTTCTGCATCTACTACTATTACTCCACACGTCGACCGCTATCCAGCATGCATCTAGTGTATTAAGCCCAAAAGAACAGAGTAACGCCTTAAGCAAGATGACATGATCTATATGGACAATCTCATATCTACGATAAAAGCACATCTTGTTACCCTTGATGGCAGCAACATGATGTGTGCCTTGCTGCCCCTTCTATCACTGGGAAAGGTCACCACATGGTATGAACCCAAAACCAAGCACTTCTCCCATTGCAAGAATCATAGATCTAGTTGGCCAACGAAAACCCAAGACTCGGAGAAACTTACAAGGATATCAAATCATGCATATAAGGAATCAGCAAAGACTCAAATATAATTCATAGATAATCTGATCACAAATCCACAATTCATCGGATCTCGACAAACACACCGCCAAAGAGGATTACATCGGATAGATCTCCATGAAGATCATGGAGAACTTTGTATTGAAGATCCAAGAGAGAGAAGAAGCCATCTAGCTACTAACTATGGACCCGTAGGTCTGAAGTGAACTACTCACGAGTCATTGGAGAGGAGATGATGTTTATGTAGAAGCCCTCCAACTCCAAAGTCCCCTCCGGCAGGGCACCGGGAAGGGTCTCCAGATGAGATCTCGCGGAAACGGAAGCTTGCGGCGACGGAAAAGTGTTTTCATGGATGCCCTGATTTTTTATGGATTTTAGGGAATATATAGGCGAAAGAGCTAGGTCAGGGGGCGCCAGGGAGGCTACAAGCCTGGTAGCCGTCGCCCCCCTGGTGGCGGCTACAGGGCTTGTGGGCCCCCTGTGGCTCTCCTGCCTTGGCCCTCAAGTCCCGTGATCTTCTTCCGTTCTGGAAAAATTTATTTCGGGGATTTTATTCCGTTTGGACTCCGTTCCAAAATCAGATCTGAAAAGAGTCAAAACACACAAAAAACAGGAACTGGCACTTGGCACTGAATTAATAAGTTAGTCCCAAAAAAGATATAAAAGGTACATAAAACATCCAAAGTTGACAAGATAACAGCATGAAACCATCAAAAATTATAGATACGTTTGAGACGTATCACCCCCCTCTGGCCCATCTTTGGTGATATGGAAGCTTCCGTTACGCTGATTTTTATATATTTTTATTGGAATTTTTCAGGCTTCAGAAAATTGGGTAAAAGCCCCTGCAAAATAGACATCAGCACACATAAATTGGCACTGGGTGCACTGAGTTAGTAGGTTAGTCCAAATATGTGTGAAATGATATAAAAGTGTAGCAAAACATATAACAATGTCACCCAGAAGATCATGGAACAAGCAGAAATTATAGATACGTTTGTGACGTATCAACATCCCCAAGCTTAATTTCTGCTCGTCCTCGAATAGATAAATGATAACACAATAATTTATGTGGTGACATGCTAACACACATATAAGAACTTCAAAGTAAGCAAGTGAGATATGCAATTCAAGTCAAGACAATAACAAGCAAGAGTCTATATCTAGTATAGAAGTTAGCAAAGTAAGAACATAAAGGTGCAAGAGCTCTCGCTGTCCATGACTCGAATGTCTCCAAATGGTGTTTGTGTGCAAGAAGTGGGAGATGGGTTTAGAGCATAAAATATATTTTTAATTGAGAACTCAATCTACTAAACCTCGCACTTGGTCTCCTTTGGAATCTTATTTTGACTCATTCCCAGACCACTAGTCAGGCACAAGTCAAAATGATCATCTCCCTTTCGACTTTGAGCACTCATGCAATGGATGAACGCAAGCAAGATATGTTGGCACTTAGGATGGCGAATAGAATAATTATGGGGAAGGAAGAAAAAAAGGTGTGAAAGGCTCACATCAATGAGGACAACCATAGGTGAGAGAAAGCCAAATGATAGATATGATGTGAGGAATAGAGATTGACATGCAATGGATGCACATATGAGCTAAGGTAAGCTCTCCAATGGAACTAGTGGGGGTGCATCCAACTTGCTTGATCATGAAGACATAGAGCTCATTTGAGGAGGCTCATCATTGTAATATGCAAGCCAAGTGTGGATCTTTATATAGTACAAATATAGCAATGGAATATGAGTGTGGATCTTTCAAAAGGAATAGTAGTGTTGCCCCCTTCTCTCTTTTTATTTCTTTTTGTGGCCTCTTTGGCTCTTTCTTTTTATCTCTCATTTGTACTCTTTGGGATCTTCTCATTTGTCCTCTTTGGGATATTGTCCTCACTTAAGATCATCACACTTTATAAGAAGTACTCAACATAAAGACAAGTGAAAACTATCATGATGTAAGCAAATGTATGCCTCTGCCAGTGTAGGCGGATATGTAATGAAACTAGCGCGTCATGTAGCAATAATAAGGGCAAGGCCCAACTATCATGCGGCTCCTTGATCAAGCAAAAGCATGTATGACATGAAGATCAAGTCATGAGATGGTGGATGTTGCATGGCAATGTATCTCGGAAAGGCTATGGAAATGCCTTAATAGGTAGGTATGGTGGCTGTTTTTAGGAAAGATATAATGAGGCTTATGATGACTGAGTGTAGCATGCCAAGGGTTTGGATGCACCGGTGAAGTTTGCACCAACTCTCAAGATGAAAAAGGGAATGCATGGTACCGAAGAGGCTAGAAAAATATGGATGGTGGAAGTGCCAACAATCGAATACTCACATTGGTCCAAAGAACTCATACACTTATTACCAGTAACTCTCTATCTAGTTAGGAAATTCACAAAGAGACAAGTACCCCAAGGAGGAGTGTTGGGGGGTTGGTTATCCTTGTGCATCCTCGACCCATGGTAACGTGAGGGTACTCTATATATTCCAACCCCTCCAGAGGTTAGCGATCAATTTAGTAGCTAGAGTTCTCAACTAATTTTTAGTTTTTGAAAAACACATGGATTTCCCAAAATACGACACCTATCACTAATAGGCTCAAGCTCTTGGCACCGATAGTCCAAACATTACTCAAATCAATACCTCAAAACTATTGCAAGTTACTACTATACTTAAATAGCAACCTCAATTACCTACTCATGCAAGACACACAACTCAGTGCAACGAGCCAACTCTCTAAACAATATAAGCATGATAACTCAAGAGAGTTCCAAAAGCAACCTAAATAAAATCTCTTAAAAAGATATAGCATGAAAACTAAGAGCTAAGCATGACAGCAGCTATGTAAAGATAAAGAACACACAAAAAGGATAAGCATGAAAACCTATTTTGTGTTCTAGAGTGGAATGGAGCGTGTTTCTCTCCCAAACAAGGTCGGCTAGGTTCCGACTTGTTATGAACAGCAAGAAAAACTAAAACAAACTAAAAATTAAAGAACGGGACACTCCAAGCATAGCACATAACATATGAAGTGATAAAAATATATCATGGAGATGGACGAACTGATGATTGTTGATAGACAAGGGGATGCACGGGGGCATATCCAAGCTTAGATGCTTGAGTCTCCTTGAATATTTCTTGGGGGTGCATGGGGGCATCCCCAAGCTTGAGCGCTTGACACTCTTGGATCTTCTTTCATCATTTCCATCGCATACTTGAAAACTCCCTTCATACGAAACTCATCATAAGCTGATTAGAGTGGTTAGTACCCATGATAAAATAATTCATTACCTACTGGAAATAATGATTTTCATGAAAATATATTTTTTCTCATGATTGCCAATAGGTTTTTGCAAAGGAAAAAAACAAGCTTAGGATTTGCAAAATGATGAAAACGCAAAACGTGGGAGAATCTGTGAAAAACAGAACAGAGGGTAGTAGATAATTTTTTCGGGGCACTTCTGCAACTCAAATAAAAAAACTCAGAACAGATGCTAGAAAGACAATTATATATAGCATGATGCTGAAATAATTCAGATCAAAAAGATGATCTGGTGATTTTTGGCGAATATTTCCGTCAAGCACACAGAATCTGTTTCTGGACATCGTGTCACTAATTTTGAACTTTCTTTCAATCGGAGGCTAAGACTTGGCAAAAAGCTTGAAAATAAAGATAAAATGATGTTGCTATAGTAGTAACAAGCATCACGACAAACTGAAAGTAAAAACTCATAGTAGAGATAACAAGGGTTGTCTCCCTAGAGCTCTTTCTTTATAGCCATAAAGATAGGCTTAAGATTTTAATGATGCTCTCATAGGAATAAGAGTTGTAGAACAAAAGAGAGCATCAAGAAGCAAATACCAAACACATTTAAGTCTAACATGCTTCCTATGCATAGGAATGTTGCAATAGAATAATTCATTGAAGCTCAAATCAATAAGCATAGGAAGGCAAAACAAGTGCACCTTCAAAACCTTCAACATAAAGAGATGGAACTTGATATTATTGAAATATCTATAAGCATACGTTCCCTTCTCATAATAATTTTCAGTGGGATCATGAATAAACTCAACAATATAAGTATCACATAAAGCATTGTTACCATGATCCACATGCAAAAAGGTACTCTTACTCTCCACATAAGCATAATCTTTGGGGAGCCCATGGTTAGGACATTTTAGCATTAAAGTTTTCAGTCTCCCCCAAGCTTGAGCTATCCTCTATCCGTCATGAGGATAGAAATTATAAACATAATTCCTATTCTCATGGACTTCATGAAGAGGATAAAACTTGGAGTAAAAGAGAGACTGAATCTCTTCCCAATCTCGTAGGTGAGAATCATCTAGTAGCCTATACCATTCCAATGCTTTTGCTTTCACTGACAAGGCAAATAATTTCCTCATGACTCCATCTCTTGTCAAACCTGAAATCTTAAACAACTCACAAAGTTCTGTAAGTTTCAACAAATGAATACTAGGATTGACTATTCCATCTCCTGCATAAGAATAATTCCTAATTATTTCAATTATCCCAAGTGGTATTTTGAATGGGATACATTCAGTAGGTGGAGGAAACTTCTCTACCACAGGTGTGGTAAAGTGGCCTTCCCCAAGCAGCAAACTAAGAGTGCAGTTTTCCATAAGCCTAACTAGCCATGCCAATCATGAAAAGCAAACTAACAAGGCTAAAAAGCAAAGGTAAAAGATAGTGTGCAACTCCCTTATCTTGAAGACTGGAGTCCCCGGCAACGGCGCCAAAAAACTTGCTTGATTACGAGATGATGAATATACTTTTCGCTCCTCGTTGGTTACCCCAAGTGGAAGGTGGAGATGTAGTAAGCAGCAAGTTTTCCCTTACACGAAGACTGTAAGGTTATCGAACCAGGAGGACTCCGCGGATCAAAAAGTAGGTGTCTCCTGTCCTAGCTAGCAGAAGACGTGGACCTGCACACACAACAAATAACTTGGCTCCCAATGAGTACAGAGAGGTTGTCAATCTTCCGGCCTTGTAGTTTGCAAAGGATCAAAACACAAGCGGGAATAGTAATAGTGGTTGCAACGAAAAAGTAAATGAAAGCAGTAAATGGTGGAGGTGTAAGCAATGGTGGTGATATGGAACGGAGTCACATGATGTTCACTAGTGATGTCTCTCTCCCAAAAGACGATAATCAACTATGCTTGGGTAAACAAATTACAGCTGGGCAATTGACAGAATTATGAACGCACCACAATGCTAATTATGCTACTTAAAAGTTAGAGGCTCAATAGTAATGGGCAGTACGCCAAGACAACTAGACCGTTTATTCATCAGCATCTACTTACTAATCATCCACCTTAAGATATCTATCCAGAACATCTCGCTGATATTAAGTTGCGAGCCCCACCCAAAGTGTAGACTCAAAGCAACGGACAACTGCATTAACAAACTATGTGTAAGGTAAACAATCCTTGCAACCGTGGTCACAAGCACCGTTGTTTTCTCCCTCGTGGCAACAGCACATCTCCTAGTCTCATGTTTCTGTCACTCAAGCTAGACATCGAGGGGCATGAACCCACAATCATGAATAATGCTCCCTCTTTGAGTTACAATCTACTACTCGACGAAAGCAATAAATAGCGACGGAGAACATGCATGAATCACTAAGGAACATAATATAAAAGGATAATCAAATATATAACTCATAACAATCTGAACATAATCTCATAATCCATCGGATCCCACCAAACCGAGCATAGCAGTAGCAAGAGAATTACATAGATGTCGTGATCATGTAGGGCAACTCACCAGGACTAACCATTGAAGCACAAGATTAGAGAGGAAACGTCACACAGCTACTGGTCATGGACTCATAGTCCAAGGAGGACTAATCACGGCACATCCGGGAAGCGACCATGGCAGTGGAGAAGCTCTCGGAGGTCAATCCTCCCTCGGACAGGGTGCCGGAAAGAGGTCTCCTAACGCTCCTGATCTCGGAAGCGCTGCGGTGGCGGAACGATGGAGAAATTCGTGATTCTGGATGTGATGGAAGGGTTTCCTTGCAGAGGAGTAAATATAGGCCAAAGGAGGGCACCGGAGGAGGTGGGACCCACCCAAGTGGCCTCTTGGCACAGACTAGGGCCAGGCCGCGCCCATAGGTCGCCTGGGAGGCCCCTGGCCCCCCTCTTGCCCATCTTCGGTGCTCAGGAAGCTTCTGTTATGCTGATTTTTTATATATTATTCTTGGATTTTTTTGGTCTTTGGAAAATGGGGTAAAAGCCCGTGCAAAATAGACATCAGCAGACAAAAACTGGCAGTGGGTGCACTGAGTTAGTAGGTTAGTCCAAATATGTGTGAAATGATATAAAAGTGTAGCAAAACATATAACAATGTCACCCAAAAGATCATGGAACAAGCAGAAATTATAGATACGTTTGGGACGTATGAGTACGCATCCAAAGTACTCGCAAGACTGACATCAGAACTATATTAAGTATGCATCAGTATCAAAGGAAATGGGTTATGTGTGGACTGACTGCAGCAATGCGAGAATAGAGAGAAAGAACTAGTCCTATCGAGGACTAGCAACTTCAGTGGTCTTGTAGCAATAGATGAGAGTAGATCAAGTAACACAATTCAATAGTCATATTGTTGCAGCAATATTAATTAAGGTCACACCCATAGATTCTTCCTCGATTCCCTACGAGGAAGCAATCCCGGAGCAAACATTCCGGTTAAGTAACAATTGTAGTTGTATAAGATCGGGGCACAACTCAAAGTCGTCCTGTAACCGTGGACACAGCTATTCAAATATAGCTTTCATCCCTCCACGAGTGTACCATAGTACCCAACACACTTGATAAACTCTGGCCGGACACACTTTCCCGACTCATGCCTGGCCTTGGAACATCAACACGTCACAACCCTACCTAAGCTCAATAGAGAGGCCAGCCCCCCGGTCTAAATCCTAAGTGCACACGGGTCATGTGCCCACCACCCTTTTGCGCTCCTGCATGATGCGTGGGCGGCCGATGTTAGTCCTGGCACCTCTTATATAAGAACGATGCTTATCCGAGCCACTCGGGCGCGTGTCGCTCCATTGTTGACGTCTGAAGAGCTTTGGCCGATACCACCACGTCGAGTACCCATAACTTCTCCCACGTGAAGGTAAGTGTGAAAAGGTCTCCTGACCAACTCAGATCAAATACCCAAATACATTAGCATTTTAATTAATCTCGAGGATGTGTGGCAAGGACTAGAATGCCCAGCCACGCTGATACGTCTCCAACGTATCTATAATTTTTGATGGTTCCATGCTATTATCTTTTCAAACTTTGGATGTTTTGTATGCCTTTTATATCTTTATGGGGACTAACTTATTAACTCGGTGCCAAGTGCCAGTTCCTGTTTTTTCCGTGTTTTTGACCCTTTTCAGAGGAGGATTTTAAACATTGCCCAAACGGAATAAAATTTCTGAAAAGATTTTTTCCGGAACAGAAGATACGCACGAGACTTGAGAACCAAGGCAGGGGCCACCAGGGGACCCCACAAACCCCCTAGGCGTGGCCAGGGGGGCGCGCCTAGCAGGCTTGTGGGCCCCCTGTGGCTCGTCTGCCCTACCTCTTCCGCCTATAAATTCAGAAAAATTCCAAAACTGCGAGAGAGATCCACAAAAATACTTTTCCGCCGCCGCAAGCTTCTATCTCCGCAAGATCCCATCTGGGGCATGTACTGGTGCCCTGCCGGAGGGGGGATTCGGATACGGAGGGCTTCTTCATCAACACCATGACCTCTCCGATGATGCGTGAGTAGTTCACCATAGACCTTCGGGTCCATAGCTAGTAGCTAGATGGCTTCCTCTCTCTCTTGGATCTTCAATACAAAGTTCTCCATGATGTTCATGGAGATCTATCCGATGTAATCTTCTTTGCGGTGTGTTTGTCGAGATCCGATGAATTGTGGATTTATGATCAGATTATCTATGAATCTTATTTGAGTTTCTTCTGATCTCTTATATGCATGATTTCATATCCTTGTAATTCTCTTCGAGTTGTGGGTTTTGTTTGGCCAACTTGATCTATGATTCTTGCAATGGGAGAAGTGCTTGGTTTTGGGTCATACCGTGCGTTGACCTCTCCCAGTGACAGAAGGGGCAGCGAGGCATGCATCGTGTTGTTGTCAACAAGGGTAAAAAGATGGGGTTCTCATCATTGGTTTGAGTTTATCCCTCTACATCATGTCATCTTGCTTAAGGCGTTACTCTGTTCGTCATGAACTCAATACACTAGATGCATGCTGGATAGCGGTTGATGTGCGGAGTAATAGTAGTAGATGCACAAAGTATCGGTCTACTTGTCTCATACGTGATGCCTATATGTATGATCATTGCCTTAGATATCGTCATGACTTTGCGCGGTTCTATCAATTGCTCGACAGTAATTTGTTCACCCACCATATTATTTGCTATTTTGAGAGAAGCCTCTAGTGAACACTATGGCCGCCGGGTCTACTTCACACCATATTTTCAGCCTTACACTTTTACTTCGTTGCACTTTCCGCCTTCAGATCTCACTTTGCAATCAATCTTGAAGCGATTGACAACCCCTTTATAGCATTGGGTGCAAGCTCTTTTGTGTTTGCGCACGTACTCTGGACTTGGCGCGATTCTCCTACTGGATTGATACCTTGGTTCTCAAACTGAGGGAAATACTTACTGCTCCTGTGCTGCATCACCCTTTCCTCTTCAAGGGAAAAACCAACGCAAGCTCAAGAGGCAGCACACGCCTCGACTCATTCTCGCGGGAATCTACCCGCAACACACCTTTCATGTTCCAAGTAGCACACTCAAGTAACTGTGTGGTTCTAACATCAGAGGGATTTGAGGTATCACACTCGATGGATTCCAAATGATGTAACCGTCAAGGTGACCAGCGAGGAATCACCCTCAATGGACCATGCTTGATGGGTTGTACGACAGAGTCGTTATCGGAGGTGGTGAAGGAGCAATCACCTTCTGAGAACCACCACCGGTCAACTACACTACAGATCTAACATTAGGACTACGTATCGAGGTGTCACCCTCGGTACTCAATAGTAGCTCTGCAACGTCGTACAACTAAGGGGGTGTGAGTGATGTGACGGGTCTTGGCTCATCGATAAGATGATCTAGACTTGATGAGAAAGTAGGGGCAACTGGACTTATGGTCAAAGGGGATAACTGCTCCACCTGTACTAAGTAGTTTAAAGTGCGGTAGAGTAAAGTAGAAGTTCAGAAAAAAAACAGGCTACGCATCAGAATAGGAGCTATCCACAACAGTAGCAAAATCTAATGCAAGCACGAGGGAGAAAGAATAGGCGATATAGGAATGATCAAGGGGGGTTTGCTTGCCTTGTTGCTCTATGACAAAGGGCTGGTCGTCACGAGGGTAGTCGTACCCGGCAGCAGCGTCAGTCTCGGGGTCTACCGGAGAGAAGAGGGGTCTACCAGAGAGAAGAGGGAGAAGAAACAATAAATATAAAAGCACAAATGCAACACGATGCATGGCATGGTAAAATGCACAGCTAGGTATGCACTAATGCAGTATCACCCGTCATGGACGGATCATGAAAATATCTAACAATATTTTCCGGGTCTATGGCTACTACCGGACAGACGAAAATGATGAAAAAGTTTCATGTCCTCTGTGATAAAGACGCGTGACACATGAACGGATAGCTTATCCGGATTTGTATTGTTTTTCTCATCAACTTTCATGTACAAAATATTTTCATCCGGATTACGAATTATTTTATATTATTTTTTATAGTTTTATTAATTATTTAAGAATTAATTAGAATTAATTAAATTCATTAAACATCTATGACATTGGCAGTCAACAGTCTTGTTGACTCATCAAACTAACCAGTGGGTCCCATGTGTGATACTCACATTTTAATTTAGTTTATTTAATAATTAATCAGGTTAATTTAGGGAAGACCCACCTCTCATTCTATACTACTTTAATTAAAAGGAATAATGTAAACAACTTAGGTTTAATCACTCTAATTAATTACTCCAATTAAATACTTTAATTAATTTGGCTAGTTAAATAGAGTTTAATTAGGTTAGTTAATTAACTACTAATTAATTACCTAATTGATTAAATTAATTTAACTAGATTTATTTATTAATTAAATTATTATTATTTGCACGTTTTAATTTTACTATATTTTTTTCTCTTTTTAAGACGTTTTAGGAGGGGGCACCTCTCATTGGGGGCAAGTTAATGAGTGAGGCGAGTCAATTCCCTTCTCTAACCCCATGACCGTCCGGGGCAGAGGTCGAGCCAAGGCCATGGACGGAGGGGAGGCGAGGCCACGGGGCCCGGTCGAAGCATGGGGTGTGTGTGGGGTTGCGGACGCGGTTGGGGCGCGAGTAGCCCGTCGAGTGGTGACGCGGGCGCGATGGCCGCGCGAGCCGAGGCACGGTAGGGGCGTAGCACCAGGAGGGTGGATGCGGGCGCGCACCAAGGGGGGAGGGCACAGGCGCAGGAGAACACCGGAAGGGCGATTGCGCGTCTGGGCACGCGAAGAGGGCACGACGGTGGCCGGAGGGGCTCGCCGGAGCGAGGCCACCGGAGGGAGGGGAGGTGAGACGGGTGGAGCCCGGGAGGATTACCGGCGTGCAGGGGATTGGATCGGCGAGGCTTGAGCATGCCGGCGGGGAAGCGGTCAGGCGAGGGGGTGGCGAGGAGGATGTCGCGATGTAGGTGAGGCGGTCGGCAGTGACGAGGCGACCGACGCCGACGGGGGCGCCGGAGATCTGGACGGCGTGGAGGAGCCTCCACGAAGAGTGCTTCAGGTGGGAGGTGGGAGTGAGTGAGGATTGCACGGGGAAATTAGGCTTCCCTGGAGTTTTTATACCCCGTGGAGGCGGGGTGGGTAGTTTGGGCCGGTTGGACTTGCTCGGGCCGGCCCAATGGAGGTGGGTTTTTTTTTACTGCTTTATCCTTTTTATTTTTTATTTATTTCTATACCTATTTTTTATTTATTTTTAGGACCAATTAGCTTTAGTAAAATGTGAGAATTGCTCCATTAAATAGTACTCCCTCCGTCCCAAAATTCTTGTTTTAACTTTGTTTAGAAATGAATGTATCTAAATACTAAAACTTGACTAGATACATTCATATCTAAACAAATCTAAGACAAGAATTTTTGGACGGAGGGAGTATGCAATATTTAGTACTGTCACGAAAGTTTGGGAGTTTTTAGAATTTAGTTGGAATTGTTTTAAATCAAAGGGCATTTATTAATAATTCTTAGCCATTGTTTTAATTGTTTTGAGGCACTAATGTACTTGGTAAAATGTTGGTTTCAATTTTATAAATACTTAGGGAATATTTCCAACCTAAGCATGATTTTTAATTTGAAGTTTGCAAAACTTTTAAATCTATTTTTGAAATGAATTTGAATTGCAAAATAATTTGAATCAGAGTTTGATTCCAACCGTGATCATAACTGGATTAGCTAAAGCATTAGCTTAATCTTGGCCACCATTGTAGCTTAATTATAATGATTATTGTAGCATAATCTGACGATGTCACAACTCTCCCCTACTATAAGACATTCTCATCCCGAGAATTAAGAGGTAGAGGGAAAGAGCTCGGGGTATTCATCACGAAGATGATCCTTGCATTTCCAAGTGGCTTCATCTTGAGAATGATTTGGCCACTGCACTTGAAGGAACTTGGTGACCTTGCGACGAGTCTGACGTTCAGTCTGATCGAGAATGTGGGTCGGATGCTCTTTATAAGACAGGTCTTGTTGCATCTCAAGCATATCATGATCCACTGCCCGAACATGACCTTTGAAGCAGCGATGGAGTTGAGACACATGGAAGACATAGTGAACCTAAGAAAGGTTCGCCGATAGTTCCAATTGATAAGCTACTTTTCCATGCCTTTCGAGAATAGTGAATGGACTAATATAGCGAGCAGCTAGCTTGCCCTTGATCCCAGAGCGGTGTGAACCTCTCATTGGCGTGACTCGAAGATAAGCCTTTTCGCTAGGTTGATAGACCATATCTTGGTGATGACGATCATACTGACTTTTCTGACGAGAATAAGCATCCTTTAGATTCTCATGAATAATGCAGACTTGATCTCCGGCGTGTTGGATAATATCCGGACCGAAGAGTGATTGTTCCCCATTTTCTGACCAATTCAGAGGAGTTCGACACCTTCGTCCATACAATACTTTGAAAGGGGCCATCTTCAGACTAGCTTGATAGCTATTGTTGTAGGAGAACTTGGCATATGGGAGAGATTCCTCCCATTTCTTACCAAAAGAAATGACACAATCTTGAAGCATGTCTTCGAGAATTTGGTTGACTCGTTCAATTTGTCCCTCGGATTGAGGGTGAAATGTCGTGCTAAAGGATAGATGGGTCCCCATAGCCTTCTGAAAATTTCCGAGAATTTTGAAGTGAACAAGCTGCCACGGTCCAAGCTGATTATGATCGGGATACCATGAAGTGAAACAATTCTGGACATATAAAGATCTGCCATCTGACTAGCAGTAATTGTTTCTTTGACGACAAGAAAATGTGCAACTTTGGAGAGTCGATCAAAGATGACAAGAATAGCATCATTACCTTTCTGAGATCTAGGAAAACCGGTGATAAATTACATTTCAACATGGTCCCATTTCCATTCAAGAATAGAGATGGGTTGCAGAGTCCGGTAGGCTTCTGATGTTCTGCTTTGATCCGCCAACAAATATCACATTCTCCAACATAGCATGCAATGTCGTGTTTCATATTTCGCCACCAGAATCTTTGACGGATGTCTTGGTACATCTTGGTACTACCCGGATGTATAGAGAACGGTGTGTCGTGTGCTTCTTTCATCACCTTTCTAGTCATTCTGAGGTTTTCCTTCTTACTTGGAACGAATAGGCGACCTTTGAAGTACAAGGCGCCATCATCAACAACGGTGAAGAAAGAGGGCTTACCCTATGCAAGGTAGCATTTAATTCTTTTGACATCAGCATCATATAGTTGAATAGTCTTGATGCGGCACACGAGATCTCATTCAGCAACCAGGTTACTAAGGGAACCCGGATTAACAACACGGAGGTTCAAGATAACCCTGAGGAACAATATGGAGGTTCAACTTATGGAATTCCTCTTTGAAGACGGCCGTGAACCTTATGAATCTGAAGGTGGTTGCAGTACGACTTGTAGCTCAAGGCATCAGCCATTACATTAGCCTTGCTGGGGGTATAAGACACACCACAGTCAAAATCTAATATGCGCTCCATCCATCTCTGCTCACGGAGGTTTAGATCCGACCGAGTGAAGAGGTACTTCAGAATTTGATGATCGGTGTAGATCTCACAACGATTACCAAGAAGGTATTATCGCCACTCTTTTAATGAATGTACAGCTGCAGCAAGTTCGAGGTCATGAACTAGATAGTTCTCTTCATGAGCACGCAGGTGATGTAAGGCATAAGCAATCACTTCGCGATCTTGCATTATAATACAGCCTATTCCTTGAAGAGAAGCGTCACAATATAGGACGATATCCCTTTTAGTATCTGGAGGAGAAAGTACTGGAGCAGAAGTCAGTTTGTCTTTGAGTGTCTGGAAACTTCCCAGACATTTATTAGTCCACTCATATTTAAAACTTTCGTGAAGCAGATTGGTTAAGGGCTTTGCAATCTTAGACAAGTTCTCGATGAATCGACGGCAATAGTTGGCGAGTCAGAGAAAACTTCTGACTTGCTTGACATTCTTCGGGGAGTCCAGTCAAGAATAGCTTGAACCCGTTTGGGGTTGACTCTAATACCATCCCTGGAGATCACATGACCATGGTACGTCACTTCCTCGAACCAGAATTCACATTTGGAATACTTCGCACAAAGTTGGTGCCCCCGAAGATTATCCAGTACAAGACGAAGATGTTCGACATGCTCTTCTTTATTCTTCGAATACACCAAAATATCATCGGGATATACCACGACGAATTTGTCGAGGTAGTCCATGAATATATAATTCATCAATCGAGAGAAGGTTGCCGGGGCATTGGTTAAGCTGAAGGACATGACGGTGTACTCTTATGATCCATAGCGAGTAAGAAAGGCGGTCTTTGGGATACCCTCTTTGCGAACACGGATCTAGTGGTATCCCAATGTCAAGTCGGGCTTAGAGAAGACTGAGGAGCGAGCAAGTTGATCATACAAATCAGTTATCTGAGGAAGAGGATTTTTTTTAATAGTGGCTTGACTGATAGGACGGTAGTGTTGGAAATATTCCCTAGAGGCAATAATAAAATAGTTATTATTATATTTCCTTGATCAACATAACGTTTATTATCCATGCTAGAATTGTATTGAATGGAAACTCAGATACATGTGTAGATACATAGACAACACACTGTCCCTAGTAAGCCTCTAGTTGACTAGCTCGTTGATCAAAGATGGTTAAGGTTTCCTAGCCATAGACTGTGGGGAATGGGGCATGGGAAACAAAAAAACATCCTACGCACATGAAGACCTAACATGGTGATGATCATCTACGAGAGGGAGATCGGATCTACATACCCTTGAAGATCGCTAAGTGGGAAGCATTAAGAAATGTGGTTGATGTAGTGGAACGTCTTCATGATCCAAATCGCCGCCGTCCCATGATCCGTCCCTGATGGGGTTATAGTCCCAGGGTAGGGTCATAGGCCTGCCCTATAGGTCCTACCCAAGGACTACCCTTCACAGAGGGCAAGGCCCTTAGACAGTTTCGACTGAACTAAGGACCCCCCATCATCCAGTCGGTGACGAGCATTCGGAGCATATTTATCGTACCGACTGAATTCCACTCTGTACATCGTAACCTCCCGAGAGGGCAACGGTCGTACGTTTTCATACACCATTATTAGCATTTAAAACATACGTTACCTGTAACGTAGGCATTTATTCGCCACTACTCCACCCCTATCCATCGGACCGTTGTGAAGGGCAGTGCACTCTATATAAGCCGCCCTTCCCCACTGGTGCAGGGGTTGGCATTTACTGTAATCCTATATTCCACTCATCACTAAGCTCCCAAGAGCACTGAGACGTAGGGCTTTTACCTCCACCGCGGAGGGGCCTGAACTCATACAACCTCGCCATAGCTAAGGCTCTGCCCATCCTTTCGTACCCTATACATCTACTGTCAGACTTATACCCACGACAGTTGGCGCCCACCGTGGGGCAGGCGTCTAAGCGACTTCCGGCGAGTTTGCAGCTTCATCTTTTCATCATGTCATTCGCCGGAGATTTATGCATGGGTCGGGAGATCCTCTTCGGCGCACTCTCCTTCATCGTCGATGATTCGGCATGGCTTCTGGATGCGTCTCTCGACGTCAAGGCGCTCCCCAGTCGCGGGGCTACGCACTTCCGTGTCGGTGCCCGCGGCGTCCTTCTTCTCCACCAGTCGGCCCCGGTGTCGACCTTCGCCCCTGTCACGCGCCGCAACAAGCGGTCCCGCCGTCCGCGGCTCCAGCGTTGGGTGCGACACGCCCAGGCGCGCCAGAACGCGTCCTCTCAAGTGGCGGTCCTCGAGTCGGTTGTGGTCGCGCCGCCGTCCCAGTGCTTGGACTCAGTTCCGACTGAGTTACCTTCCGAGTACTTGGGTCGCGGGCCTGCAGCCAAAGTTCTCATGACAAATTCCCATGAAAGTCCCCACCGGACAGGCCGGAACGAGCACGAGGTCGGCGAATCGTCCGGCGTTCGCCGTCAACACCACCGTTCTGCCAGTCGGCGCACTCGGCAGAGCAACGTCGAGGTGTTCCATACACCCGTCCTCAACCTGGCTGCCGCTGCCAAAATAGCCGATTCCCTCCAACCGACTGATTCGGAGGCTGGTAGAGGAATCGAGCAGATCCGTGCCCTGTTGCACACAGCGCAGCAGCAGAATTCGGCGGTCTCCCAGTCGCACAACAGGATCCACAACAGTTCTCTTCACGCGAACACGCATCGGTCGGTTTACAGCCCCCACTCTCATCAGCGCCGCAGAGGGGGCAGCCGTTCCATGAATCCCGAAGATCGTCGCCGTTCACGCACCCCTCCGCGGGGTGGGCCTTACGGGCCCCGACATCATGATGATCGGCGTTCAGTCGGTGACACGTATGATCCAAGGCCCGACGCAAGAGGCCACATCGCCCAGAGGAAGGTCGACAGGAGTCGAGCCCACCGCGATGGTCACGATAGAGACCGTCCGAGTGGAAGCAGGACCGTCGTGTCTGGCCCCGAGTGCTTCAGTCGGGCCATCCGTTCAGCTAACATCCCTCCCAACTTCCGATTGGCGATGGGGATCAGCAAGTTCACAGGAGAATCCAAGCCAGAAACATGGCTGGATGACTATCGAGTGGTGGTCCAGATCGGTGGCGGAGATGACCAGGTCGCCATTAAACATCTCCCCCTGATGCTCGACGGCTCGGCACGAGCGTGGCTGAATCAGTTGGCTCCATCAAGCATCTACAGCTGGGAAGATCTGTCCCGAGTGTTCATCAGGACCTTCGAGGGCACGTGCAAACGCCCTGCTCGTCTCGTGGAGGTCCAGCACTGCGTCCAGAAGCAGAATGAGCCCCTGCGCGATTTCATCCAGCGTTGGACGACCCTCTACCACACGGTGGAGAATGTCATAGAGCATCAAGCAGTCTGTGCATTCAAGGCAGGCGTGCGGTACAGAGATCTGTACCTGAAGTTCGGTCGGACTGGCAACATCTCCATGAGCAAGATGATGGAGATAGCCACACGCTATGCAAATGGCGAAGAAGAGGACCGCATACGTAGCGGCAAGCACAAGGCAGTCGCCGACGGAGATGGGAACAACAAACAGAAGCAGAAGCAGAAAGCTCCGTCCACTCCGCAGGCAGAGGCAGCTGCCGTTACAAATGCCAAGTTCAAGGGCAAGGGGAAAGCTCAGTATACCCCCAAGAAGAAGCAGTTCGGGAACTCCATCCTGGATCAGCCATGTCCAATCCACACGAAGATGGATGAGGAAGGCAACGCCATATTCCCGAAGCACACCACTCGGCAATGTCGCCTCCTGATCCAAGGGTTCGGCGAAGGGCAGTCGAGTGAAAAGGACAACGAGCAGGATGATGAGGACAAGGAGGATCCGTTCCACCAAGTCCATGCAACATTAATGATTTTTGCTGACGTGGAAAGCAAGAGTCGACTGAAGCTGGTGAACACGGAGGTGAACATGGCCACCCCGACCAACCCCACGTTCCTTAAATGGTCTCAGACTGCGATCACCTTTGATCAGTCGGATCATCCAGCACACGTGTCCACCCCGGGGAGGCAGGCTCTGGTAGTCGACCCGGTGGTGGAAGGAGTCCGACTGTGCAAAGTCCTCATGGATGGCGGCAGCGGCTTGAACATCATGTAAGCTGACACTCTCAAGGGGATGGGCATTCCGATGTCCAAACTTAGCGAGAGCAGCATGCAGTTCCAAGGAGTCGTCCCAGGACGAAAGGCCAAGTCACTCGACCAGATCGTGTTGGACGTCGTTTTCAGCTCCGACAAGAACTTCCGCAAGGAAAAGCTGACATTCGAGGTGGTGGACTTCCAGAGTGCATACCATGCAATTCTGGGCCGTCCGGCGTATGCACGTTTCATGGCCTGCCCATGTTACGTGTATTTGAAGCTGAAGATGCCGGGTCCCAAAGGTGTGATCACCATCACAGGCAATCGGCAGTGGGCCAAAGAGTGTCTGCAGTAGGGGTCGCGGATTGCCGATCAGCAGATGGCTATCCTCGAGCTGGATGAGTACAAGAAGATGACCGACCCCGCTGACTTGATGCGTTCAAAGAAGCCAGCTTCAGAGTCCGCATTCCAGTCGGCGGGCGACACGAAGAAAGTCAGCATCCACCCGACGGACGACACCGCCGCCCCGACGAACATCTCCACCACCCTTGATCCAAAATAGGAAGCTGAGCTCATCCAATTCCTCCGTGAGAACTGGGACATTTTCGCATGGAAGCCCGCTGACATGCCAGGTGTACCCAGGGAGTTGGCTGAGCACCGACTGCATGTGGATCCTACCGCTCGGCCCGTCCGAGAACGCCTGCGTCGGTCCGCCGCGCACAAAAGGAAGGCAATCGGAGAGGAGGTGGCTAAACTATTGGCAGCCAACTTCATCTGCGAGGTGCACCACTCCGAGTGGCTCGCCAATGTTGTCATGGTGCCCAAGAAGGACAAGTCCCTCCATATGTGCATCGACTTCAAGCATCTCAATAAGGTATGCCCGAAAGATCATTTCCCGCTCCCCCGCATTGATCAAATTGTCGATTCGATTGTGGGTTGCGAGCGTTTATCATTCCTTGATGCCTATTCGGGCTATCATCAGATCCGTCTGTATGGTCCAGATGAATTAAAAACAGCCTTCATCACCCCATTCGGGTGTTTATGCTACATCACTATGCCATTCTGTTTGAAGAATGCAGGAGCAACTTTTATGCGCATGATCCAGAAATGCCTCCTTGACCAGATCGGTCTAAACGTGGAGGCATATATGGACGATATCGTAGTCAAGTCACGAGAAGGTTCCGACCTGCTAACTGACTTGGCAGAAATATTCGCCAACCTTCGTAGGTACGATATCAAGCTCAACCCTGCCAAGTGTTCATTCAGTGTTCCCAGCGGAAAGTTACTCGATTTCTTCGTTTCCGAATGAGGAATCGATGTCAACCCCGAAAAGATCGGGACCATCATCCGAATGGAGCGGCCGGTTAGAATACCTGATGTTCAAAGGCTCACAGGTTGCCTAGCGGCTTTGAGCAGGTTTATCGCTCGACTCGGCGAGAAGGTGTTACCTCTGTACCGACTCATGAAGAAATCAGATACTTTCGAGTGGACAGACGAAGCCCAGATTGTGTTCGACGACCTCAAAGCCCTGCTTTCCACCCAGCCGGTTCTTACTGCCCCGCTCAGTAAAGAACCCCTTCTTTTGTACATCGCGGCTACAAATCAAGTCGTCAGCACCATTCTTATAGTCGAACATGAAGAAGAAGGCAAAGCGTACATGGTTCAGCGGCCAGTATATTATGTCTCCGAAGTCCTGACTCCTTCCAAGCAGAGGTATCCCCATTATCAAAAGCTTATTTATGGGATCTACATGACTGCAAAGAAGGTGGCTCACTATTTCCAAGACCACTCGGTATCTGTCGTTTCTGATGCTCCGTTGTCGGAAATCCTCCACAATCGAGACGCATCAGGCCGAGTGGCGAAGTGGTCTATGGAGATGTTATACTGCGACATCAAGTTTGAAGCCAAGAAGGCTATAAAGTCTCAAGCCCTGGCTGACTTAATAGCAGAATGGGTAGAACAACAGCAACCGACTCACATCTACTCGCCTCATTGGACTATGTTCTTCGACGGGTCCAAGATGTTGAATGGCTCCGGCGCTGGCGTAGTCATCATATCGCCGAAAGGTGATAAGCTTAAGTATGTGTTGCGGATACATTTCGATTCCTCCAACAATGAGGCAGAGTATGAAGCTCTCCTTTACGGATTGCGCATGGCCATCACACTCGGCTACCGTCGCTTGATGGTCTATGGCGATTCAGATTTGGTGGTTAATCAAGTGATGAAGGAGTGGGATGTCAGGAACCCCACCATGACTGCATACTGCAACGCAGTAAGGAAGCTCGAGAAGAAGTTTGAAGGTCTGGAACTTCACCATGTTCCGCGAGTGAAGAACCAAGCAGTTGATGAGTTGGCAAAACTCGGGTCCACTCGGAGACCAGTCCCGAGTGATGTCTACCTTGAGCACCTACATCTCCCTTCGGTGAAAGAAGACCCCTTTATAGAGGAACCGGTACAACCAAAGAGCTCAACAGATCCGACTGAGGTCGAGGTCCCCGCTGTGGTTGATTTGATCATGGAGATTCTTGCTATCATCCCTGATTGGACTGTGTCGTTCATTGCATACATCCTGAGGCAAGAATTACCAGAGGACAAAGTCCAAGCGAGGCAGATTGTCCGCAGGTCAAAGTCCTTCACTGTCATTGATGGCCAGTTGTACAAGGAAAGTGTTTCAGGAGTCCTTCAGCGATGCATCTCCCCTGAGGAGGCACAGTTAATCCTGGAAGAAATTCACTCAGGAACTTGCGGTCATCATGCCTCCTCAAGAGCAATCGTTGCCAAAGCATTCAGAGCTGGCTTCTTCTGGCTGCACGCGAATGAAATGGCAAAGGATATGGTGACCGATGCGAAGGCTGTCAGTTCTATTCGAACAAGTCCCACAAGCCAACATCTGCGCTGAAGACAATCCCTCTTGTTTGGCCGCTCCTAGTGTGGGGATTAGATACAGTCGTCCGTTCAGAACAGGCCAAGGGGGATTCACTCATCTGTTGGTGGCAGTCGACAAGTTCACCAAGTGGATTGAAGACAAGCCCATCAAGAAGCTCGACGCCCTTACGGCCATCAAATTTGTCAGAGACATCATCTCCAGATTCGGAGTACCGCACAACATAATCACTGACAACGGCACAAACTTTGACTCAGAAAGATTCAAAGGTTTTTGCACAGGCCAAGGTATCCGAGTGGATTTTGCATCTGTGGCGCACCCTCAAACCAACGAGCAAGCAGAATGGGCGAACGGACTTATTCTTCAAGGGTTGAAGCCTCGACTCCTGCGAGAAGTTGGACATGCCGCCGGCGCATGGGTCACCGAGCTGCCTTCGGTGTTGTGGGGCCTCCGCACAACTCCGAATAGATCTACAGGGCGATCCTCGTTCTTCCTCGTTTATGGAGCAGAGGCAGTCCTTCCGAGTGACTTGCTTCACAACTCTCCACGACTCGAACTCTTCTCCGAAGCCAGAGCGAAGCAGGCCAGGCAAGACGGAGTGGATCTACTAGAAGAAGAGCGCGACATGGCACTGACTCGCTCAACAATTTATCAACAAGATATACGGCGTTTTCACGTGCGGCACATCAGGAGTCGCACATTCCAAGCAGGTGACCTGGTGGTCCGAGTGGATCAGCAGAGGCCTCACAAGTTGGCTCCCGCCTGGGAAGGACCCTTCATCATCTCTAAGGTGCTGAACAATGGAGCATATCGCCTCTACAACCTCGACAGAGAAACGGACGAGCCGCGAGCATGGAACGGAGATCTCCTGAAGCGCTTCTACACGTGACCGCCGACGGAGGCAATGTAAAGAACAAGTATCATTGAAGTAATACAAAGGAGACTGATTTTTTGCAGGTCCAAAGTTCTTCCGCGTTTGCTGACTCCGGTCTAAAAAAAATTATCTCCGAGTGTGCGCTAACGGCCGCACTCGGGGACTTAGCTGTGATCCAGAATCGCCTAAGTAAAAAATTCTCTCCGAGTGTGCGACAGCCGCACTCGGGGACTTAGCTCCGATCCAGAATCGCCTAAGTAAAAAAATTCTCTCCGAGTGTGCGCTAACAGCCACACTCGGGGACTTAGCTACGATCCAGAATCGCCTAAGTAAAAAAATTCTCTTCGAGTGTGCGCTAACAGCCGGACTCGGGGACTTAGCTGCGATCCAGAATCGCCTAAGTAAAAAATTCTCTCCGAGTGTGTGCTAACAGCCGCACTCGGGGACTTAGCTGCGATCCAGAATCGCCTAAGTCAAAAATTCTCTCCGAGTGCGCGCTAACAGCCGCACTCGGGGACTTAGCTGCGATCCAGAATCGCCTTAGTCAAAAATTCTCTCCGAGCGTGCGCTAACAGCCACACTCGAGGACTTAGCTGCGATCCAGAATCGCCTAAGTAAAAAATTCTCTCCGAGTGTGCCCTAACAGCCGCACTCGGGGACTTAGCTACGATCCAGAATCGCCTAAGTCAAAAATTCTCTCCGAGTGTGCGCTAACAGCCACACTCGGGGACTTAGCTGCGATCCGGAATAGCCTAAGTCAAAAATTCTCTCCGAGTGTGCGCTAACAGCCACACTCGGAGACTTAGCTGTGATCCAGAATCGCCTAAGTAAAGAATTCTCTCCGAGTGTGCGCTAACAGCCGCACTCGAGGACTTAGTTATGATCCAGAATCGCCTAAGTCAAAAATTCTCTCCGAGTGTGCATTAACAGCCACACTCGGGGACTTAGCTGCGATCCAGAATCGCCTAAGTAAAAAATTATCTCCGAGTGTGCGCTAACAGCCGCACTCGGGGACTTACCTGCGATACAGAATCGCCTAAGTAAAAAATTCTCTCCGAGTGTGCGCTAACAGCCGCACTCGGGGACTTAGCTGCGATCTAGAATCACCTAAGTCAAAAATTCTCTCCGAGTGTGCGCTAACAGCCGCACTCGGGGACTTAGCTGCGATCCAGAATCGCCTAAGTCAAAAATTCTCTCCGAGTGTGCGCTAACAGCCACACTCGGGGACTTAGTTGCGATCCAGAATCGCCTAAGTAAAAAATTATCTCCGAGTGCGCTAACAGCCGCACTCGGGGACTTAGCTGCGATCCAGAATCGCCTAAGTCAAAAATTCTCTCCGAGTGTGCGCTAACAGCCACACTCGGGGACTTAGGTGTGATCCAGAATCGCCTAAGTCAAAAATTCTCTTCGAGTGTGTGCTAACAGCCACACTCGGGGGCTTAGCTGCGATCCAGAATCGCCTAAGTAAAAAATTCTCTTCGAGTGTGCGCTAACAGCCGCACTCGGGGACTTAGCTGCGATCCTGAATCGCCTAAGTCAAAAATTCTCTCCGAGTGTGCGCTAACAGCCCCATTCGGGGACTTAGCTGCGATCCAGAATCGCCTAATTAAAAAATTATCTCCTAGTGTGCGCTAACAGCCACACTCGGGGACTTAGCTGCGATCCAGAATCGCCTAAGTAAAAAATTCTCTCTGAGTGTGCACTAACAGCCACACTCGGGGACTTAGCTGCGATCCAGAATCGCCTAAGTAAAAATTCTCTCCGAGTGTGCGCTAACAGCCACACTCGGGTACTTAGCTGCGATCCAGAATCGCCTAAGTAAAAAATTCTCGCCGAGTGTGCGCTAACAGCCGCACTCGGGGACTTAGCTATGATCCAGAATCGCCTAAGTAATAAATTCTCTCTGAGTGTGCGCTAACAGCCGCACTCGGGGACTTAGGTGCGATCCAGAATCGCCTAAGTCAAAAATTCTCTCCGAGTGTGCGCTAACAGCCACACTCGGGGACTTAGCTGCAATCTAGAATCGCCTAAGTAAAAAAGCTTGCTTCGAGTGTATCCTCGAGATCCACTCGGAGGCTTAGCAGACCCTCATTGAGGGTCATGTGGATGTGAAGATAACTGACAATTATATGCTCCGCATGTTTGCCATTGGCTTCACCAAGAAACACCAAACAAAAACCACGAGCTCAAATCGTGTCAGAAAATAAACTTGGCGAAAGAACAGCAAAATATTCGATTCAAATTCAACGTTGGATCTACGATAGTTGGCTCGGTGTGGATCAAGCTTACCCACACCGAACCACGAATGTGACGGCCAACAGGAGTGGCCCAAGTTTGATACAGATACCACTCGGCATACCGAGGTAAAGTTTTTCAAGCGTCATCAGGACTGGCACCAGGACTGGCAGGCTCCACAAAGGTATCCAGATCGATCCCGTCCGCGATACGAGTGGCTGTCTCGAGGAAGGTCTCCATGAAATCTTCGAATCGAAGCTTCTTGGTGTTGGCGACCTGCAACGCCTTCAGCTTTTCTTCGCAAGCTTCCTTGTAGTTCACTCGGACCAGCGATAGTGCCACGTCCACACCACAACGAGCGGCACACTTCTTCCATGCCTGCACTCTGTTCGGGCGTCCTCCAGCCGAGTCATCAACCCTTCTATTTCCTGCCGGGAATCGTCTTCGGGCCACAGCTCCTTGTCGATCCGGCCGATGACTTCTCTCAGACGGCCGATGAAAGGCCCCACTCTGCCAAGGCGAATATGTGCTCGGAGCATGTCCCGATTGGCTTCGTCGCCGAGTGGAACGTTCGGAACAACCGACCGTTCAATGTCGGCTGCTTCAGCCTCAGCGTCCAGACAAAAATCTGCAAAGCAAAGAAGAGCAAAAAGTAAGCGCAGAATGAAGTACAAAGTCAAGAAGCACTCGGCAAGAAGCTTACCACCGAGCAGTGCAATCATCTTCCTTGCCCAGTCGTTGACATACTTCTCCTGTGAAATGCATCGATGGTTCATCACCTTCATTTGACCCATCAGTTCACTTCTTTGCTTGCCCATTTTCTCAATTTCGGCCACCAATGCCTTGTTGGTCTCCCGGGACTCCTCCAAAGACTTCTGTCGGTCAGCAAGAGCCCCTTTCACGCCAGCCAAGTCATTCACAGCCGCCTCCAATTCCGCAGCAAACTGAACCTTTTCCGCCTTCAGAGTATTGTAGGCGGATCCCATTTTGCAAGTCTTCTGCCAAATCAGCCCAAAGGGAAGCTCGGACACATTCAACAAGGAAAACAAACAAAGTTCTTCAGACCCCTGCCGATGCAAGCACTCGATAGCGGTCTCGGGGACTACACCCAGTGGGTTCACTAAGAGTGACCCCACTGGCATGAAGCTCGAACAGGCCGGCCCTATTGAGCTACATGACGAACAGGCAAATCTACGAGAATGCTATTACCCGACTTGAGTAACACTACTCTCGGGAACTACATCCATTGGATGCACTCCGAGTGCCCCCACTGGTAATATTCGGGCAGACCAGCTCGGATCTGCTCAATTAATGCAAAATACATATAAAGACAATTGCCGGTGCAAGCACTCGACAGAAGTCTCGGGGACTACACCCACTGGGTTCACTCTGAGTGAACCCACTGCGAAATAATCCTACTGTATCCGAGTATATCACTTGGACACCCAGTGGGCTACAAGAGGGAAGTAAACACTTAGTAGCGCACTTACTCGGATATCGTCTTAGAGCTCCAAGCTTCTCTTGTACAAAGACGTGATGGAGTCGTACGCTCCCTTGGCATCACCCACCATCAACTCCACCTACACCATGGCCTCCTTGGCGGCTCCCACTTGGTCTTCCGGGAGGTGTCGGGCGTCGTACTGGACGGTCGATGGACCTGGCATGACAGAAGGCTCCTTGGGCATCCCAAGTCCCGCTCCAGTCGGTTCCGCCGCGAGGGACACCGCCTCAGTCGACGGCATCGGCTCGGTCGGCGGCGCGTCCACGGTAGGAGCAGCAGCGGATGGAACAACCTCAAGGACAGGCGCCAAAGTTGGCCCTGATCCCCTTTGGTCGTCCTCCTCCGGATGAATCACCTCCGAAGGAAGCCCGACTGAACAACATGAGGTTGCAGAAAAAGGGCAAGATTAAAGACAGCACTCGCGAAACAATAATGCAAACTCTCGGAGTCGTCACAACGTACCTTGCTGAGATGTGGCAGCGTTATCCGTATCCATGGGATCGTCGTCCTGGCGCGGCAGAGAGGTGGCAGAGGTGGCAGCTCTGTCGAGTAAAATCCACTCGTCCGATAAGCATGAGTTCAGTCAAATATTGAAAGAAGATGGGAGAACAAGACACTTACGCTGAGGCAACTGGAACAGCGATCCTCATCCGAGGCAAAGCTTTCCGAGGCTTGGGCCCACTCGGTTTGGCCACCTTGGACGGTTGGTCCGTAGGCTCGGCAGCAGCATCCCTAGTCCTCTTCACGCTCTGAGCACTCGGAGCCACGGGAGGAGCTGGCGGAGCACTCGGAGCCACGGGAGAAGCAGGCGGAGCACTCGGAGCTGCTGGAGGAGCCGGCAGAGCCGCGGGTTCGTGACGGCGCTTAGTTCGAGGCTCTGATGGTGGAGGTGGCGAGCTCTGCTCCCCAGCCTCCCCCTCCTCCTCTTCGGACTCCTCCTCCGTCTCCCCACTGTCGGAGACGTACTCGGCGCTATCCACGCTGCCCTCCTGGCTGCCCTCCTCTTCCTCAGCGGGATTCCCGTTCGAGACGGGAGAATACCAGTTGGTCCACTCCTGCACAAAATATAGTCGACAACGTCAGACACCAAGCGGCGACACAGGAAAAGCGATAAGTCTAAGAAGATTGAAAGCACTCGACAAGATGTGCTCACCTCATTCGGAGGAGGGTTGTCGGCGAGTAAGGGCCTCACTCATCGGGCTCCTTGGGGGTTGTCGCATGCGCCTGTGATGCCGCGGACCCACGCTGTCACCGTCTCCCCGGTCAGGCACTCTGGGTGAGTCCGAGTGGAATCCTCAGGCCCCACATAGTGCCACATGGCGTGGTGTCGGGCTTGCAGCGGCTGGATGCGCCGACCCAGAAAGGTCTCCAGCAAGTCCGTGCCGGTGACTCCCTTGCGGACGACGGCTATCAGCGCGTCGACAAGAGGCTGGATCTGGATCTTTTCCAACTTGGAGAGCGCAAGTTGCCTGGGAGGAGCCGGACGGTCTAGGCTAAAGGGCGGCAACCCAGTCGCAGCATTTGGACAAGCTATGTCCTGGGAGTAGAACCAGGTCGACTGCCAGTTCCTAACTGGCTCGGACAACTGGAGAGGGGGGTAGCTACTCTTGGTTTTCTTTTGGAAGCCTAAGCCCCCGCAGAGCTGGAGGAGATGGGTTTTATCGTCCGACTGGCTAAGTTTTTTGACAGTCTGAGACCTAGCGGAGAATATATACTTAAAGAGCCCCCAATGGGGGGACATCCAATAAAGCACTCGCACAGAGTGACGAATGCGGCGAGATGAGCTATCGCGTTGGGAGGAAAATGATGGAGCTGCGCCCCGAAGTGATTCATAATACCTCTAAAGAAGGGGTGGGGAGGCAAGGAGAAGCCCCTGTACACGTGGCTGAGCAGCAAGACGCGCTCTCCCTCCTGCGGTGCCGGCTCCATCTCGCCCTCCGCCGGCAACCTCCACGACTTGTTGGCAATCATGCCTTTCTCCACCAGCTCCAGCAGGTCGTTCGTCGTCACCGTGGAGGGGAGGAAATACCCCTGGATCCAACCCGCCGGTAGTGCTCGTTGTCGCCACTGAGCAGGAGCCGTCGCCTTCTTCTTCTTCTTCTGCGACTCGAGCTTGCTCGTCTGCCCCTTCTTCATGGTGAAGGCAGCAGATCCGCAGAGGAGGAGAGGAAGGAGGAGGCTTGGAACACACAGTGAGCCACGGGAGAAGCGGGGCGAGTGCGAGTAACAAAGGCAGCGCAACAAGAAACCCCCGCCGGAGAGGCTTAAATAAGGTTCCGACTGGGTCACTAACAGGTGGCCCCGAAATCTTATCCCCCGACCGGCTGCTGCGATATTAGTGGAGAAGATAAAGGCGCGGTAATCGAGGCGGCAGAAACTACTCGATGACGACGTCGACATCCCGGCTGAGCGCGCGGCAACCGAAATTTGAAGATCCCAGAAAATCCGGCGCTGTCAGTTTGACCGGTCACATCGAAAGATTCAGCGGAAGCACTCTGTCCCTGACGGTTCGTTTCACTGGTATATTCACTCGGATCATTGGTCGAAAGGATAAAATGGATCGAGGCTAACAACGCCAAAGTCACATCCATAGCAGTCGGATCCGTACTCCAGGTACCACTTCGTCGTTCCAACCCCGATCCATTCGGGGACTAATGATGGGGTTATAGTCCCAAGGTAGGGTCATAGGCCTGCCCTATAGGTCCTACCCAAGGACTACCCTTCACAGAGGGAAAGGCCCTTAGACAGTTCCGACTGAACTAAGGACCCCCCATCATCCAGTCGGTGACGAGCATTCGGAGCGTATTTATCGTACCGACTCAATTCCACTCTATACATCGTAACCTCCCTGGAGGGCAACGGTCGTACGTTTTCATACAACATTATTAGCATTTAAGACATACGTTACCTGTAACGTAGGCATTTATTCGCCACTACTCCACCCCTGTCCACCGGACCGTTGTGAAGGGCAGCGCACTCTATATAAGCCGCCCTTCCCCACTGGTGCAGGGGTTGGCATTTACTGTAATCCTATATTCCACTCGACACTAAGCTCCCAAGAGCACTGAGACGTAGGGCTTTTACCTCCACCGTAGAGGGGCCTGAACTCATACAACCTCGCCATAGCTAAGGCTCTGTCCATCCTTTCGTACCCTATACATCTACTGTCAGACTTATACCCACGACAGTCCCGATCTAGCACCGAACGGACGGCACCTTCGCGTTCAGCACAAGTACCTCTTGATGACGATCTCCGCCTTCTTGATCCAGCAAGAGAGACGGGGCAGTAATGAGTTCTCCGGCAGCGTGACGGCACGCCGGTGATGGTGGTGATCTATTCCTACAGGGCTTCGCCTAAGCACCGCAGAAATCCGATCTAGAGGAGGAACTAAAAACTAGAGGAGAGGGTTGCACGTGGCTGAAATTGTGTCTCAAAAAACCCTAAAACCTCTAGTATATATAGGACAAGGAGGGGCTAGCCTTGAGCACCAAGGAGAACCTCCTTGGGCTCGGCCGAACTAGGATTGGAGGAGTCCTCCTCCAATCCTACTTGTAGTAGGACTCCTCCCCAAGTTGTCCACCTATTTTGGTTTTTTCCAGTTTTACCTCATGGGCTTTCTTGGCTGTCTAGTCAGCCCACTAAGAGCTATTGCGCCACCATCAAGTCCACGTGGACCTCTTGGGGAGTGGTGCCCGGTACCAATTCGTCACTCCCGGTACACTACCGACAAAGCCCGAAATTCTTCCGGAATCCAAATACCAACTTCCTATATATCAATATTCGTTTCCGGACCACTCCGGAAACCCTCATGACATCAGGGATCTCATTCGGGACTCCGAACAAAACTTCGGTCACTAGCACCTATAACTCAACTATACCGAAACGTCACCGAACCTTAAGTGTGCAGACCCTGCGGGTTCGAGAACTATGCAGACATGATCTGAGACACTCCCCGTTCAATATACAATACCGGGACCTGGATGTCCAAAGTGGATCCTACATATTCTACGAAGATCTTATCGGTTGAACCTCTATGCCAAGGATTCATATAATCTCGTATACCATTCCCTTTGTCCTTCGGTGTGTTACTTGCCCGAGATTTGATCGTTGGTATCTCTATACCTATTTCATTCTCGTTACCAGCAGGTCTTTTTACTCGTTCCGTAATACAAGATCACGTGACTAACTCTTTAGTCACATTGCTTGCAAGGCTTATATGTGATGTTGTATTACCGAGTGGGCCCCGAGATACCTCTCCGTCACACGGAATGACAAATCCCAGTCTTGATCCATGCTAACTCAACGGACACCTTCGGAGATGCCTGTAGAGTACCTTTATAGTCACCCAGTAACGTTGCGACGTTTGATACACATAAGGCATTCCTCCGGTGTTAGTGAGTTACATGATCTCATGGTCATAGGAATGAATACTTGACATGTAGAAAACAATAGCAACAAAATGACACGATCACATACTACGTTCATAGTTTGGGTCTTGTCCATCACATCATTCTCCTAATGATGCGATCCCGTCATCAAGTGACAACACTTGTCTATGGCTAGGAAACCTTAACCATCCTTGATCAACAGGCTAGTCAACTAGAGACTCACTAGGGACACACTTTTGTCTATATATCCGCACATGCATTTTTCTTTTCATTCAATACAGTTATAGCATGGATAATAAACTATTATCTTGAAACAGGAAATATAATAATAACTATTTTATTATTGCCTCTATGACATATTTCCAATAGTCTCCCACTTGCACTAGAGTCAATAATCTAGTCTCACATCTTCATGTGATTTACAATGTAATGAATATAACACCCATACAGTTCTGATGTTGTTCATGGTTCGCTCGTGGTAGAGGTTTAGTCAGCGGATCTGCAACATTCAGATCCATGTGCACTTTGCAAATATTTATGTCCTCTCCCTCGACATAGTCACGGATGACATTGAAGCGTCTTTGATGTGTCTGGTCCTCTTGTGAAACCTTGGTTCCTTGGCTAAAGCAATGGCACAAGTGTTGTCACACAACAGTGTTATTGGATTTAGTGCGCTTGGCACAACTCCAAGATCTGTCATGAACTGCTCATCCAGACACCCTCCTTAGCTGCCTCCGAGGCTGCTATGTACTCTGCTTCGCATGGAATCATCTATGACGCTTTGCTTGGAACTGCACCAGCTTACGGCACCCCCATTAAGAACATATATGTATCCGGTTTGTGAATTAGAGTCATACGGATCAGTGTCAAAGCTTGCATCCACGTAACCCTTTACAATGAGCTCTTCATCACCCCCATAAATGAGAAACATTTCCTTAGTCCTTTTCACGTACTTTAGAATATTCTTGACCGCCGCCCAGTGTTCCACTCCTGGATAACTTTGAAACCTGCCTGCCATACTTCTAGCGAGGCTGACATCCGATCTTGTGCACATCATTGCATACATGATAGACCATATAGCTAAAGCATAGGGTACGATACTCATCTTTTCTCTATCTTCTACAGTTACTTGACACTGAGCCTTACTCAACTTTATACCTTGTAACACAAGCAATAACCCCTTCTTGGATTGTTCCATTTTGAACTTCTTCAAAACTTTATCAAGGTATGTGCTTTGTGAAAGTCCTATTAGGCGCCTCATCTATCTCTATAGATCTTAATGCCTAATATGTAAGTAGCTTCTCCTAGGTCTTTCATTGAAATTTTTTGTTCAAGTAATCCTTTACGCTCTCCAAAAACTCCACATTGTTTCCAATCAACAATATGTCCTCCACATATTGTCACAGCCCTAGCTTTCATTTGTTTGCCAAGCATTCATGCATGCATTATAAAAACTTTGACGTTTGAAATAGGAAGTGATCAAAACCCTAATGATTTGAAAAATTGACAACAAGGCAATAAAAAAATTAATAACTTAAAAGGGACCAAGAAAATGTTCCAAATACTTGGCAAAATAATGACATAAAATAAATTTGTCAAACCAAAATTTGAAGTCACACAAACATTTTGAAATGGATTTTTGATTTGATCAAATAACTGTTTGGAATGGAGTTATTTTGTTTTCTTTTAAAATAAAAGTTTCAAAAATGTTGAAACTATTTTGTGGCATTGATTATTTTATCTCTGTCACATAACACTATTTTAGGGTTTTATCAAATAGTTCAACATTTTATTTAAAACCTACATCTAAATGCCAGAAAGAAATCAAAACAGAAAAAGAAAAAAACACAGGGAAGACTTACATGTCGCCTACCTGGTCGGCCCAGCCCACCACGGGACCCCTGTCTTCTACCTCTTGTCAGAAGGCAGAGCACAAGCAGGGGACGGCGAGCTCGCGAGAGCGCCATGCCTCCTACCTTCCTGGCCTCCCCGCCGACTTGGTGAGTGGGTTAGGCTCAGAAGATCCGTCCCGATATCCTCCTCCTCTCCATTTCTCCCTCTCTTCTTTGTTCCCTCTCTTCTCTCCCCGCCATGGCCGAGCTCGGCTTGAGCAGGCCGTCGCCGTCCGCGCAGCTCCGACCACCCCTCGCCTTCGTGATGTGCTCTTCACCTCCGCCTCTACGAGCAGCCCCTATTGACCAAGAGAATCGAGCCTAAGCCCTTGAATCGAGCAGCCACCGCCGTCTTCCCCATCTCCGGTCACCGAGATCCGCCGCCGTCGATCCGCTACCACAGAGCCCCTCCAACCTTGCCGATGCCAGGAATGGAACCCCTGTGAGCCTCCGATGCTTTCCCCTCTCTCCCCCGCTCGAAATCCCCCTCCAGAGCATCTCCCCGACGAGCTCCACTTCCGGCCACCGCGCATGCTCATCGTCGGCACCTCTCCCGGCCACCCTAGCCCTCTTGCTACCCCGTGCGAGAACGGTCGCTTCGCCAGTGTCCCGTAGCCGCAAGCCGCGTCGCAAATGGACCCCTGTAGCGCGTTCTAGCACAACTCCCGCGAGCCTCCACCGCGCCCGTGATCGCCGTCGGCAAGGCTCCAGCAGCCCTGACGTGGCCAATCATTAGCCAGTGCTAACCCCCCCCCCCCAGAGCCACTGACACAGGGCCCCACTGGTGAGTAAAACCTCACTTACTACGGGTCAACGCGGGATTAGCCCCTGGGCCACTGACCAGTGGACCCCACTGGTCAGGTTTGACCTGGCCCAGGCGCTGTTGACTGCTGACGCAGTGATGACATCACAGTGATGCAGTAATAGCTTTTCTGATTTAATTTAAATCCAGGAAATTGCTAAAACTTGTAAAAATCATAGAAATTAAAATATAACTCGGATGAAAGTAATTTATATATGAAAAATGATCAGAAAAATCCAAAGAATCGGATTATGGCATTTTCATGCTGGTTTGAGAAAGTTAACAACACAAAATAGGCAAAATAATGAATAGGGTAAATTTAATAAATAGTTTGGAGTTGGAATTTGATTCCTATTTGAATTCCACTTCAATTACTATGATCAAACATTGAGCTAGCAAAACCAGTACCTCAAATTGCCATCTTAACGCATGATAAAACAAGTTATACGTGAGCATCAGGTCGAATCAATTAAAATGGTATCCGGAAAATACCTTGCTTGAAGTGGTATTTGAATCCTGATTCAAATCCAGCTTCAACCTAAGAAATGGTAGCTATATTGGCCCTATCACATTTCATCTCCATTTCTTGATCATGCATCATAGTGTTATATTTCCGTGAAGTAATTGTTGTTCCTTTCTTGTTTGCCGGTGTTGTTCCCTCCCGGTAGACGATGGTTCCGACGATGTGATCGTTGACATTGATGAAGACTCATTGTTGTCTTCAGACGTGTCAGGCAAGCAAACCCCCTTGAGCATATTGAAATAAACCCACTCTCTCGCTCCTGCTCTCTTTTACTGCATTAGGACAAACACGATTCAACTGTACATGTTATCGGTAGTTGAACCCATTCCTCTGCATGACCTCATTTTGTCACCGTAAATAGTTGAAACCACTTAGCATGAGTAGCAACTTCTTGAGCCTTGTTGTGCTTACTCATCCATGATTGTTTACAATGCCCGCTATGCTTAGAGTCGTGTCGGGTCTGGTCCATCTGGATGATGAATCGAAATGGTTGTGTTCATGTCCTACAGTGTGAGAGTAAAAGTGTGAATCCAATTTGGTAAAGGTAGCGATGAGAGGCCATGTAGGAGTACATGGTGGGTTGTCTCATTGGGACCGTCCTTAAGAACTGAGTTCTGTGTATGTTATCCAAGACAAGATACTACCACACATTGGGCTTGGCTTATTAATCGCCTAGATCTCTGTCCAGGAGTTGCAACTAGTTTCTGGTGTTTGTAGGAAAAGTGTTGGCGGCCGTGTTTAGCTCTGCCCGACTGGGTAGGCTTCTTTAAGGTAGATACACAGTGGCACGGTGTACCAAGTGGCACCCGGATGGTGGGCTTGGGAACCCTGTGCACATCGTTTGGGGCCGTAGAGGAAACCTCGGCCGGACTTCCTTGCGGGTTCAGTCTCAAATAGGCGATAAACCTGGACTAGGGTCCTGTGTGGTTAACGGTCGTGGCCGACACCCACGGCAGTTCTTCCGCTTGAAGGTTGTCGAGATGCATGACGTGCATATGGTGCTAAGTGGTGAGAGCATGTGTGAAGAAGTATACCCGTGCAGGGTGATTTAATCTGTTCGAATAGCCGCGTCCTCGGATATGGACTACTTGGAAACATTACGTGGTACATAGACAACTTAAATGGATACTCTAAAACATGCAAGATAAGTGTGAGTGCTATGGAAGGCTTGCTCGTAGGGAGACGAGAGTGGATCCATAGTGGTGTATTGCATTGGTGAATATGTGGACTCGTGTGCGCTATCCCACCTCAAAGAAAGAACTTGTAGTCGTAGTACAGGTTAACCAGGAGTCAAAGTTGGCTTGCTGCAATCAAACCCCACAATCCTTTCATTGAAACATGATGCATATGTAGATAGTTCTGATGTAAGACTTGCTGAGTACCTTTGTACTCACGGTTGCTTTATTTATGTTTTTGTAGAGAAACAATTTAGTCTCATTAAAGGTTTCTACGTGATGTGTTCAATGTTGACCGGAATAGCTTGGGAATCCCAGACAGAGGTCTGGCTCCTTTGGTAGGGTCGTAGTAGTTTTTCAGGCTCTTCCAGCCACTTTTAGTAGATGTATGTACCCAGACATGTTGTGCTTCCGCTTGTTGTTTGTATGACTTGAGTGTCGGGTCACGGGACCCCTGTTTGTAATAAAACACTATGTTGATTCTTATGAGTCCTTAATAAAAGCTTGAGTCATAGAGTTATGTTGTGATGCCATGTTGTATCTACACATATCATGCATATTGTGTGTATGTTATGAAATGCATTATATGTGTGGGATTGACACCTAGTTGTGTGCCTTTAGTAGTACTCTTTACACAGAAATGCCTTTGTGTGCTTCTATCGAGCCTTCGTAGCTTGCTACTGCTCTAGACACATTGATTGACCGGCGTGTGTCCTTCTTTGCTGTTGTGTATGTCCCCTCGGGGAAATGTCACGTGGTGTAATGGAGTCCTTGTAGCTTGCTACGACTCGTCTACACACGTTGTTGATCGACACCTGCCTTGCTGGGTTATGTATGCGTGTCCCTGTACGGATGTACCGCTTGGGTTTATAACTAGCAATGTCGACCCGGGTTCTTTGTCTTTTGAACGCTAGCAACATATTCATATACGTGAGCCAAAAGACGCAAACAGTCCCGACCAAGGTAAGGTGGCAGCCGTGGAGTTTACCGTGCATGAGGCCGCAAAGTGATGTGATGTGTTACATGCTGGGTTCTTATGACTCAGGATCGGGGTCCCGACAGCTTTGGTATCAGAGCTTGACTGCCTGTAGGATAACCAAGCCAAACTGGTCGATGTTGATTCTAGCAACTCTTTGGTTATATAAGGGAATTGTTTGTGGAAGGGAACATAAGGCTCTTTTTACTTGTTTCCTTGTGTCATTCTTATTCTGAGTCATCCTCTTCTTTATTCCATGGGGTTTAAGAATTAGGCTTTCTTATCTATTCATTAGGATGACGAGTTACTATGCTGGAGGCCTATAGGAAAGTTGTTGTCTTCAAGGATCAGTGTCTCCATAAGAATTCAATGTTATGTTGTTAGTCTTCTTGCAGGTTGCCTCATATTTCATGCCCGTACAGCCGTTATGTTGTCCGAGTTTTCCAAAGTTCCCAAATAGTCTGATGCGATTGCAAATTCCTTCCTCTTTTTCCAATGTCTTTTGGCCGGACAAAGCACACTAATTATTGTGTTGAGGTACTATATTACCTCGACGTTTTGTTGAAGTATTAGGAAAACATGTTACTTCGAAAACTACCCAATAGTCTAGATGTGTGCTATGTCTTCCAGTGTGATAGTTCTGGCCATCATTTTCGGAAACATCTCGTGATGTTAATTAGTTTTTAGGTATTCTATTTCTGGATTCTTGAATCCAAGGATCATTCTTCTCACTTCTATTGATCGTGTTGCTAGTTCCTTTAGAATGGTTGCTAACCTTGTTGTAGTTTCCAAAGTTCATGGTATATCATTCTTCCACCACCATGAATCATCTTTGGCAGGAGTTCTCCGTGAACTAAAGATTGTAACAAGAGTGCTCGAGATGAGTTCTCCACTCCATATTGCGATTCTTCCAACTCCGCCCTTCTGCATGGGTTATCTGGAAGAATTATGTTGAACTCGTTCAACATGCTAATCTATGCATCCACAACTCAATAAATCATGTGCTCTTGAGTTGGCCCTATCTAGTTGTATTTTGACCTTCATCATTGAGAGGTTAGTCAAGTGTAGTTGTGCATTCATGTCATTGATGTCTTCTATTTCGTGGTCTGTGAAGTTGCTCTATTTTCGAATGACTGGGAGAAGCAAACTCCAGTACCTCATCCATTTCTTGGATTGGGTCAAAGTAGTTGTAATCCGCAGATCAAAATGCCAATCTGGGTTTTGTTCTGTTCTATCTTGGAGTATTATCTTCTTTTGTCAAGAATATTATGAGAATTGCACCATCTCTTATGAGCTCTTGATGTAGTGATACTTCTCGCTATCATTGTTCATCCATCGGTTTTCGTGTTGGTTGTAACAGGAATATCGACAAGTGAACCATGATGTGTGCAATCAATACTCCTAGCAATGCCATTGTTTAGTAGTTAATGGACAATAAATTCACTCTTATGGTGATGATGATTGAATCGTCATCCTAAGGTTGACCGTGCTACCTAGTCCATGTTTCATGGTGCACTTTTCGATCAATGAGTTAGGATTTTGTCAATCCCTCGCTCTATTGATCACATCATATTGCCCTGAAAAACGAGATTGTTCCCGAGCTTAATAATATATCTGTGGTTCGTGATTTTCCGAATATCTTCTCGGAAGTATTGCCAGGTTGTTTCCTAACTGTTATGATAGAGCTCGTGATCAAGTTGGTTTCTCTATAAGCCATCTTCTCCAAGAATCCGTGTTGGATACCCCGAGCTAGTTGGTTAAGCTAAATAAAAACTTGGAGAGTTGGAAGATAAAAGCTTCGCCTAAACTTAGTTCATCTAAAAAGGATATCTTCCTGTTGTGAGAGTTTTGAAGAAAGATGATATTGTCATCAGTTGATCCGTGTGATCAATTGTTGCATATATTATCTTGTCCAATCTTGATTTGAGTATGGTCTATTATCAAATCAAACTCAGAACCAAAGATTTTCGTAACGGTGTCTTACTCAGGGTTTTCCTTGAGCCTACACTATTGTATTCTTTGATCTGACCAATGATATTATCTTGCTCACATAGTTGTGGAAATCCATTTATATGGGTATCTTGATGAATTGTTGTTGATCCCATCGGCAACATTCTCATTTGTTCCATGATCTATGTTGGACATTAAGTTAGTGTTGGAAACTTTTAAGACATTGTCTTCATGTCTATTCATGAAGTATATGTTAGGTGTAAGGAGTGACTTCCTCTAGTTCACGTGCATTTGATGTAAGTTGTCGTTGTGAATTCGAGATAAGTTGTTTTGTTATCTTCGGAATCATCCCAAATCAGTCATGCATGTGCGAAGTATGTTGTGGTTTGATAGCTTTGCAACCTCTCTCTCCATATGTATTTCCTAGCACACCAAGCCACTGATTGATTTGTTCAAGGAAAAGAAGTTAAGTGCCATTCCTGAAGGTACCAGACGAACTTGCACATGGCTTCGTAATCCGCAATGATGGTTCCCAAACCAGAACGTGGTAGTGTTTGTTGTAAGAATTTTCATGTGCTCATCATTGTCTTGGGCAGTGTGTTCACGTGGGTCTTGCAATCCAGCTCATGTTTTGGAGTTGGCTTCCGTAGTTCATTTCCCGAGAATCTCGCAACGTTATCTCGTCAATTTGTGTTGCAAACCTTCTTTTCAGACGTGCTGAGTCTGAAGCATCGTGTCACCAACCGGAGCTGAATCTCAGGCAGTTATAATGGTTGAAACTTTCCCAAGAATTATAATATTGGTCTCTATGTAACACGGTAAAGTGGTGAAATGGCTAACACACCTAGCCGGAAGACTTGATATTATAATATCTTGCATCAGCAACCTTAGCCATCTTCCGTGAGGTTTTTGGTATGACCTATTTTATAAGTTGTTCCTCATGGACTCTATTTAAGCCCCGAAGTCCGACCTATATTTGATGTGCTAGATATAAAGCATGACCTACAATTAGGTTGTTCTAGTACATCAAGGAGAACATTAGAAGCAGAGTGCTAAATGTCTCTCGCTCGATCAACCAGATTTCGTTCCCTTGGCATAGCTAAGGTGAAATCTGAGGAAGTGTTGTCTTCCTTTGCATCTGCATCCTCCATCACTGTTCATCTAGTAGTAAGATGTGTCACCAAGATCTTGGCACGGATGTTGGTAAACTTTGATGAATATGGAAATGCTCAAGTTCTTGAGAGCATGCTCAGACACTAGGTTATATCCTCGGTAGTAATTGGAATGTGCCTTCCGTTCGCCGAGTTATTCTTTAACCCTAGTTTCTTTTCAACCTGAGTATGCCATTCTTTCAAATTCCTTCAAACAATCATTTGTGAATTGCCTTACTATGGTATGAAGAGTTTCAATGATCTTAGGATCAAAAGTAATTCTTTTTGCCACTTAAGGGAATAAGTCTACGAGTCACCCTCCTACGGTGCCCCGTTATGGTATGAAGGGTAACTTAGTCCTCGCTACTTTGAAACCTTGTCATCATCTGTCTTAAGCGTGGATTTGTTGCCTACCAATTGAACCTCTATTATATGTCCCATTTCCTCATCCGCGTTATGTGTGTTGTGTCTCAGCTCAAGGGACGTTCCTATGTCTCATTTTATGAGTTGATCTTGAGTTGCTCGATCTTCGAGAAGATCGAGTCTTGTAGAGTTTATCTGTTCCTTTGTTGTCATGTTAGATGAAGACCTCGAAGACAAAGATGCCAAGATCAACCTGATGCAATGAATCAACACCTTCAAGAAGAGCAATTGGATCGTGAAGATTCCCATAGTCTAGTGCCCCTCTTCCTCTTCCCGACTACGCCTGAATCTCGGGACGAGATTCTTGTTTAGTGGGGGTGAGTTTTCACAGCCCTAGCTTTCATTTGTTTGCCAAGCATTCATGCATGCATTATAAAAACTTTGATGTTTGAAATAGGAAGTGATCAAAACCCCAATGATTTGAAAAATTGACAACAAGGCAATAAAAAAATTAATACCTTAAAAGGGACCAAGAAAATGTTCCAAATACTTGGCAAAATAGTGACATAAAATAAATTTGTCAAACCAAAATTTTAAGTCACAGAAACATTTTGAAATGGATTTTTGATTTGATCAAATAACTGTTTGGAATGGAGTTATTTTGTTTTCTTTTAAAATAAAAGTTTCAAAAATGTTGAAACTATTTTGTGGCATTGATTATTTTATCTCTGTCACATAACACTATTTTAGGGTTTTATAAGATAGTTAAACATTTTATTTAAAACCTAAATCTAAATGCCACAAAGAAATCAAAACAGAAAAAGAAAAAAACAGAGGGAAGACTTACCTCTCGCCTACCTGGTCGGCCCAGCCCACCAGGGGCACCCCTGTCTTCTACCTCTTGCGAGAAGGCAGAGGAGAAGCAGGGGACGGTGAGCTCGCGAGAGCGCCACGCCTCGTGCCTTCCTGGCCTCCCCGCCGGCTTTGAGTGGGATAGGCTCAGAAGAGCCGTCCCGATCTCCTCCTCCTCTCCATTTCTCCCTCTCTTCTTTGTTCCCTCTCTTCTCTCCCCGCCATGGCCGAGCTCGGCTTGAGCAGGCTGCCGCCGTCCGCGCAGCTCCGGCCACCCCTTGCCTCCCTGACGTGCTCTTCACCTCCGCCTCTACGAGCAGCCCCTGTTGACCAAGAGAATCGAGTCTAAGCCCTAGAATCGAGCAGCCACCGCCGTCTTCCCCATCTTCAGTCATCGAGATCCGCCGTCGTCGATCCGCTGCCGGAGAGCCCCTCCAACCTCGCCGATGCCAGGAAGGGAACCCGTGTGAGCCTCCGATGCTTTCCCCTCTCTCTCCCGCTCGAAATCCCCCTCCAGAGCATCTCCCCGACGAGCTCCACTTCCGGCCGCCGCGCATGCTCGTCTCCGGCACCTCTCCCGGCCACCCTAGCCCTCTTGCCACCCCCTGCGAGAACGGCCGCTTCGCCAGTGTCCCATAGCCGCAAGCCGCGTCGCAAATGGACCCCTGTAGCGCGTTCTAGCACAACTCCGGCGAGCCTCCGCCGCGCCCGTGGTCACCACCGGCAAGGCTCCGGCAGCCCCTGACGTGGCCAATCATTAGCAAGTGCTAACCCCCCCACCCCCAGAACCACTGACAGAGGGCCCCACTGGTGATTCAAACCTCACTTAGTGCGGGTCAATGCGGGATTAGCCCCTGGGTCACTGACCAGTGGACCCCACTGGTCAGGTTTGACCTGGCCCAGGCGCCGTTGACTGCTGACGCAGTGATGATATCACAGTGACGCAGTAATAGCTTTTCTGATTTAATTTAAATCCAGGAAATTGCTAAAACTTGTAAAAATCATAGAAATTAAAATATAACTCGGATGAAGAAAAATCCAAAGAATCTGATTATGGCATTTTCATGCTCGTTTGAGAAAGTTAACAACACCAAATAGGCAAAATGATGAATAGGGTAAATTTAATAAATAGTTTGGAGTTGGAATTTGATTCCTATTTGAATTCAACTACAATTACTATTATCAAACATTGAGCTAGCAAAACTAGCACCTCAAATTGCCATATTTATGCATGATAAAACAAGTTATACGTGAGCATCAGGTCGAATCAATTAAAAGGGTATCCGGAAAATACCTTGCTTGAAGTGGTATTTGAATCCTGATTCAAATCCAGCTTCAACCTAAGAAATGGTAGCTATATTAGCCCTATCACATTTCATCTCCATTTCTTGATCATGCATCATAGTGTTGCATTACCGTGAAGTAATTGTTGTTCCTTTCTTGTTTGCCGGTGTTGTTCCCTCCCGGTAGACGATGGTTCCGACGATGTGATCGTTGACATTGATGAAGACTCATTGCTGTCTTCAGACGTGTCAGGCAAGAAAACCCCCTTGAGCATATTGAAATAAACCCACTCTCTCGCTCATGCTCTCTTTTACTGCATTAGGACAAACACGATTCAACTGTACATGTTATCGGTAGTTGAACCCATTCCTCTGCATGACCTCATTTTGTCACCGTAAATAGTTGAAACCACTTAGCATGAGTAGCAACTTCTTGAGCCTTGTTGTGCTTACTCATCCATGCTTGTTTACAATGCCCGCTATGCTTAGAGTCGTGTCGGGTCTGATCCATCTGTATGATGAATCGGAATGGTTGTGTTCATGTCCTACAGTGTGAGAGTAAAAGTGTGAATCCGATTTGGTAAAGGTAGCGATGAGAGGCCATGTAGGAGTACATGGTGGGTTCTCTCATTGGGATCGTCCTTAAGAACTGAGTTATGTGTATGTTATCCAAGACAAGATACTACCACACATTGGGATACTTAATTGACCCTCTTGGCTTATTAATCGCCTAGATCTCTGTCCAGGAGTTGCAACTAGTTTCTGGTGTTTGTAGGAAAAGTATTGGCGGCCGTGTTTAGCTCTGCCCGACGGGGTAGGCTTCTCTGCGGTAGATACACGGTGGCACGGTGTACCAAGTGGCACCCGGATGGTGGGCTTGGTAACCCTGCGCACATCGTTTGGGGCCGTAGAGGAAACCTCGGCCAGATTTCCTTGCGAGTTCAGTCTCAAATAGGCGATAAACCTGGACTAGGGTCTTGTGTGGTTAACGGTCGTGGCCGACACCCACGCCAGTGCTTCCGCTTGAAGGTTGCCGAGATGCATGACGTGCATATGGTGCTAAGTGGTGAGAGCATGTGTGAAGAAGTATACCCCTGCAGGGTGATTTAATCTGTTCGAATAGCCGCGTCCTCAGATATGGACTACTTGGAACATTACGTGGTACATAGACAACTTAAATGGATACTCTAAAACATGCAAGATAAGTGTGAGTGCTATGGAAGGATTTCTCGTAGGGAGACGAGAGTGGATCCATAGTGGTGTATTGCATTGGCGAATATGTGGACTCGTGTGCACTATCCCACCTCAAAGAAAGAACTTGTAGTCGTAGTACAGGTTAGCCAGGAGTCAAAGCTGGCTTGCTGCAATCAAACCCCACAATCCTTTCATTGAAACATGATGCATATGTAGATACTTCTGATGTAAGACTTGCTGAGTACATTTGTACTCACGGTTGCTTTATTTATGTTTTTGCTGAGAAGAATTTAGTCTCATTAAAGGTTTCTACGCGATGTGTTCAATGTTGACCGGAATAGCTTGGGAATCCCAGACAGAGGTCTGGCTCCTTTGGTAGGGTCGTAGTAGCTTTTCAGGCTCTTCGAGCCACTTTTAGTAAATGTTTGTACCCAGACATGTTGTGCTTCCGCTTGTTGTTTGTATGACTTGAGTGTCGGGTCACGGGACCCCTGTTTGTAATAAAATACTATGTTGATTCTTATGAGTCCTTAATAAAAGCTTGAGTCATAGAGTTATGTTGTGATGCCATGTTGTATCTACACATATCGTGCATATTGTGTGTATGTTATGAAATGCATTATATGTCTGCGATTCGACACCTAGTTGTGTGCCTTTAGTAGTACTCTTTACACAGAAATGCCTCTGTGTGCTTCTATCGAGCCTTGGTAGCTTGCTACTGCTCTAGACACATTGATTGACCGGCGTGTATCCTTCTTTGCTGGTGTGTCTGTCCCCTCGGGGAAATGTCACGCGGTGTAATGGAGTCCTTGTAGCTTGCTACGACTCTCTACGCACGCTGTTGATCGACACCTGCCTTGCTGGGTTATGTATGCATGTCCATGTATGGATGTACCGCTTGGGTTTATAACTAGTCATGTCGACCCGGGTTCTTTGTCGTTTGAACGCTAGCAACATATTCATATACGTGAGCCAAAACAGGCAAACGGTCCCGGCCAAGGTAAGGTGGCAGCCGTGGAGTTTACCGTGCGTGAGGCCGCAAAGTGATGTGACGTGTTACAGGCTGGGTTCTTATGACTCAGGATCGGGGTCCTGACACATATAATATTAGAAACGCTACAGAGCTCCCACTCACTTTCTTGTAAATAGAAGATTCTCCTACAACTTGTACAAACCCAAACGCCTTGATCATCTCATCAAAGCACTTATTCCAACTCCGAGATGCTTGCACCATTCCATAAATGGATCGCTGGAGCTTGCATACTTTGTCAACATTCTCTGGATCGACAAAACCTTCGGGTTGTATCATATACAACTCTTTCTTAAGAAACTCGTTAAGGAACTCCGTTTTGACATCCATCTGCCAGATTTCATAATCGAAAAATGCATCTATTGCTAACATGATTCGGACGGACTTAAGCAACGCTACGGGTGAGAATGTCCCATCGTAGTCAACTCCTTGAACTTGTGAAAAACCCTTTGCCACAAGTCGAGCTTTATAAATGGTCACATTACCGTCCGTGCCCGTCTTCTTCTTAAAGAACCATTTGTTCTGAATAGCCTTGCGACCTTCAGGTAATACTTCCAAAGTCCACACTTTGTTTTCATACATAGATCCTATCTTGGATTTCATGGCCTCTAACCATTTGTTGGAATCTTGGCCCACCATTGCTTCTCCATAACTCACAGGCTCATTGTTGTCTAGTGATACGTCTCCAACGTATATATAATTTTCGATGGTTTCATGCTATTATCTTGTCAAACTTTGGATGTTTTGTATGCCTTTTATATCTTTTTTGGGACTAACTTATTAACTCAGTGCCAAGTGCTAGATCCTATTTTTCATGTTTTTGACCCTTTTCGGATGAGGATTTTAAACGGAGTCCAAACGGAACGAAACTTCCAAAAAGATTTTTTCTGAAACAGAAGAAGATCGGGGAACTTGAGAACCAAGGCAGGGGGTCACCAGGGACCCCACAAGCCCCCAAGCCGCGGCCAGGGGGGCCCGTGCCTCCCAGGCTTGTGGGCTCCCTAGGCCACCTCTTCCCTAGGTCTTTCACCTATATATTCCCAAAAAGTCCAGAAAAATCAGGAGATCATTGAAAGTACTTTTCCGCCGCCGCAAGCTTCTGTCTCCGCAAGATCCCATCTGGGGCATGTTCTGGTGCCCTGTCGGAGGGGGGATTCGGATACGGAGGGCTTCTTCATCAACACCATGACCTCTCCGATGATGCGTGAGTAGTTCACCATAGACCTACGGGTCCATAGCTAGTAGATAGATGGCTTTTTCTCTCTCTTGGATCTTCAATACAAATTTCTCCATGATCTTCATGGAGATCTATCCGATGTAATCTTCTTTTACGGTGTGTTTGTCGAGATCCGATGAATTGTGGATTTATGATCAGATTATCTTTGAATCTTATTTGAGTTTCTTCTAATCTCTTATATGCATGATTTCATATCCTTGTAATTCTCTTTGACTTGTGGGTTTTGTTTGGCCAGCTTGATCTATGATTCTTGCAATGGGAGAAGTGCTTTGTTTTGGGTTCATACCGTGTGGTGACCTCACCCAGTGACAGAAGGGGAGGCACGCATCATGTTGTTGCCATGAAGGGTAAAAAGATGGGGTTTTCATCATTGGTTTGAGTTTACCCCTCTACATCATGTCATCTTGCTTAAGGCGTTACTCTGTTCGTCATGAACTCAATACACTAGATGCATGCTGGATAGCGGTCGATGTGTGGAGTAATAGTAGTAGATGCAGAAAGTATCGGTCTACTTGTCTCGGACGTGATGCCTATATGTATGATCATTGCCTTAGATATTGTCATGACTTTGCGCGGTTCTATCAATTGCTCGACAGTAATTTGTTCACCCACCGTAATATTTGCTATTTTGGGAGAAGCTTCTAGTGAACACTATGGCCCCCGGGTCTACTTCACACCATATTTTTAGCCTTACACTTTTACTTCGTTGCACTTTCCGCCTTCAAATCTCACTTTGCAATCAATCTTGAAGGGATTGACAACCCCTTTATAGCGTTGGGTGCAAGCTCTTTGTGTTTGTGCAGGTACTCTGGACTTGACGAGATTCTCCTAGTGGATTGGTACCTTGGTTTTCAAATTGAGGGAAATACTTACTGCTCTTGTGCTGCATCACACTTTCCTCTTCAAGGGAAAAACCAACGCAAGCTCAAGAGACGAAAGAAGGTTTATGTCAACGTAACATCTAGCAACATGATAGACAAGACAGGATTCTTGTACCACTCGGGAGCAGTACGTGCTCTTGTCGACCTGCGAGGTCCGATAGTAACTTGATCTGAAGCTCCATGATCATCATCATTAGCTTCCTCTTCAACGGTGTTGCCTCGACAGAAATTTCTTTCTGCTCTGCGCCACCTTCTTGTTGAAGCAGAGGTTCTGTAACCTCTTCAAGTTATATCTTCCTCCCACTCAATTCTTTTGAGAGAAACTCTTTCTCAAGAAAAGCTTCGTTCTTAGAGATAAAACTTTGCCCTCGGATCTGAGATAGAAGGTATACCCAACTGTCTCTTTTGGGTATCCTATGAAGACGCACTTTTCCGCTTTGGGTTCCGGTTTTTTAGGCTGAAGCTTTTTGACATAAGCATCGCATCCCCAAACTTTTAGAAACGACAACTTTGGCTTCTTGCCATACCGTAGCTCATATGGTGTCGTCTCACCGGATTTTGATGGTGCCCTATTTAAAGTGAATGCAGTTGTCTCTAATGCATAGCCCCAAAACGATAATGGCAAATCGGTAAGAGACATCATAGATCGCACCATATCTAACAAAGTACGGTTACGATGTTCGGACACACCATTACGCTGTGGTGTTCCAAGCAGTGTCAACTGTGAAACAATTCCACATTGTGTTGAGTGAGCGCCAAACTCGTAACTCAGATACTCTCCTCCTTGATCAGATCGTAGGAACTTGATCTTCTTGCTACGATGATTTTCAACTTCACTCTGAAATTGCTTAAACCTTTCAAACGTTTCAGACTTGCGCTTCATCAAGTAGATATAGCCATACCTACTCAAATCGTCCATGAAGGTGAGAAAATAACGATATCCACCACGCGCTTCTATGCTCATTGGTCCGCACACATCAGTATGTATAATCTCCAATAAGTCACTTCATGCTCCATTGTTCCAGAGAACGGAGTCTTAGTCATCTTACCCATGAGGCATGGTTCGCATGTGTCAAGTGATTCAAAATCAAGTGACTCCAAAAGTCCATCAGCATGGAGTTTCTTCATGCGCTTAACACCAATATGACCTAAGTGGCGGTGCCATAAGAAAGTGGCTCTATCATTGTTAACTCTACATCTTTTGGTCTCAATGTTATGGATGTGAGTATCATCACAATTGATATTTAATATGAACAAACCCCTCAAATTGGGTGCATGACCATAAAACATGTTACTCATATAAATATAACAACCATTATTCTCAGACTTAAATGAGTAATCATCTCGCAACAAACAAGATCAAGATATATTGTTCATGCTCAATGCAGACACTAAATAACAATTATTTAAGTTCATAACTAATCCCGATGGTAACTGAAGTGAGACTGTGCCGACGGCGATCGCATCAACCTTGGAACCATTTCCCACACGCATCGTCACTTCATCCTTCGTCAACCTTCGTTTATTCCGTAGTTCCTGTTTTGAGTTGCAAATGTGAGCAACAGAACTGGTATCAAATACCAAGGCACTACTACGAGAGTTGGTTAGGTACACATCAATAACATGTATATCATATATACCTTGTTTGGCGTTGGCCGCCTTCTTATCGGCCAAATACTTGGAGCAGTTGCGCTTCCAGTGACTAGTCCCCTTGCAATAATAGCACTCAGTTTCCGGCTTAGGCCCAGCCTTGGGTTTCTTCGTTGGAGGGGCAACATTTTTGCCACTCTTCTTGGAGTTACCCTTCTTTCCTTTGTCATTCTTCTTGAAACTAGTGGTCTTATTGACCATCAACACTTGATGTTCTTTCCGGATTCCTGACTCAGCGACTTTCAGCATCGCAAATAACTCGCCGGGTGACTTATTCATCCCTTGCATGTTATAGTTCAACACAAAGCTTTGGTAGCTAGGTGGCAGTGATTGAAGAATTCTGTCAGTGATAGCTTCTTGCGGGAGATCGATCCCCAGCTCAGCCAGACGGTTTGAGTACCCAGACATTTTGAGCACATGTTCACTGACACGCAAATTCTCCTCCATTTTGCGAGCATAGAATTTATCGGAGGTCTCATACCTCTTGTGACGCCCTCGATTTAATCGTACGCTAATCATACACGCAAATGCGTATAATCAAACTCAAGGACTCACGGGAAGATATCACAACACAAATATAGAAACAAATAAAACAATACAAGCTTCATATTACAAGCCAGGGGCCTCGAGGGCTAGAATACACAAGCTCGACAAACACACGAGTAAGCGGAAGCAACAATATCTGAGTACATACATTAAACATGGGGTGCCTTAGAGAAGGCTAGCACAAAAGATACAACGATCGAACGAGGCGAGGCCTCCTGCCTGGGAACCTCCTAACTACTCCTGGTCTTCAGCGGCCTCCACGAAGAAGTCACCATCGGGGAGGTAGCATTCTTCGTTGGCGGGAAACTCCATCTCTTGGGCTCCATCATCTGGTCGTAGCAACGGATCAAGGGGACAAAGGGGGAGCAAAGCAACGGTGAGTAATCATCCAAAGTACTCGCAAGTCTTACATCAGAACTAAGCTAAGTATGCATCAGTATCAAAGAAGGGGTTTATATGTGGACTGACTGCAGCAATGCGAGAAAGAGAGAGAAGGCCTAGTCCTATCAAAGACTAGCATCTTCAAGGGTCTTGCAGCAATAGACGAGAGTAGAGCAAGGTAACACAAATTATAGTCATATTGTTGCAGCAATATTAATATGAGGTCACGCCCAGAGATCCTTCCTCGACTCCTGCGAGGAAGCAATCCCGGGGCAACAATTCCAGTTAAGTAACAATTGTAGTTGTATAAGATCAGGGCACAACTCCAAGTCGTCCTGTAACCGTGGACACGGCTATTCGAATAGATAAGTTCTTCCCTACACGGGTGCACAACATATTCCCCGTCACGCTCGATAACACTTTGGCCGGACACACTTTTCTGGGTCATGCCCGGCCTCGGAATATCGACACGTCGCATCCCCACCTAATCTCAACACACAGGCCAGCCCACCGGTCTAACTCCTAAGCACAAAGGGGTCGTGGGCCCACTTGCCCTCTGCGCTCCTGCATGATGCATGGGCGGGCGATGTTAGTCCTAGCACCCCTTAATCACAAGCGCGGTGCATCTCGGGACCACTCGGGCGCGTGCCGCTCCATCGCTGACGTCTGAAGAGCTTCGGGTGATACCGCGACGTCGAGTACCCATAATTCTTCCCACGCAGATGGTTAGTGCGTAATAAGGCCTTCCGACCAACCGAGATCAAATACCCAAATCCATTACCATTTTAATTAAGTCATCGACACAACCACGCGGGAATCCACCCGCCTAACATCTATTCATGAAAGATCCCAGTAACATGGTCAAGTAACTGTGTGGTTGTAACATCAGGGGGAATCCGAGGTATCACCCTCGTTGGATTCCGAACGATGTATCCGTCAAGGTGGACTTAGAGGAATCACCCTCGAGGGTCCCACACTTGAGGGGTTGCATGACAGAGACATCGTCGGGAGTGGTGAAGGAGGAATCATGCTCGATAACCACGACCGACTAGCTACACTAGAGAGGTATCATCGGGAGTACTTTGCGAAGTGTCACCCTCAGTACCCGATAGTATCTCCATAGCATCGTACAACTAAGGGGGTGTAAGTGTTGTGTCGGGTCTGGCTCGTCGATCAGGGATCGAGACTTGATTACAAAGCAGGGCAACTAGACTAAGGGGGTCAGAGGGGATGACTGATGCACCTATACTAAACAGTTTAAACTAGGGTACTGAAAGTTGAAGTTCATCAAAATTAGGTTATGCATCAGATATAGGAGCTAACTACAACAATAGCAAAATTCTAATACAAGCAGGAGGAAGAAAGACATAGGCGATATAGGGACGGTCAAGGGGGGTTTGCTTGCCTTGTTGCTCTACGGCAAAGGGTTGGTCGTCGGGAGGGTAGAAGTACCCAGCAGCAATGTCAGTCTCGGGGTCTACCGATAAGAAGAGGGGGAGAAACAATAAATAACTGTAACAGGTGCAACACTAAGCATGACATGGCAAGATGCAAGCTAGGCATGAGCTAACGCAGTAACATCCGTCATAGACGGATCGGGAAAATATCAGATGATATTTCCCGGGTCTTTGGCTACAACCGGCCAGACTGAAAACGATGAAAAAATTTCACGTTTGTTATGCTACGGACGCGTGACACACGAATAGACCGCGTATCCGGGTTCGTCTCGTTCTGTTGATCAAGTTTCATGTTGAAAATATTTTGATCTGACTTACGGTTTATTTTATATTAATTTTCCAAGTTTATTAATATTTAGGAATTAAAAACATATTTAATTAATTCAATTAAATGCTATTATGACATCAGCATGATGTCATGGTGACATGAGCAGTTGACTGGTCAAACTGACTAGTGGGTCCTATGTGTCATTGACATACTTATTAATTAAGGTTTAATTAATTAATATATAGATTAATTGAGTGGGGGACCCACGTGTCATATTCTAATAGGATAATTATTTATCTATATTAATAGATTACTAATTTATCTATTTAATTAATTAAGTAATTAATTAAATAATATATCTAATTATTTATATATTTTTAATTAATACAAACATATATATATATATATATAGATTTACTTTTATTTTTATGTTTTTAGGAGGGACCCCACCTGTCATTTGGTGGGAGTGGTGGGGCCCTACTGTCATTGGAATAGCGAGCCCACACATACGCTACACGCACACACATCCATACCACTAATTGCATACATACCACATGTACACATATTTCATATACATACACACATATTTCATAGATATATCCATATATATATATATATATGCATACGTACACATATACATATATCCTTTTTATTTTATTTTATTTTTCCAAACATCTCTTTTTTCTATTCTAACTCTGTGCTCACCTCTGTGTACATCTCTCTCTCTCTTAACACAGAGACAGTAAAAAACTCCATCTCCTCCTCTTACAGGAGATCAACGGCGCTAGGACGAGGCGATGAACGCCGGAACAGAACCGGAGGGTGAAGGAGAGGGAGAGGGGGCGTTCTCACCCGCGTTGTAGGGGGGCTGGGTCGGCGAGGCTCGATGGAGCCATCAGGGACGAGATGAGGAAACCGACGAGGAGGAGGGGGTCGGAGTGGATCCGGCGGTGCGGTTCGAAGGAGGAGACGGTCGGAGGGGCAGCGTCGGCGTCGAGTGCCCCGGGGCGGGGAGGATCCGGCGCTGTCGATGCGGGCCGGCGCGGTTCCGGTGCGGGGCGACTCCGACGTGGGGGAGCGAAGAGGTGACGGTGGCTCGGGCGCTGTAGGGTGAGGGAGGGCTGATACGTCTCGATCGTATCTACTTTTCCAAACTCTTTTGCCCTTGTTTTGGACTCTAATTTGCATGATTTTAATGGAACTAACCTGGACTGACGCTGTTTTCAGCAGAATTGCCATGGTGTTGTTTTTGTGCAAAAATGAAAGTTCTCAGAACATCCTGAAAATTTACGGAGAATATTTCTGGAAAATATGAAAAATACCTGCGCAAAGATCCACTGGAGGGGATGGGACAATGGGCCACAAGCCCTATAGCCGCCCCTCTGGTGGCGGCTAGCAAGCTTGTGGGGCCCACGTGCCTCTGCCGCCCCCAAACTCAGCTCTATAAATTCACTTTCGTCCTGGAAAAAATCAAGAGAGAAGATTTCGTCGCGTTTGCGATACGGAGGCGCCGCCACATCATGTTCTTCATCTGGAGGGCAGATGTGGAGTCCGTTTTGGGCTCCGGAGAGGGGAAATCGTCGCCATCATCATCATCAACCTTCTTCCCTCTCCAATTCCATGAAGCTCTTTATCGTTCGTGAGTAATCTATTCGTAGGCTCGCTGGGCGGTGATGAGTAGGATGAGATCTATCATGTAATCGAGTTAGTTTTGATGGGGATTGATCCGTAGTATCCAATATGTTCTGAGATTGATGTTGCTACTACTTTGCCATGCTTAATGCTTGTCACTAGGGCCCGAGTGCCATGATTTCAGATCTGAAACTATTATGTTGTCACCAATGTATGTGTGTTTTAGATCCGATCTTGCAAGTTGTAGTTACCTACTATGTGTTATGACCCGGCAACCCCGGAGTGACAATAACCAGAACCACTCCCGGTGATGACCATAGTTTGAGGAGTTCATGTGTTCACCAAGTGCTAATGCGTTGGTCCGGTTCTTTATTAAAAGGAGAACCTTAATATCCTATAGTTTCCTTTTGGACCCCGCTGCCACGGGAGGGATGGACAATAGATGTCATGCAAGTTCTTTTCCCTAAGCACGTATGACGACACACGGAATGCATGCCTACATCACATTGACGAACGGGAGCTAGCCACATATCTCTCCGTGTTATAATTGTTGCATGATGAATATCATCCAAAAAATCACTGAACCATTGCCTACGAGTTTGTCCCACTGCTGCTATTACTTGTTTTGCTCTGCTGCTGTTACTTGTTTTGCTCTGCTGCTGTTACTACTGTTGCTGCTATTGTAACTTGCTCCTGCTGTTACTTGCTACTGTTGCTACTTGCTACTGCTGTCACTACTGCTTTTCCTTGCCACTGCTGCTACTCGTTACACTGCTACTACCTGCTACAATACTGGTTCGCACGACGTTGACGGGAAAGACTATTTCCCGTTCACGGGCAACTTCTGGCACCATTGATACAATCGTTAGGAATAGTCTGCCGTCAACAGATCGTTTCTGACACCGTTGTTATCATACTACTTTGTTGTTGATACTTTGCTTGTAGATACTAATCTTTCAGGTGTGGTTGAATCTGACACATTCAGCTGCTAATACTTGAGAGTATCCTCTCACTTCCTGCCCGGCGAACCAACAAATTTGGGTCGAATACTCTACCCTCGAAAACTGCCACGAACCCACGCGCTGGTGGGCCATTCCAAGACAATTGCTAATTGTTGAGCAACTGGGAGCAGTTCTGACTCCGTTGCTGGGGAGGCATCAAGTTAGGAACACGTCAACAACAGTCTTCTAGTGTCGTTGTCGGGGACTGCTAGCAAGGGACGGCGAGGTGCAGCGGCTAAGGGCCCGCGCGGCGGCGAGGCGACGGCAGCCGGCACAGTGGGTGGCGCTGGTGGCGAGGGGTGGTGTAGGATGGGGAGTGGAACGGGATCTGGCGAGGGGGAGAGCCCATGGTGGGGGGCTCGGGGCGATGTGGTTCGGGCCAGGGGGAGCCACGAGGGGAGACGTGGGGAGTGGAGCTCGAGCGGGAGGTGTCGTTCGAGCGAGAGAGAGGAGCGGGGCCAGAACGAGGGAGTTGGTGGGGAGCGAGGCCAACGTGGGTGACGAGGGGGTTGGCCCTGGCGGCGCCACGTTGGAGTGGGGAGCGGGGGGTTTGGGGCTAGGGTTTCCCGTAGGGGTCTTATACCCCCAGGCGGGTTGGTGGGCTGTGGGGTGGTTCAGCCGGCTAGGCCATTTGAACCAGTTGGGCCAGGGGCTTTTGGTTTTTTTTAATTATTTCTTATACATACATATATATATGTATATATATATATATATATATATATATATAGTTTCTGTTTTAAATATATAGGGGTTTTAAATAACTTCAAAAATGCCCGATCCAATTCTACAAATTATTAAGGAATATTTGTATCTCATCCGATATTTTTATTTTAACATTCGAAAACTTTTCTCTTTCGACTTATTTTTAAAATCTGAATTTGACTCGATTTCAACTAACACGAGATCAACGATAGAAATCACACTAACGTGGCATCATTAGCGTGGGATCAGTGTAGCTTAATTACATACATTACTGTAGCAAAAGCTGAGGATGTCACACCTCTCGATCCGGGCATTCTTCTCAAAGATAAACTTCAACTCCTAGAACATATCATATGCTCCATGCCGTTCAAAGCGTCGTTGAAGTCCCGGTTCTAAGCCATACAAAACTGCACATTGAACTAATGAGTATTCATCCTTACGAGCTTGCCAAGCGTTCAAAACATCTTGTTCAGCCATAGCAGATGGTTCATCTCCTAGCGCCGCATCAAGGACATAATTCTTTTGCCCAGCTTGAAGGATAAACCTTAGATTTTGCTCCCAATCTACAAAGTTGCTACCATCATCTTTCAACTTAGCTTTCTCTAGGAACGTATTGAAATTCATGGTTGCTACTGCGCGAGCCATTGATCTACAACATAAAATTTTGCAAAGATTACTTACACTATGTTCAAGACAATTGAGTTTAGCTAATCATATTACTTATAAACTCCCACTCAAATAGACATCCCTCTAGTTATTCGAGTGTCACATGATCCAAATTCACTAACTCAAGTCCGATTATCACGTGACTTGACTATAGTTTTCAGTGGTGAACATCTCCATGTTTGATCATATCTACTATATGACTCATGCTCGACCTTTCGGTCTCTTGTGTTCCGAGGCCATGTCTGTACATGCTAGGCTCGTCAAGTTTAACCTGAGTGTTCCGTGTGTGAACCTGATTTGCACCCGTTGTATGTGAATGTTGAGTCTATCAGACCCGATCATCACGTGGTGTCTCGAAACGACGAACTGTCGCAACGGTGCACATTAGGGGAGAACACAATTTTATCTTGAAATTTTAGTGAGGGATCACCTTATAATTATACCGTCGTTCTAAGCAAAATAAGGTGCATAAAAGGATAAACATCACATGCAATTCATAAGTGACATGATATGGCCATGATCTTGTGATTCTTGATCTCCATCACCAAAGCACCGGCATGATCTTCATTGTCACCGGCGCCACACCATGATCTCCATCATCATGAACTCTATCATTGTGTCGCCATCGATGTTGTCGTGCTATCTATGCTATTACTACTAAAGCTACTACCTAGCAATATAGTAAACGCATCTGCAAGCACAAACGTTAGTTTAAAGACAACTCTATGGCTCCTGTCGGTTGTCGTAGCATCGATGTGCAAGTCGATATTTAACTATTACAACATGATCATCTCATACATCCAATATATCACATCATGTCTTTGGCCATATCACATCACATGCATACCCTGCAAAAACAAGTTAGACGTCCTCTAATTTGTTGTTGCATGTTTTACGTGGCTGCTATGGTTATCTAGTATGATCGCATCTTACTTACGCAAAGCCACAATGGTGATACGCAAATTGCTATTTACCTTCTCCAAGGACCGCCTCGGTCAAATCTGATTCAACTAAAGTTGAAGAAACACACACCCGCCAGTCATCTTTATGCAACAAGTTGCATGTTAGTCGATGAAACCGGTCTCTCGTAAGCATACGAGTAAGGTTGGTCCAGGCCGCTTCAATCCAACAATACCGTCGAATCGAGAAAAGACTAAGGAGAGCAGAAAATCGAACATCAACACCCACAAAAACTTTTGTGTTCTACTCGAGATTTCATCTACACATGAACCTAGCTCATGATGCCACTGTGGGGAATGGGGCATGGGAAACAAAAAAAATTCCTACGCACATGAAGACCTATCATGGTGATGATCATCTACGAGAGGGAGATCGTATCTACATACCCTTATATATCTCTAAGCGGGAAGCGTTAAGAAACACGGTTGATGTAGTGGAACGTCTTCGCGATCCAAACCGCCGTCGTCTCACGATCCGTCCCGATCTAGCACCGAACGGACGGCACCTCCGCGTTCAACACACATACAGCTCGATGACGATCTCCGCCTTCTTGATCCAGCAAGAGAGATGGAGAAGTAGATGATTTCTCTGGCATCGTGATGGCGCGCCACTGATGGTGGTGATCTATTCCTGCAGGGCTTCGCCTAAGCACCACAGAAATCCGATCTAGAGGAGGAACTACAAAATAGAGGAGAGGGTTGCACGTGGCTGAAATTGTGTCTCAAAAAACCCTAAAACCTCTAGTATATAAAGGAGGAAGGAGGGGCTAGCCTTGAGCACCAAGGAGAACCTCCTTGGGCTCGGCCGAACTAGGATTGGAGGAGTCCTCCTCCAATCCTACTTGGAGTAGGACTCCTCCCCAAGTTGTCCACCTCTTTTGGTTTTTTCCACTTTTAACTCATGGGCTTTCTTTGGTTGACTAGTCAGCCCACTAAGAGATATTGCACCACCATCAAGTCCACGTGTCCCTCTTGGGGAGTGGTGCGCCCACCTGGTGGGTCCCGTGTACCCATTCGTCACTCCTCGTACACTGCCGGCAATGCCCAAAATTCTTCCGGAATCCAAATACCAACTTCCTATATAACAATCTTCGTTTTCGGACCATTACGGAAACCCTCGTGACGTCCGGGATCTCATCCGGGACTCCAAACAAAACTTCGGTCACCGGCACCTATAACTCAACTATACCGAAACGTCACCGAACCTTAAGTGTGCAGACCATGCGGGTTCGAGAACTATGCAGACATGACCTGAGACACTCCCCGGTCAATATCCAATAGCGGTACCTGGATATCCATAGTGGATCCTACATATTCTACGAACATCTTATCGATTGAACCTCTATGCCAAGGATTCATATAATCATGTATGCCATTCCCTTTGTCCTTCAGTATGTTACTTGCCCGAGATTTGATCGTTGGTATCTCTATACCTATTTCATTCTTGTTACCGGCAAGTCTCTTTACTCGTTCCGTAATACAAGATCCCGTGACTAACTCTTTAGTCACATTTCTTGCAAGGCTTATATGTGATGTTGTATTACCGAGTGTGCCCCAAGATACCTCTCCGTCACACGGAATGACAAATCCCAGTCTTGATCCATGCTAACTCAACGGACACCTTCGGAGATGCCTTTAGAGTACCTTTATAGTCACCCAGTAACGTTGCGACGTTTGATACACACAAGGCATTCCTACGGTGTGAGTAAATTACATGATCTCATGGTCATAGGAATGAATACTTGACATGCAGAAAACAATAGCAACACAATGACACGATCACATGCTACGTTCATAGTTTGGGTCTTGTCCATCACATCATTCTCCTAATGATGTGATATTTTCATCAAGTGACAACACTTGTCTATGGCTAGGAAACCTTAACCATCCTTGATCAATAGGCTAGTCAACTAGAGACTCACTAGGGACACAGTTTTGTCTATATATCGACACATGCATTTATGTTTCCATTCAATACAGTTATAACATGGATAATAAACGATTATCATGAAACAGGAAATATAATAATAACTATTTTATTATTGACTCTAGGGCATATTTCCAACATAGACAACTGTTGTCACTTGATAAAAGGATCACATCATTAGGAGAATGATGTGATGGACAAGACCCAAACTATGAGCGTAGCATGTGATCGTGTCATTTTGTAGCTACTGTTTTTATGCATGTCAAGTATACGTTCCTATGATCATGAGATCATGTAACTCACTGACACCGGAAGAATACCTTGTGTGTATCAAACGTCGCAACATAACTGGGTGACTATAAAGGTGTTCTACGCGTATCTTCGCAGGTGTCCGTTGAGTTAGCATGGCTCAAGACTGGGATTTGTCACTCGTATGACGGAGAGGTATCTCGAGGCCTACTCGGTAATACAATGTCACAACAAGCCTTGCAAGCAATGTCAGATAAGAGTTAGCCACGGGATTTTGTATTACGAAACGAGTAAATAGACTTGCCACTAACGAGATTCGAATAGGTATAGAGATACCAACGATCGAATCTCGGGCAAGTAACATACCCAAGGACAAAGGAATGTTATATGGGATTAACTGAATCCTTGACATAGAGGTTCAACCGATTAAGATCTTCGTAGAATATGTAGGATCCAATATGGACATCCAGGTCCCACTATTGGATATTGACCGGAGAGTGTCTCGGTCATGTCTACATAGTTCTCGAACCCGCGGGGTCTGCACACTTAAGGTTCGATGACGTTTCAGTATAGTTGAATTATGGATGTTGGTAACCGAATGTTATTCGGGGTCCTGGATGATAACCCAGATGTCACGAGCAGTTCCAAAATGGTCCGGAGATGAAGAATATTATATAGGAAGTATCCATTTGGCTTCCGGCAGGATTTCGGGCATTACGAGTAAAGTACCGGGAGTGATGAATGGGTTCCGGGGTTCCACCAGGAGGGGCCACCCACCCGGAGAGGGACCAAGTAGACCCAAGGGTGGCACACCAGCCCCTGGTGGGCTAGGCGGCCAGCCCAAGTGGGCATATTCGGCCGAAGTAGAGAAAGACAGAGAGATGGGGCAAACCTACTAGGAGGACTCCTCCTCCACCAAACTGAATTGGAGGAGGACTCCTCCCTCCTCTTGGTGCGCCGGCCTAACCCCTAGGATTTTCCCTAGGGCGCCACCCCTCCCTCCCTCCTATATATAGTGGAGGGTAGAGAGGCCTTTTGCACCTCAAGCCACAGCGCAACCCTCTCTCCCTCCACCACATCGTGACACCCCGTAGTTATTTTGGTACGACACGGCGAAGCCCTGCCGGAGTAGCTCCACCATCATCTCCTTCACGTTGTCGTGCTGCCGGAGAATTCAGCTACCTCTTCGTCTCTCTTGCTGGATCAAGAAGGCGGAGATCATCATCGATTTGTACGTGTGCTCAACACAGAGGTGTCGTCCGTTCAGTGCTAGATCGCGATTTGGATCATGAAGACGTTTGACTACATCAACCGTGTTTCTTAACGCTTCCCGCTTAGCGATCTACAAGGGTATGTGGATCCTATCTCTACTCTCGTAGATGGTCATCACCATGGATACATCTTATGTGTGCGTAGGAATTTTTTTGTTTGCCATGCAACGTTCCCCAACAGTGGCATCATGAGCTGGGTCTATGTGTAGATGACATCTTGAGTAGAACACAAAGGAGTTTGTGGGCATTGATACTCCGATTGTTGCCCTCCTTAGTCTTTTCTTGATTCAGTGGTATTGTTGGATGAAGCGGCCCGGACCAACGTTACTCGTACGCTTACGAGAGACCGGTTCCATCGACTTAACATGCAACCTGTTGCATAAAGATGGTTGTCGGCTGTCTGTTTCTCCTACTTTAGTTGAATCATATTTGACAAAGGCAGTCCTTGGAGAAGGTTAAATAGCAACTTGTGTATCACCGTTATGGTTTTGCGTAAGTATGATGCGATCATGCTAGATACCCATAGCAGCCACGTAAAACATGCAACAACAAATTAGAGGGCATCTAACTTGCTTTTGCAGGGTATGATTTCATATGATATGGCCAAATACATGATATATATATTTCATGTATGAGATGGTCATGTTCTAATAGTTAAATATCGACTTGTATGTCCATGCTACGGCAACCGGCAGGAGCCATAGGGTTGTCTTTATTATTTTGCGCTTGGTGATGCTTTGCTTTGTCGCTAGTTCAGTACCTTTAGTAGCAACAACATAGTTAGTACGACAACCTCGATGGCAGCACAATGATGGAGATCATGGTGTGGCGCCGGTGACGATGGAGATCATGTCGGTGCTTTGAAGATGGAGATCAAAAGCACAAGTTCATGGCCATAACATGTCACTTATGATTTGCATGTGATGTTAATCATTTTATGCACCTTATTTTGCTTAGGGCGACGGTAGCATTATAAGGTGATCCCTCACTAAAATTTCAAGATAAAATTGTGTTCTCCCCGAGTGTGCTCCATTGTGACAGTTTGTCGTGTCGAGACACCACGTGATGATCAGGTGTAATAGACTCTACGTTCACATACAACGGGTGCAAAACAGTTGCACACGCGGAACACTCAGGTTAAACTTGACGAGGCTAGCATGTACAGGCATAGCCTCGGAACACAAAATACCAAAAGGTCAAACATGAGTCATATAGTAGATATGATCAACATAGAGATGTTCACCATTGAAGCTAACTCAACTCACGTGATGATCAGACTTGAGCTAGTGAATTTGGATCTTGTGTCACTCGAATGATTAGAGGGATGTCAATTTGAGTGGGAGTTTATTAGTAATATGATTAACTAAACTCAATTATCTTGAACACAGTCTAAGTAATCTTTGCAAATTTATGTTGTAGATCAATGGCTCGCGCAGTAGCACCCTTGAATTTTAATGCGTTCCTAGAGAAAGCTAAGCTGAAAGATGATGGAAGCAACTTTGTTGACTGGGCCCGTAATCTGAGGCTTATCCTCATGGTTTCCCAAAAGCAATATGTCCTTGATGCTCGTTAGGTGAAGCACCACCCCAACCGAAACCGAGGAGGTTATGAATGCCTAGCAGTCGCGTCAGGATGACTACTTGGTAGTTCAATGTGCAGTTTTGTATGGCTTAAAACCGGGACTTCAAAGACATTTTGAATGTCATGGAGCATATGAGATGTTTTAGGAGTTGAAGTTTATCTTTGAGAAGAATGCCCAGATCGAGAGGTAGGAAACCTCCGATAAGTTCTGTGCTTGCAAAATGGAGGAGAACGGGTCTGTCAGTGAACATGTGCTCAGAATGTCTGGGTACTCTAACCGTCTGGCTGAGCTGGGAATTGCTCTCCCGCTAGAAGCAATCACTGACAGAGTTCTTCAATCACTGACATCTAGCTATAAAAGCTTTGTGTTGAACTACGACATGCAAGGGATGAATAAATCACTCGCCGAGCTATTTGCGATGCTGAAAGTCGCCGAGTCAGAAATCCAGAAAGAACATCAAGTATTGATGGTCAATAAGACCACCAGTTTCAAGAAAAACGGCAAGGGCAAGAAGGGTAACTCCAAGAAGAGTGGCAAAGCCGTTGCCCCTCCCACGAAGAAACCCAAGGCTGGACCCAAGCCGAAAACTAAGTGTTACCATTGCAAGGGGACTGGTTATTGGAAGCGGAACTGCCCCAAGTATTTGGCCGATAAGAAGGCGGCCAATGCCAAACAAGGTACATTTGATATACATGTTATTGATTTGCTGATGAGGACATCAACACCATTGTTACACCCACAACCCCAGCTGCTATACATATTGGTCCAGTTACTAGAGCTCGCGCACGCCAATTGAATTACGAGGTACTTTCGTTTCTTGGAAATACTTCTAATGTTTATGAACATATGATGTTGCCTAAGTTAGATACTTTTTTGTGCTCATGAATGAAGGACCTAGCATGGACAAGAAGTATATCCGTTGGAGCGGGATCAAGCATGGAGAAGAAGGCGTACGCGCGGGAAAGAACAATGGAGCTTCCACTGGTGATTTTCGCACTTTAAAGCCACCATAAGGAGAGCATGAAGGCTTGTACGAAATATTCAAGCCGCAACTTTATAAATTTCATCCATAGGCTATTACTAGTACAAATGCTCGTGCGTTGCAACGGGTGAAAAAAACTATCCCATCACGTGTCATTTCTTACATCCGATTCCGCTAAACATTGGCAATAAGGTTACACTTTTATTCTTGTTCAAACCATGAAATGTGAAAACCAGCCTAACTACCTTCATGTGTTGGAAGAGTAGTGGTGCACATGAAATATACTGTCAATCGATTTTATGTTTTGCTTTTCCAGAAAACACAAATATTTCTTTACTTTTTAGGAAACTGTCCTTTTTATTACAATTGGAACATGTTTTGAAGCCCAACATTTAACACCTACATTTTTTAGATTTTTTAATGATTTTGTTAAAAAATACAAATATTTTTTGAAACTAATAACAATTAGAAATCATATTACCTTAAAAAATATACGATCGGTGTCGGTAATTAAAAAATGAATTTTGATGTGTGAACCATGGAGTACCGAGTTAAGAAATTCTACCGGGTGGAAGAGGGATGGTGTATTTATTTTTACTCGGACAAACAGATGTTGGAATGTTCTATACTATTCAAGATTCTAATAATCAATTTATTTGTTTAGAACTTTCAAATAGTTTAATGTAAAAGGGTTTTTGTTATGTTGGATTTTTACATTCCTGAGTCTACATTTGTATTGTGTTTTTCAAAAGAAGGTTCCTTTTAACCTTCGTATGCAACAGTTTAATGTGCCGTGTTTTGCACCGAAAGGAAAAAATTATCACATTTTGTTAGTGATCATTCATGTTGCCACTTTCCATGTTCGCCATCATTGTCAATGATGATACATTTTTTGGTGTCTGCAGTTCAAAAAAGATGATGAACCCACATTCATGTCCTTTGACGTTTCCTCAATCAGCATCACACAATCACCGGATGGGAGAGTAGTGGTGTATTGAAGTGGACTTGTGTATATACAATTATGTGTTAATATTTATGAGCAAAAAGGCTTTTCTATGTTGTTTTTGAGAAAGTGTTGGTTGTTTGGTTTGCAAGATTATATTATGTTCCTTTTTTGCACTTCTTGGAGTTGGCCAAACACAAGCTTCTCATGTAGATTGCAAGCTCTCTCTCTCTCTCTCTAAAATACATACGCACGGCTTGAAGAGACGAGAACAACACCCGCGCATCTCTTGCTGTCCCACATCACAATAAAAAAAGAAAAGTTTCATATCAAAAAATCTTAATATGCATGCATCCCACGACTTGGAAATACCACTAAAACTCCATTAAATCTCAATTGAATGAGATTTAGTAAACCCATTTAAAATTAGTAGCTAAACTCATTAAAAAGGTAGTTAGTTGTTTGCAAAAGGGTAGCTAGTACAAAGTAGGTAGCACAATGGCCCGTGCGTTGCCACACGCAGAAGTCGCTGATTGACTTTAAATACACATTTTCTAATTAGTGCATCTAATTTATTTTTTTATAAATATAAATTTAGTCAAACATAGGTCTCTAAGACACTTCACGTTCGACCAATTTTTAAAGAAATCTTAGTCGGATCTTTTGTACCATTACAATATTTGGATAAACTAATTGTGTCAATATTCACAAATACGAATCATATGCATAGCAAGAACAACTTCATACATAGATCCATCCACCGCACACAATTGGTCCAATCCATCATTACCGATTTACTTAATCCATTCAATTACGAAAGCAAGCCAACATGCTTCTTTAAAGGAGGTTAATATTTATTAATTGACTTAGATAATAAAAATACACAAAATCATATAATTACATATTTTATTCAGTTTTAGAATTGTACTACTAAACAACAAATTAAATTATTGTGACCGTATTTATACACACACACACACAAGACATAAAATTGAAAGTGTTTCTTACCTTTCATATCATCCTTGAGCTAAAATGAGAGGACCCAACATAATATTTCAAATGAGCATATGGCACAACAGATACCTATAAAAAGTTCATTATGTACGTTGGACATGTATAGCACGGTACATCTGGAAAATGCGGACTTTAGTTAGAGAAATATGTAAGTGATTAAGTACAATTTAAACCAATTATCTAAGCTTTTAGAAAATAACGGCAAAACTACACAAAAGATAGACTTGCTAAACAACCCGGAGAAACGAAAAGAATATTCGTTTTTATTGGTAATAAAAATAATGTTTGCTCATTTATGTATATCAGAAGAAATACCTCAAAAGACATAGTTACACCATTTGATTTTGCTGAGATAATTGCAGGCAAAGAACTTGGTCCATACATGGCCTCAATGTCACTATCCAAGCCTAAACATCTGGCCAAAGGTTGCGCTGCGGTCACCTTTGCCATGCCAAGACCTAGCAAAGGCCAGTGCTGCACGTCAGCTGATGCCCCTGCCTCTCCCCAGTTCTCCCTCTTGCGCAGCTCATGCACACAACCGCACCGCTCGATCGGCTGCTCTGCTAGCTAGGTAGCCAGCTCTCACAGGCCTCAAGCTCCCTTCTCGCGCCCTTATCCTTCCCTTGCTCTTCCATCTGAGACGGTCTGCACGGCGACGAGGCGGTAGCGCTGCAGATTTTATTTCTTTGCTCCCTCTTCTCATTTTTGGTGTCAATTCCTTCATTCTGTTTCCTTCTCACTTTTAGGGTCAGTTCCTTCGTTTGGTTTCCGCCATCTGCTTGTTGGCTACTGACTAGTAAAAGTGCCCATGCGTTGCATCGGGTTAGATTGTTGATTTTTGAATCATGAATTTTCTATTTGAAAAGCACCACCCCCTCCCTCATGTCCTCCTCAACATCTACTTGAACTTCACACCGCCATTGGAGTACAATGGATATTTAAATATATGACAAACCATTATAACAACTAATACCTATTTCTTTAGGATTGAATAAGACCACCTGGAGCAAAATTCGCAAGACATTTTTCAAGAGATGAACTACGGTAGGAGAGCTAGAATGGGAGTGCTAAATAGGCAATCCAAACAAAAACACATTGAAGAAAAACTATCTGAAGCTCAAGTTGAGAAAATGGAATTGCAGTATTGCAAACAACAAAACACAATCACTATTTTGTTTTAAATTGTAGAAAAAATGCATGTTTATGTTCAAAGATCTCCTGCCAAGAGCACAGATATCCATCCAACATAAAAACAACATCTTATGTGTAGATTTAATTGGAAACCTGATGATCTCTACTTTTCTGAAAACAGAACAGGAGCATCGGTGTTTTTTGTACTTGTTCGCTGCCAAATTATTCAGTATATTGTCAATTGATAATAGGCTAAACAACTGAGTATAGAGTCTAAGCAATTACACATGTAAGTCCAGGAATCTGAAAGAATAGTTCATTCAGATGCCCTTCCCAATATCACTGAATAACTAACAAGAAAAAATAAGCTCCTATATTCAGCAATATAAAGCTGGCATAGTCAGAGCCAGGGGACAGAAACAATATCTAAAACAGCCGATTACATTGAGTGAATATCAAGGGGATACATACATCTTGTGTGTGCGACGCAGGCGATATTGGATGGCTGGAGGGATGTTATTGTTCCTCCGGCGAACTCAACGTTTCTTCCTCCGTCGAACTCGCGGTCGTTCTGATGAATAGCTTGCCGATATGCCCCGCATCCAAGTCGCTGAGCCAAACACTGAAGATCCTGGGGCACTTGTCCTTGTGCAGGCCCGGAACCATATCGTACACCTTGGTGAGATTCATCTCCCTCTCCAGATGCCACCCATTAACAATGGATGCGTGGATGAGTCCTCAATACCTTGATCACCTATTAAATATTCAAGATGTGAGCCTGATCCTCCAAAAAGGTCGGTAGTCCAATCACAACCAGAACAGCATACAGAAAAGAAAATAAAGCAATGTATATGTAGAATGGAACCAATCAGCATGGGGTGCTTGAATCAACTAACATGATGTTATTCAGTAGTGCAAATTATATTCACAAATGATAAGGTTCATGCTTGCTAGTTGGGTCATATTGCAGGATGAAACAGCTTCACGGCATGGTAATTTACATATTAAATTCAAATCTATACATGATGTTTAGTAGTATTATTATCGTAACAAACCCGGAATATCTACTGTACCTGGCAATGCAACCACATTACTCTAGTAATCACCAGGTCTATTGAAAACAAAAATTTTGTAAAGCATGCTTCATTTATATGGACATTCACGATATGCATTTAACAACATATCACAGGCAAGAACGATATAGCATAAATCCATCAATGTGTTACCACTACAAGACATACATAACTAAACCTCAAGCAACCAAAGGGCTAGCCTTGCTCCAAGGTATCAGGTATTAAGACTTGAGTAAGCATTTCCAAACATAAAAGTAACTACTATTTATGATAAGAAAACTAAAGACTGAAATTTTCTTACAGTAGGGTGGAGCCCAGCATGCGGAGGGTCTACAATAGCAACAAAGTTCTTCAACTGACATCCAGTAGCTGCAAGCACATCATTATTAGATGTTTTGATGTGCTCTGAACCATCAGCTGCTTTTGCATCAACGGACTCATCATTGACTAATGATGATGCTTCCTTGCTGTTTTGATTACGAACAGCCTCATTGCATTGCTCATGTCCACCTTCCAACTCTTTGCTAGAACAAGTGGGATGATTAGCTGATTTGTCTCCCACTGCTGACTTTCACCATTGTCATTTTCCTCTGTTAAGTTGTCCATACTTTTATCATTATTCTCTGCACCATCAACTATATCCTCTTTTTTTCCTGCAGCATTAACTTCTGAATTACTTTCAGAAGCTGCAATGTGCTGCTGTGGTGAACCAAGATACTCTGTGAGAAGAGACCCCATCACATCTTCAGCCTGTTTATTCGCAGGATGAGGATTTAGATGAGATTATTGTGGTGAGTACAAAGAATTGGGGAGTCAAATGTAAAGATGATATCACCTCCCCTTCGTCTGGCTCCTCCTCCCCGAACGGCAGCCGCTGCAAGAGGGGGATATGAGGCGGGGAACGGTGGTGCAGGGTGCTGCGACCACCGGCGTCTAGAGGAGGAGGAGATCCGGCGGCGGGCTGCTCCGAATCGGCGGCCACCGCCGAAGCCGCTGCTAGAGGGGGATATCAGGCGGGGAACGGTGGTGCAGGGTGCTGCGACCACCGGCGTCTAGAGGAGGAGGAGATCCAGCGGCGGGCTGCTCCGAATCGGCAGCCACCGCCGAAGCCGCTGCAAGAGGGGGATATCAGGCGGGGAACGGTGGTGCAGGGTGCTGCGACCACCGGCGTCTGCCGGCGGCCGGCGCCGCACCAGATCAAGCCACGCACGCACCGCCGGCTCCTGGCGGCTGGGATCGGGAGGCCAGGGAGACACCGTCGGCCTAGATCGGGAGGCGAGGGAAAGAGGAGAGCCTGTGTATCTAAAGGACCGCGGGTTGAACATTGAAAATAACAGGGGCTTTTTTGCAAAAATGCCATGACGGACGACCAGAAACCCAATTTGCTTTATTATTAGGGAGATATATATATATACAGTTTCCTGCTTAAGATATTATTCCTTGGTTCCTTGGGTGAAAGCATAAAGGTCCACTGAATTTTAGTATGCTGCTGAGTTCCTCGGCACACAACCAAAAGAGATACACGTCCTGACTCGACCTATAGCTGTTGCAAGAAAAAAAGTCAGTGCTTCTATCACCTTCTTTTAGCCATTTGATCCAACAATGCTGCCTTGCCGTTGCTTCTTCTCTGCCTAACAGGTCAGATATACTTTTCATCAAGTCTTTTCTCAGATATAGTCGGTCCAGAGAGTGAGTTTATCAGGCTATCTCGAGGCATGTAGGCTAAGGGGCGTGCAGAGCCTCGAAGCCTGCACTGTCGTTTCTTATTATAGTTCATGTGATCTAAAAGATGCCTAGATAATCAAATTTCGAATGCTTAGTGATTATATATATAGTGGGCAGAACAAATTCACACACAACAGCAGTCAAAAAGTCGCACACACTGAACATATCTACCAATGAATATCTGACAGACAATGTATTATATTACATACTTGTGGTGTAGCCATTGTTGACGATATTGGATGGCTCGATGGATATTTTTCTACCTCCGTCGATTCTTCTACCTCCGGCAAACTTGTCGCTTCTGCCTCCGTCAAACTTGAAGGCCACATGATGCTTATTTCGTCCAACACCAGGATTTGATGTATTTTTTTCTGGTCCAAGTACGCAACCTCATGGGGATTACAGCTCAGAATCGTTGCTTCTTATAGGAGAGAAGACCAATCCTCGTCAGGTAGCACCCTCGTCAGGTAGCACCGAGTTGTAGCAGGACACGGTCACAGACACAAACAGAGTCCAAATCAGACATGGCAGAGCCGGCCCTTCCCTCACTCGGGCGCGACCTACCCACACACTTCGGTTGCGTGCTCGACGCGGTGCCTCCCCTGCTGGACCTCCTGACCGGCAGCAGAGCACCGTCTTGCCATCTGCATCCGTCACAGAGAGCCCGCGCGCGGAGAGCTGGACGCGGCGTGAGGACGCCGTCAGCCGTCGCGGTTGGCGGACCAGACAGGCGTGCCGGTTGGCACGTGCACTCCGACTGCGTGCTCGGCGCGGTGCCTCTACCCGCGTCGCGGTTGGCGGTCCAGACCGGCGTGCCGTTCGGCGCGTGCAGCACGGCGCGCGCGGAGAGCTGGACGCGGCGTGAGGACGCCATCGGCGCGTCGCGGTTGGCGGACCAGACCGGCGTGTCGGTCGGCGCGTCCAGCACGGCGAGGTAGAAACTGGCTATAGCTGATGGGGTCGGGTTGTGCACGGCCACCCGAAAGGCGCCGTTGTTGGACTCGAGGAAGACGCCGCGGGTGTCGATGCGGTTGGCGGACCAGACCGGCGTGCCGGTCGGCGCGTGCACTCCGGCTGCGTGCTCGGCGCGGTGCCTCAACCCGCGTCGCGGTTGGTTTGGGCGCCGTTGTTGGACTCGAGGAATGCGCCGCGGGTGTCGATGTACTCGTAGCCAGAGGCGGTGAAGCCTACACAAGCCCCGCCGCCAGGGGGCCAGCGTCCGCCGCGCGCGCTGAGAGGAAGAGGAGGAGGAGTGGCACGGGAGGAGGGGAAACAAGCTGCCGATCGGTGGCGTTGACCCTTGGGGAGCAGGAGGCTGGGTGGCGTGGGGAGGAAGAAGCGGCCTTTTCTTTTGTTTGCTCCTAGATAGATTGCGAAGACGACCGGTCAGGGGAAATAGTCAAACAAAATCAGGTCAATCAGATCAGAAGCACAGGGACTTTTTTATAAAAATACCGCGGTGGGTTTTCCGACGGAAGCGATAGCCTCTTTATTATTAGGTAAAGATACGACAAGACCATGGATGTATAAAAATTGATGGGATCATATTTTTGAAAGAGCGAGGTGGGACTATTATTCCTGTAGAAGCCATGTTTTGCATCCGAAGCAGACGAACTCAGTTGGTTGTGTCCGTTCGGCCTGGAGGGCCTGGTCGTGAGTTTGAAACTCATGAGGACAAATTTTCTTTTGCATCGTTCTTTCTTGAAGAAAAATTGTGGACCAGGCCCGGTTCAACCTATACAGATGACGGAATGGCTAAAACAGCCCATACTGAATTGCGGGTTGAGTCATAAAAATATGAAGGACTTTTTTATAAAAGCATACGACGGACTAAGAATACCTATTTCTTTTATTAGTAGGTATAGATAGGTGTTGCACCACCTTATTTTTGGGCTAGGCCCATGTAATTTCGAAATACCATAATATAGGTTATTTTTAGAGTTCGTATGTGTGGGGAAACCGAGTTTAGGGTTGTTTTCGGACCCCTCCTCCAAGGGTCACGAAATTGCCTCTCTATTCCCTCATATATACAGCCCTTACGGCACTGTTTAGACTTGGGTTTTGTGTAGATTACAAGTTCTTCATAGCTGCAACCTCGAGTTCTTCGTTTGTGTTCTACGACTAGACAAAGGCGTCACAGAACCCCACCTTCATCAATAAATCTTTCCTCTTATATTCACAATATCTTGATTGCAATCTTAGTTTCTTGCTTGTTCTTTATTTGTGTGGAGGAAACAGACCCTCATGGTCAGGTTGATCGTGCTCCGGCGTGGTCAGTAACCTCTCGGAGTTGGTTTAGCGATTGCTAAGGCGCGACGTCCTCACACATTCATAGTCGGATCGTCAAAGTCTACTCCACCAAAATGAAACCACCATATCATCGAAAGACAGGGACATCTTCGCCTCTATCATTTGTACCTCACCAACTCTCGTTGTAGTGCCTGGGTATTTGATACTGGTTCGGTTTCTCACATTTGCAACTCATAGCAGGAACTACGAAATAGACGAAGGTTGGCGAAGGACGAAGTGATGATGCGCATGGGAAATGGTTCCAAGGTTGATGCGATCGTCATTGGCGTGCTCTCACTTCAATTACCGTTAGGATTAGTGATGAACCTAAATAATTGTTATTTAGTGCCTACATTAAGCATGAATATTATATCCGGATCTTGTTTATTACGAGACGGTTACTCATTTAAGTCATAGAATAATGGTTGTTCTATTTAGATGAGTAATATCTTTTATGGTCGTGCACCCAATGTGAGGGGTTTGTTCATGTTGAATCTCAATAGTGATGACACACATATCCATAACATTGAAGACAAAAGATGTAGAGTTGATAATGCTAGTGACACTTTCTTGTGGCACTACCGCTTAGGTCATATTGGTATAAAACGCATGAATAAACTCCATGTTGATGGACTTCTGAAGTCACTTGATTTCGAATCACTTGACACATGTGAACCATGCCTCATGGGCAAGATGACTAAGACTCCGTTCTCCGGAACAATCGAGCATGCAAGTGACTTGTTGGAGATCATACATACTGATGTGTGTGGACCAATGAGCATAGAGGCGCACGGTGGTTATCGTTATTTTCTCACCTTCACAGATGATTTGAGTAGATATGGTTATATTTACTTGATGAAGCATAAGTCTGAAACGTTTGAAAAGTTCAAGCAATTTCAGAGTGAAGTTGAAAATCATCGTAACAAGAAGATCAAAATTCCTACGATCTGATCGAGCAGGAGAATATCTGAGTTATGAGTTTGGCACTCACTAAAGACAATGTGGGATTGTTTCACATTTGACACCGCCTCGAACACCACAGCGTAATGGTGTGTCCGAACGTGGTAATCTTACTTTATTAGATATGGTGCGTTCTATGATGCCTGCTACTGATTTGTTGTTATCGGTTTGGGGTTATGCATTAGAGACAGTTGCATTCACTTTAAATAGGGCACCATCAAAATCCGTTGAGACGATGCCATATGAACTGTGGTTTGGCAAGAAGCCAAAGTTGTCATTTCTTAAAGTTTGGGGATGTGATGCTTATATCAAAAAGCTTCAGGCTGAAAAGCTGGAACCGAAAGCGGAAAAGTTAGTCTTCATAGGATACCCAAAAGTGACAGTTGGGTACACCTTCTATCTCAGATCCGAAGGCAAAGTGTTTGTTGCTAAAAATGGAGCTTTTCTTTAGAAAGAGTTTCTCTCGAAAGAATTGAGTGGGAGGAAGATAGAACTTGATGAGGTTGTAGAACCTTTACTTCAACCAGAGAGTAGCGCAACACAGAAAGATGTTTGTGTGGAACCTACAACAATTGAAGAGGAAGCTAATGATGATGATCATAAAACTTCAGATCAAGTTTCTAACGGACCTACTAGGTCGCCAAGGGCGTGTACTGCTCCTGAGTGGTACGGCAACCCTGTCTTATCAATTATGTTGTTAAACAACAGTGAACCTACAATCTATGGAGAAGCAATGGCGGGCCCGGATTCCAACAAATGGTTAGAGGACATGAAATCCGAGATAGGATCCATGTATGAAAACAAAGTATGGACTTTGGAAGTATTACCTGAAGGGCAAAAGGCTATTCAGAATAATTAGATCTTCAAGAAGAAGACGGACGCAAACGGTAATGCCATCTTCTATAAAGCTCGATTTGTGGCAAAGGGTTTTCACAAGTTCAAGGAGTTGACTATGATGAGACTTTCTCACCCGTAGCGATGCTTAAGTCCGTCAGAATCATGTTAGGAATAGTTGCATGTTTCGATTATGAAATTTGGCAGATGGATCTCAAAATAGCATTCCTTAACGGTTTCCTTAAGGAATACTTGTCAATGAAGCAACCGGAAGGTTTTGTCAATCCAGAGAATGCTCACACAGTGTGCAAAATCAAGCGATCCATTTATGGACTGGTGCAAGTATCTCAGAGTTGGAATGAGCGCTTTGATGAGGTGATCAAGGCGTTTGGGTTTATATAAGTTTATGGAGAAGCTTGTATTTACAAGAAAGTGAGTGGGACCTCTATAGTGTTTCTAATATTATATGTGGATGAAATATTGCTAATTGGAAATGGTATAGAAGTTTTGGGAAGCGTAAATGATTATTTGAATAAAAGTTTTTCGATGAAGGACCTGGGAGAAGTTACTTACATATTGGGCATCAAGATCTATAAAGATAGATCAAGACGCTTGAGAGGACTTTCACACAGCACATGCCTTGATAAAGTTTTAAAGAAGTTCAAAATGGAACAGTCCAAGAAAGGGTTCTTGCCTGTGTTACGGTATAAAGTTGAGTAAGACTCAATGCCCAGTGACTATAGAAGATAGAGAAAAGATGAGTGTCGTCCCCTATGCTTCAGCAATAGGTTCTATCATGTATGCAATGTTGTGCACAAGACCTGATGTCACTCTTTTCATAAGTATGGCGGAAGGTTTCAAAGTAATCCAGGAATGGAGCACTGGATAGCGGTCAAAAATATTCTGAAATACCTCAAAAGGACTAAAGAAATGTTTCTCGTTTATGGAGGTGACAAAGAGCTCGTCGTAAAGGGTTATGTCGATGCAAGCTTTGACGCTGATCCAGATGACTCTAAGTCACACACCGGATACGTATTTATTCTTAATGGGGGTGCGGTAAGCTAGTGTGGTTCCAAGCAGAGCGCGATAGCTGATTCTACATGTGAAGCGGGGTACATAGTTGCCTCGGAGGCGGCTAAAGAAGTTGTCTGGATGAAGCAGTTCATGATAGATCTTGGAGTTGTTCCAAGTGCACTAGATCCAATGACTCTGTTCTGTGACAACACTGGTGCCATTTCTCTAGCCAACGAACCAAGGTTTGACAAGAGGATCAGACACATAAAGCGACGCTTCAATTCCATGTGTGATTACATCAAGGAGGAGGACCTAAATATTTGCAAAGTGCACATGGATCTGAATGTTGCAGACCCGTAGACTATGCCTCTTCCACGAGCAAAACATGATCAACACCAGAACTATATGTGTGTTAGATTCATTACATTGTAAATCACATAGTGATGTGAGCTAGATTATTGACTCTAGTGCAAGTGGGAGACTGCTGGAAATATGCCCTGGAGGCAATAATAAAATAGTTATTATTATATTTCCTTGTTCAAGATAACAGTTTATTATCCATACTAGAATTGAATTGAATGGAAACTCAGATACATGTGTGGATACATAGACAACACACTGTCCCTAGTAAGCCTCTAGTTGACTAGCTCATTGATCAAAGATGGTTAAGGTTTCCTAGCCATAGACAACTGTTGTCACTTGATAACGGGATCACATCATTAGGAGAATGATGTGATGGACAAGACCCAAACTATGAACGTAGCATGTGTTCGTGTCATTTTATTTCTGTTGTTTTTATGCATGTCAAGTATGTGTTCCTATGACCATGAGATCATGTAACTCACTGACACCGGAAGAATACCTTGTGTGTATCAAACATTGCAACGTAACCCCGTAGTTATTTCGGTACGACACGGCGAAGCCCTGCCGGAGTAGCTCCACCATCATCACCGTCACATCTTCATGCTATCGGAGAATTCAGATACCTCTTCGTCTCTCTTGCTAGATCAAGAAGGCAGAGATCGTCATCGAGTTGTACGTGTGTTGAATGCGGAGGTGTCGTCCGTTCAGCGCTAGATCGTGATTTGGATCGCGAAGACGTTCGACTACATCAACCGTGTTTCTTAACGCTTCCCGCGTAGCAATCTACAAGGGTATGTGGATCCGATCTCTCCTCTAGTAGATGGTCATCACCATGGATAGATCTTATGTGTGAGTAGGAATTTTTTGTTTCTCATGCAATGTTCCCCAACAGGTATTCTTGAACCAAACGATTTCTCCCATCCTTCTTCTTAACAAAGAGAGAAGGTGCTCCCCAAGCAGAGGTACTTGGACGAATGAAACCTAGATGCAGCGAATTGTCAATTTCTTGCTTAAGTTCAAGAAGTTCATGTGGTGGCATTTTGTAAGGACGCTTGGTGATAGGAGTGGTACCGGGTACCAAGTCGATGAAAAACTCGACAACTCGAGCAGGGGGAATCCACGGAAGTTCTTCTGGAAAGACATCTTGGAATTCCCGGACAATTGGAATGTTTTCGATCCCTTCAAGAGGTGACGCATTTAATGCATTCAAGGCATATAGTCGTGCCTCAGTATCTCAACCGAGATGAGCATGGTAGCTTATTAACTCATTTGAAGGGCGTAGGAGGTGGGCGGTTTTGGTGGCACAAACGATTGAAGTCGTATGAGCTTTCAACGAGTCCATTCCCAGTATGGGGTCAATGTTGGAAGACTTCAGTAAAATGGGAGCGGCAAGGAATTACAATCCTTTAATATCAACAAGAACATTGGGACAAACCACGGAGGTTCAACATTGGCCCGAGTGTGTGTTTACCATTATCAGAATGTTCATCTCTTCGCTTCTAATGTCATGCATGTATGCAAAAATTTATGACATAAAGGAATGTGATGCTCCTATATCAAACAATACAGAAGCAGGTACTGAGTTAACGAGAAGTGTACCCATCACGGTAGCAGGTTCTACAGCAACAAAAATCCTTCCCTGGCAAAGGTGCCAGAGATCCTTCTGTCGTCTCTTGAGCTTGCGTTGGTTTTTCCCTTGAAGAGGAAAGGGTGATGCAGCACAGGAGCAGTAAGTATTTCAATCAGTTTGAGAACCAAGATATCAATCCAGTAGGAGAATCGCGTCAAGTCCAGAGTACATGCGCAAACACAAAAGAGCTTGCACCAACTCTTTAAAAGGGTTGTCAATCCCTTCAAGATTGACTGCAAAGTGAGATCTGAAGGCGGAAAGTGCAACGAAGAAAAAGAGTAAGGCCGAAAATATGGTGTGGAGTAGACCCGGGGTCCATAGTGTTCACTAGAGGCTTCTCTCAAAATAGCAAATATCACGGTGGGTGAACAAATTACTGTCGAGCAATTGATAGAACCGTGCAAAGTCATGACGATATCTAAGGCAATGATCATACATATAGGCATCACGTCTGAGACAAGTAGACCGATACTTTCTGCATCTACTACTATTACTCCACACATCGACCGCTATCTAGCATGCATCTAGTGTATTGAGTTCATGACGAACAGAGTAACGCCTTAAGCAAGATGACATGATGTAGAGGGATAAACTCATACCAATGATGAAAACCCCATCTTTTTACCCTTGATGGCAACAACACGATGCGTGCCTCGCTACCCCTTCTGTCACTGGGTGAGGTCACCGCACGGTATGAACCCAAAACCAAGCACTTCTCCCATTGCAAGAATCATAGATCTAGTTGGCCAAACAAAACCCACAACTCGAAGAGAATTACAAGGATATGAAATCATGCATAAGAGAGATCAGAAGAAACTCAAATAAGATTCATAGATAATCTGATCATAAATCCACAATTCATCGGATATCGACAAACACACCGCAAAAGAAGATTACATCAGATAGATCTCCATGAACATCATGGAGAACTTTGTATTGAAGATCCAAGAGAGAGAAGAAGTCATCTAGTTACTAACTATGGACCCGTAGGTCTATGGTGAACTACTCACGCATCATCAGAGAGGTCATGGTGTTGATGAAGAAGCCCTCTGTATCCGAATCCCCCCTCCGGCAGGGCACCAGAACGTGCCCCAGATGGGATCTTGCGGAGACAGAAGCTTGCGGCGGCGGAAAAGTACGTTCGATGATCTCTTGGTTTTTTATGGGATTTTAGGGAATATATAGGCGCAAAACCTAGGGAAAAGGAGCCTGAGGGAGCCCACAAGCCAGGGGGCGCGGGGCCCCCTGGCCGCTCCATGAGAGCTTGTGAGGTCCCTGGTTGCCCCGTGCCCTGATTCTCGAGTTTTCCGATCTTTTTCTGTTCCGGAAAAAATCTTTTCGGCAGTTTCATTCCGTTTGGACTCCGTTCAAAATCCTCTTCTGAAAGGGGTCAAAAACATGGAAAAACAGGAACTGGCACTTGGCAGTGAGTTAATAAGTTAGTCCCCAAAAATATATAAAAGGCATGCAAAACATCCAAAGTTTGACAAGATAATAGCATGAAACCATCAAAAATTATAGATACGTTGGAGACGTATCAAGCATCCCCAAGCTTAACTCCTTCTCGTCCTCGAGTAGGGAAGTGATAAAGACTGAATTTTTGATGTGGAATTCTACCTAGCATAGTTGTCCTTTGCAACTTCTTTCACGTGACATGAATGTTCAAATCCGTAAGATTCAAAACAGTAGTTTGCTATTGACATGAAAACAATAATACTTCAAGCAAACTAGCAAGGTAATCATGAACTTTCAAAATAACAAGGCCAAGAAAAGTTATCCCTACAAAATCATATAGTCTGGCTATGCTCCATCATCCTCACACAACTAATGTAAATCATGCACAACCCCGATATTAGCCAAGTAATTGTTTTCGCACTCTTACTTTCTCAAACCTTTTATAACTATCACGCAATACATGAGCGTGAGCCATGGATATAGCACTATAGGTGGAATAGATTGTGGTGGTGGTTGTGAGACAAAAAGGAGGAGATGGTCACAGTGACTCGGTGTATCAAAGGGCTATGGAGATGCCCATTAATAGATATCAATGTGAATGAGTGGGGATTGCCATAAAAGGGATGCACTAGAGCTATAAGTATGTGAAAGCTCAAAAGGAGAACTAGTGGGTGTCCATCCAACTTGCTTGCTCACGAAGACCTAGGGCAATTTTGAGGAAGTCCATCATTGGAATATACAAGCCAAGTTATATAATGAAGATCCCCACTAGCATATGGTGGTGACGAAGCAAGCTCTCAATCATGAAGAACATGGTGCTATTATGAAGCACAAGTGCGGAAAAGATAGTAGCATTGTCCCTTCTCTCTTTTTCTCTCTTTTTTTTATTTGGGCTCTTAGGCCTCTTCTCTTCTTTTTCTTTTCTCTTTTTTTTTGTTTGGGCTCTTTGGGCTTCTTTTTTTATTTACTCACATGGGACAATGCTCTAATAATGATGATCATTACACTTTTATTTACTCACAGCTCAAAGCTCAAAATGATGATGACTCTATAGGAAATGCCTCCGGCAGTGTACCGGGATGTGCAACGATCTAGCATGGCGTATGACGTTGAAAACATCTCGCTAGCTATCTTACGATCATGCAATGGCAATATGAGAGTGATGGCACAAGTCTGAGACGGAACGGTGGGAGTTGCATGGCAATATATCTCGGAATGGCTATGAAAATGCCATAGTAGGTAGGTATGGTGGCTGTTTTGAGGAAGACATATGGTGGGTTTGTGCACCGGTGAAAGTTGCGCGGCACTAGAGAGGCTGGCAAACGTGAAAGGTGAAAGTGCATCTATACCATGGACTCACATTAGTCATGAAGAACTCACATACTTGTTGCGAAAGTTTTTATTAGTAACCGAAACAAAGTGCTAAACGCATACTCCTAGGGGAAGGGTTGGTAGATGTTAACCATCGCACGATCCCGACCTCAACACAAAGGATGACAATCAATAGATCAATTATGCTCTGACTTCCTAACATAGGCGGTTCACCATACGTGCATGCTACGGGAATCACCAACTTCAACACAAGTATCTCTAGATTCACAACACCCTACTAACATAACTCTTAATATTACCAAATCCACGTCTCAAAACTAATTGAGAGGAATCAAGACTTCTCTTTCTACTCAATGCACATGAAGATGGAGGTTTTTGTATCCTATTTGGGTACCTATCACCTTTGGGACTACTTTCATAGCATAAGCCAACTACCAAGTCATGCACCGCCGTACTCTAAAAGATATAAGTGAAGCACATAGAGCAAAAGTATCTAGCTCAAAAGATATAAGTGAAGCACTATGAGCATTCTAGAAAAATCACGACGAATGCATGTCTCTCTCTCTCAAAAAGGTGTGCAGCAAGGATGATTGTGACACAACAAAAAGAAAAGACTCCTATGATACAAGACGCTCCAATCAAAACACATATAATGTGGTGAATAAAAATATAGCTCCAAGTAATGTTACTGATGGATTGAAGACGAAACAAGGGATGCCTTCCCGGGGCATCCCCAGGCTTAGGCTTTTTGGTGTCCTTGAATTTGGCTTGGGATGCCTTGGGCATCCCCAAGCTTGAGCTCTTTCCACTCCTTATCCCTTTGTCCATGAGAACATCACCCAAAACTTGAAAACTTCATAACACAAAACTTAAACAGAAACTCGTGATAACATTAGCACAAGAAAACAAACTACCACCTCTTTTGGTACTGTAGCAAACTTGAATTATATCTATATTGGTGTTGGGCTATTGTATTCTCACTTTTCCATGGCTAGTACCCCCCCCCCGATACTAACCATAGTTTCATCAAAACAAGCAACCAACTCAACAAAAACAGAATCTGTCAAAAACAGACCAATCTGTAGCAATCTGTATACTTCGTATACTTCTGGTACCTCAAAAATTCTGAAAAATTACGATATCAACCAGCAGCAAAAAGAATCAACTCAAAAGCTCTTTCTGAATAAAAATTAAAAATCATCTTGTGAGCGAAAAGTTTCTGTCTTTTTCCAACAGGATCAAACAACCATTACCAAGACTAGTCATAAAGGTTTTTCTTGGCTCAAACACAAAAAGAAACAAAAAAAACACAATCACAACAGAATTATGATGGCGTGGATGCAACAAAACAGAAAGAAAAAGATAAATTCATTGGGTTGTCTCCCAACAAGCGCTATTGTTTAACGCCCTTAGCTAGGCATAAAAGCGATAGAATCACGTATCATCGTCTTTGGTGTCAAACCATAAGTGGCCCTCATCATGGATTCATAAGGCAATCTTATTTTATTTCTAGAAAGTGTTTCGTTCCCTTCTTTAAAGGAAATTGAAATCTAATATTCCCTTCCTTCATATCGATGATAGCACCGATAGTCCTTAGGAAAGGTCTACCAAGAATAATAGGGCATGTAGGATTGCAATCAATGTCAAGCACAATGAAATCCACGGGTACATAGTTCCTATTTGCAATAATAAGAACATCATTGATCCTTCCCATGGGTTTCTTGACAGTAGAATCAGCAAGATGCAAATTAAGAGAACACTCTTCAATCTCATTAAAACCCAGAACATCACATAAAGACTTTGGAATCGCGGAAACACTAGCACCCAAATCACACAAAGCATTGCATTCATAGTTTTTGATTTTGATTTTGATTTTGATGGTAGGTTCCCACTCATCATGAAGCTTTCTAGGGATAGAGACTTCCAATTCAAGTTTCTCTTCAAGAGATTTTATCATAGCTTCTACGATATGATCGGTAAAGGCCTTGTTTTGGCTATAAGCGTGTGGAGAGTTTAACATGGATTGCATCAAGGAAATGCATTCAATCAAGGAGCAACTATCATAATTGAATTCCTTGAAACCATGGTAGTAATTTCATTACTACTCAAAGCTTTAATATCTTCTACTCCACTTTCAATGCTTTTAGCATCAAGATAGATGGACTCCGAATCATTGGGGCACTTTTCAACCAAAGTGGATTCATATCCATCCCCATAATCATTAGGTTTGTCACAAGAAAACAAAGATTCAATGGGAGTCACACCAAGCACTTTAAGATCTTCGTGATTCTTATCACGAGAACACGCCCTTTTAAGCCATTCATATCTAGCATGAATTTGGGCGATTCTTTCTTTGCTCTCAATCATGGAAACACACATAGCTTTCAAAGTTTCATCCATATTGATCTTGGGAGGAGCACATCTAACTTTCAAAGCATCAACGTCACTAGACATTCTATCAACGCTCTTAGCCAAATCGTCAATTTTGAGTAGCTTTTCCTCTATGGACGCATTGAAAATCTTTTGCGAGTTGATGAACTCTTTGATATTACTCTCTAGATCAGAGGGTAATCTATTGTAATTTCCATGAGTATTGTTGTAGGATTTGCCAAAGTTATTAGAGGAGTTACTAGGAAAAGGTCTAGGAACATAGTTTCCTCTAAAAGCATTGTTGTTGCCAAAATTATTCCTACCAACAAAATTAACGTCCAAGCTAGTGTTGCTACTCTCAATCAAAGAAGACAAAGGCATATAATTAGGATCTAAAGGAGCACTTCTACTAGCAACCAAATCCATTAACTCATCCATCTTAGCACTCAACGAGTTAATTTCTTCTATAGCGTGTACCCTCTTACTAGTAGGTGACCTTTTAGTGTGCCACTGAGAGTAATTCGTCATGATATTGTCTAGGAGCTTTGTGGCTTCCCCTAACGTGATTTCCATGAACGTTCCACCCGAGGCGGAGTCCAAGATATTTCTAGAAGCAAAATTCAAGCCAGCGTAGAAGATTTGTATAATCATCCAAAGACTCAAGCCATGAGCGGGACAATTTCTAATCATCAATTTCATTCTCTTCCAAGATTGTGCAACATGTTCATGATCAAGTTGCTTGAAATTCATGATATCATTACGGAGAGAGATAATCTTAGCCGGCGGAAAATACTTGGATATATAAGCATCTTTGCACTTATCCCAAGAATCGATACTATTTGTGGGCAAAGAAGAAAACCAAGTTTTTGCGCGATCTCGCAATGAGAAAGGAAAAAGCTTCAATTTAATCACATCATTATCCACATATTTATTCTTTTGCATATCGCAAAGCTCAATGAAGGTATTGAGATGGGATGCGGAATCTTCACTAGGAAGGCCGGAGAATTGCTCTTTCATAACAGGATTCAGCAAAGCGGCATTGATTTCGTATGACTCCGCACTAGTGGCGGGAGCAATCGGGGTACTAATAAAATCATTATTATTAGTATTCGAGAAGTCACAAAGTTTGGTGTTTTCAGTCATGGTGACTTCGGCAAACAAGCAAGCACACGAGCGAACAAAGAGCAAGCGAGAAAAAGGGCGAACGAAAAGGCAAACGGAAAAGGCAAACGAAAAAGGCAAATTGTGAAGTGTGGGAGAGGAAAACAGGAGGCAACTCGCAAACAAAGTAAATGCAAGAGATGTGTTTGTGACACCTTCTTGGATGAGCTCTTGACTTGATCCTCCCCGGCAATGGTGCCAGAAATTCTTCTCCTACGGCAACAAAAGTCTTTCCCTAGCAATGGTGCCAGAGATACTTCTGTCATCTCTTGTGCTTGCGTTGGTTTTTCCCTTGAAGAGGAAAGGGTGATGCAGCACAGGAGCAGTAAGTATTTCCCTCAGTTTGAGAACCAAGGTATCAATCCAGTAGGAGAATCGCGTCAAGTCCAGAGTACATGCGCAAACACAAAAGAGCTTGCACCCAACTCTTTAAAGGGGTTGTCAATCCCTTCAAGATTGACTGCAAAGTGAGATCTGAAGGCGGAAACTGCAACGAAGAAAAAGAGTAAGGCCGAAAATATGGTGTGGAGTAGACCCGGGGTCCATAGTGTTCACTAGAGGCATCTCTCAAAATAGCAAATATCACGGTGGGTGAACAAATTACTGTCGAGCAATTGATAGAACCGCGCAAAGTCATGACGATATCTAAGGCAATGATCATACATATAGGCATCACGTCCGAGACAAGTAGACTGATACTTTCTACATCTACTACTATTACTCCACACATCGACAGCTATCCAGCATGCATCTAGTGTATTGAGTTCATGACGAACAGAGTAACGCCTTAAGCAAGATGACATGATGTAGAGGGATAAACTCAAACCAATGATGAAAACCCCATCCTTTTACCCTTGATGGCAACAACACGATGCGTGCCTCGCTACCCCTTCTATCACTGGGTGAGGTCACCGCACGGTATGAACCCAAAACCAAGCACTTCTCCCATTGCAAGAATCATAGATCTAGTTGGCCAAACAAAACCCACAACTCGAAGAGAATTACAAGGGTATGAAATCATGCATAAGAGAGATCAGAAGAAACTCAAATAAGATTCATATATAATCAGATCATAAATCCACAATTCATCGGATCTCGACAAACACACCGCAAAAGAAGATTACATCGGATAGATCTCCATGAAGATCATGGAGAACTTTGTATTGAAGATCCAAGAGAGAGAAGAAGCCATCTAGTTAGTAGCTATGGACCCATAGGTCTATGGTGAACTACTCACGCATCATCGGAGATGTCATGGAGTTGATGAAGAAGCCCTCCGTATCCGAATCCCCCCTACGGTAGGGCACTAGAACGTGCCCAGATGGGCTCTTGCGGAGACAGAAGCTTGCGGCGGCGGAAAAGTACTTTCGATGATCTCCTGATTTTTTATGGGATTTTAGGGAATATATAGGCGCAAAACCTAGGGCAAAGGAGCCTCAGGGATCCCACAAGCCAGGGGCGCGGGCCCCCCTGGCCGTGCCATGAGGTCTTGTGGGGTCCCTGGTGGCCCCGTGCCCTAATTCTCCGGCTTCCCGATCTTTTTGTGTTTCGGAAAAAATCTTTTTGGCAGTTTCATTCCGTTTGGACTCCGTTCAAAATACTCCTCTGAAAGGGGTCAAAAGCATGGAAAAAACAAGAACTGGTACTTGGCAGTGAGTTAATAAGTTAGTCCCAAAAAATATATAAAAGACATGCAAAACATCCAAAGTTTGACAAGATAATAGCATGAAACCATCAAAAATTATAGATACGTTGGAGACGTATCAACAGGCTGGTCCTGAGCTTGACCCATTTTAATGTTGTTAGCCTCACCATGAACATAAGCAGGCTTGACATTGTTGTTGCGATTCTCATTGTTGCCACTGCCAGTTCAGGGAAGTGCCAGCTGGTTTAGATTCTGCCTGCAGTATCTAGGATGGTGGCCAAGACGGCCACACTTGAAGCACAACCCGTCCTCACGACGGGAAGGAGGAGCTCGAGGTGGTGGAGCTGGAAGCCTCGGCTGCCTAGGTGGCGGAGGAGGCATACGAGGTGCAGCATAAGACGACCTTGGAGGAGGAACATGTGCATGATACATGTTGTGGGGAATCCAGATCTTCCGCTTCTGTGTAGATGGGCCTGAAGGATGAGCCCATGTCACAGTTGTGCTTGCTGCTATCCTTGTATTCCTATAGACCAGTTTCAACCTGAATGGCCTTGTTCACCAAGGTGGCGAAATGAGCATAGTATTGAACAAGGAGCGCCAGCTTGATGTCAGGGTGGAGGCCATCATGGAACTTCTCCTGTCTTCGAGCATCAGTTGCAATGTCTTATTTTGCATAGCGGGATAAGTCCGGAAATTCCCGCTGATAAACATCCATAGTTTTGTTGCCCTGAACAAGACTGTGGAACTCACGCTTCTTCCGTTCCATGATTCCCTGAGGAATGTAGTGGGCACGGAAAGCGGCATGGAACTCCGTCCAAGTGATGTCAGTTCTAGCAGGCTCAGAGCGTCTGTGACTATCCCACCGTTGAGCAGCGGGGCCCTTCAGAAAGTAAGGTGCAAAGTTGACATAGCTCGCGAGGACCACATTGGCACACTCCATCTCATAAGAGATGTCACGAAACCGGTCATTAGCATCAAGAGGCTGAGTTGAGCTATGATAAATCACAGGGTTGAGGCGACACAAGTCTTGCAGTGTCACGCCTTGCAGCTGTTCAGATTCGTCATTGGGAACTGGTCCATAAGCCCTTGCATAGAATGGCGATTCAGTTCAAATTGTTGCATCATCCCAACCATATATTCAAGAGGCGGGGCTGGTGCATCGTTTGCGGTGCCATGCGGGCGGCTAGGTGGTCTAACCATCCTGCTAAAATTTGACAGGGGTAGTTTAGTATAAAGTAATTGCAGGGGTATGTAGTCATTCATGAAGTAATCAAGCATGACGAAAGGAATGCGATAGATACTTCATAGTAGCCTGCTGCGGCAACAAAAGTCCTTCCCTGGCGCGTAGGAATTCTTCTTGTTACTTCTATGGTTTGCGTCGGTTTTTCCCTTGAAGAGGAAAGGGTGATGCAGCACACGAGCAGTAAGTATTTCCCTCAATTTGAGAACCAAGGTATCGAACCAAAAGGAGGGCCTCGTCAAGTCCAAAGTACCTGCGCAAAAACAAACAAGCTTGCACCCAACGCTTCAAAGGGGTTGTCAACCCCTTCAAGATTGTTTGCAAAAGTGAGAGCTGAAGGGGGAAAGTGCAACGAAGTGAAAAGTGTAAGGCTGAAAATATGGTGTGGAGTAGACCCTGGGGGCCATAGTGTTCACTAGAGGCTTCTCTCAAAATAGCAAATATTACGGTGGGTGAACAAATTATTGTCGAGCAATTGATAGAACCGCGCAAAGTCATGACGATATCTAAGGCAATGATCTAGCATATAGGCATCACGTCCGAGACAAGTAGACCGATACTTTCTGCATCTACTACTATTACTCCACACATCGACCGCTATCCAGCATGCATCTAGTGTATTGAGTTCATGACGAACAGAGTAACGCTTTAAGCAAGATGACATGATGTAGAGGGATAATCTAAACCAATGATGAAAACCCCATGTTTTTACCCTTGATGGCAACAACACGATACGTGCCTCGCTACCCCTTCTGTCACTGGGCGAGGTCACCGCACGGTATGAACCCAAAACCAAGCACTTCTCCCATTGCAAGAATCATAGATCTAGTTGGCCAAACAAAACCCACAACTCGAAGAGAATTACAAGGATATGAAATCATGCATAAGAGAGATCAGAAGAAACTCAAATAAGATTCATAGATAATCTGATCATAAATCCACAATTCATCGGATATCGACAAACACACCGCAAAAGAAGATTACATCGGATAGATCTCCATGAACATCATGGAGAACTTTGTATTGAAGATCCAAGGGAGAGAAGAAGGCATCTAGTTACTAGCTATGGACCCATAGGTCTATGGTGAACTACTCACGCATCATCGGAGAGGTCATGGTGTTGATGGCGAAGCCTTCCGTGTCCGAATCCCCCCTCCGGCAAGGCACCAGGACGTGCCCCAGATGGGATCTTGCGGAGACAGAAGCTTGCGACGGCGGAAAAGTGATTACGATGCTCCCCTGATTTTTTTGGGAATATTTGGGAATTTATAGGCGCAAGATCTAGGTCAGGGGACCTCCAGGGGGGCCACAAGCCTGCATGGCGCGCCCCCTGGTCGCGGGGTGGGGGCTTGTGGGGCCCCTGGGGCTCTTCTCGCTTGGCCCCCAAGCTCTCCGATCTTCTTCCGATCCAGAAAAAATATTTTCGGGGATTTTCTTCCGTTTGGACTCCGTTTCAAAATCTCCTCTGAAAGGGGTCAAAAACATGGAAAAATAGGAACTCGCACTTGGCACTGAGTTAATAAGTTAGTCCCAGAAAATAAATAAAAGGCATGCAGCACATCCAAAGTTTGACAAGATAATAGCATGAAACCATCAAAAATTATAGATACGTTGGAGACGTATCAAGCATCCCCAAGCTTAACTCCTGCTCGTCCTCGAGTAGGGAAGTGATAAAGAATGAACTTTTGATGTGGAATGCTACCTAGCATAGTTGTCCTTTGCAACTTCTTTCACGTGGCATGAATATTCAGATCCGTACGATTCGAAACAATAGTTTGCTATTGACATGAAAATAGTAATACTTCAAGCAAACTAGCAAAGTAATCATGAACTTTCAAAATAACAAGGCCAAAGAAAGTTATCCCTACAAAATCATATAGTCTGGCTATGCTCCATCATCCTCACACAACTAATGTAAATCATGCACAACCCCGAAATTGGCCAAGTAATTGTTTTCGCTCTCTTACTTGCTCAAACTTTTTATAACTATCACGCAATACATGAGCGTGAGCCATGGATATAGCACTATAGGTGGAATAGAGTGTGGTGGTGGTTGTGAGACAAAAAGGAGGAGATGGTTACATTGACTCGGCGTATCAATAGGCTATGGAGATGCCCATTAATAGATATCAACGTGAATGAGTAGGGATTGCCATACAAGAGATGCACTAGAGCTATAAGTATGTGAAAGCTCAATGGAAAACTAGTGGGTGTGCATCCAACTTGCTTGCTCACGAAGACCTAGGGCAATTTTGAGAAAGCCCATCATTGGAACATACAAGCCAAATAATAAAACGAAGGTTCCCACTAGCATATGGTAGTGACAAAGCAAGAAGCACTCAATCATGAAGAACATGGTGCTATCGTGAAGCACAAGTGTGGAAAAAGATAGTAGCATTGTCCCTTCTCTCTTTTTCTCTCATTTCTCTTTTTTTTATTTGGGCTCTTAGGCCTCTTTTTTTCTTTTCTCTATTTTTTGGCCTCTTTTTTTTATTTCCTCACACGGGACAGTGCTCTAATAATGATGATCATCACACTTTTAGTTACTCAAAGCTCAAAAATCACAATGATGATGACTCCATAGGAAATGCCTCCGGCAGTGTACCGGGATGTGCAACGATCTAGTATGATCATGCAATGGCAATATGAAAGTGACGGCACAAGTCATGAGATGAAACGTTGGTAGTTGCATGGCAATGTATCACGGAATGGCTATGAAAATGCCATAGTAGGTAGATATGGTGGCTGTTTTGAGGAAGGAATTTGGTGGGTTTGTGCACTCGCGAGAATTGTGCGGCGCTAGAGAGGCTAGCAATGGTGGAAGGTGAAAGTGCATATATACCATCGACTCAACATTAGTCATAAAGAACTCACATACTTGTTGCAAAAGTTTTTATTAGTAATCGAAACAAAGTGCTAAACGCATACTCCGAGGGGAAGGGTTGGTAGGTGTAAACCATCGCGCGATCCCGACCTCAACACAAAGGATGACAATCAATAGATCAATTATGCTCCGACTTCCTAACATAGCGGTTCACCATACGTGCATGCTACGGGAATCACTAACTTCAACACAAGTATTTCTAGATTCACAACACCCTACTAACATAACTCTCAATATTACCGAATCCGTGTCTCAAAACTAATTGAGAGGAATCGAAACTTCTCTTTCTACTCAATGCACATGAAGATGGAGGTTTTTGCATCCTCTTTGGGTACCTAGCACATGGGACTTCTTTCATAGCATAAGCCAACTACCAAATCACGCACCATCGTGCTCTAAAGATATAAGTGAAGCACAAGAGCAAAAGTATCTAGCTCAAAAGATATAAGTGAAGCACTAGAGCAAAAGTATCTAGCTCAAAAGATATAAGTGAAGTACTATGAGCATTCTAGCAAAATCACGATGAGTGCATGTCTCTCTCTCTCTCAAAAAGTTGTGCAGAAAGGATTATTGTGACACAACAAAAAGAAAAGACTCCTATGATACAAGACGCTCCAAACAAAACACATATCATGTGGTGAATAAAAATATAGCTCCAAGTAATGTTACCAATGGATTGAAGATCAAAGAGGGGATGCATTCCCGGGGCATCCCCAAGCTTAGGCTTTTTGGAGTCCTTGAATTTGGCTTGGGGTGCCTTGGGCATCCCCAAGCATGAGCTCTTTCCACTCCTTATCTCTTTGTCCATGAGAACGTCACCCAAAACTTGAAAACTTCACAACACAAAACTTAAATAGAAACTTGTGATAACATTAGTACAAGAAAACAAACTACCACTTCTTTTGGTACTGTAGCAAACTTGAATTCCATCTATATTGATGATGAGCTACTGTATTCTCACTTTTCCATGGCTAGTACCCCCGATACTAACCATAGTTTCATCAAAACAAGCAACCAACTCAACAAAAACAGAATCTGTCAAAAACAGACCAATCTGTAGCAATCTGTATACTTCGTATCCTTCTGGTACCTCAAAAAATCTGAAAAATTACGACGGTCTAGGGAAAAAGTATATAAATCAGCAACAAAAAGAATCAACTCAAAATATCTTTCTGAATAAAAATGAAAAATCATCTCGTGAGTGAAAAGTTTCTGTCTTTTTCCAGCAAGATCAAACAACCATTACCAAGACCAATCATAAAGGTTTTGCTTGGCTCAAACACAAAAAGAAACACCAAAAAACACAATCACAACAGAATTGCGAAAGTGTGGACGCAACAAAACAGAAATAAAAAAGATAAATTCATTGGGTTGCCTCCCAACAAGCGCTATTGTTTAACGCCCTTAGATAGGCATTGATAATTCAATGATGCTCTCACAAAAGACAAGAATTGAAGCACAACGAGAGCATCATGAAGCATGTGAAAATCACATCTAAGTCTAACATACTTCCTATGCATAGGCATTTTATAGGAAAACAGATTGTCAAGACAACCAATAGTTACCATTTGCAAGGAAGAAGAAAGAGACAATAGCAATCTCAACATAACGAGAGGTGATTTGGTAACATGAAAGTTTCTACCACAATATTTTCCTCTCTCATAGCAATTACATGTGGGGTCATATTCAAATTCAACAATATAGCTATCCCATAGGATATTATTTTCATGATCCACATGCATGCAAAGTTGACGCTCATAAAAATAGTGGGATTATCATCAACTAAAGTCATGACTTTTCCAAACCCACTTTCAATATTATTGCAAATATCATACTCATCATGAGGTTTGAACAAATTTTCAAGATCATAAGAAAGATCATCACCCCAATCATGATTATTGCAACAAGTAGTGGACATAGCAAAACTAGCATCCCCAAGCTTAGGGTTTTGCATATTTTTAGCATGATTGACACTAATAGAATTTATAGTGAAACCATTGCAATCATGCTTTTCATTCAAGGAGCCCTCGTGAATCACTTCATAAATTTCTTCCTCACGATTTTCAGATTCACGTATCTCAAACAAAACTCCATAGAGAAAGTCAAGTGCACTCAACTCACTAGCAATTGGATCAACATAATTGGATCTCTTAAAGAGATTAGCAAGTGGATGAGGATCCATATCACTAGATTTTCAGCAAGCGAAGATGCAAGCATATTGAAGGCACATAGCACACAAGGAAATAGAAAGCAAGCGAGAGAAAAGGCGAACAAAAAAGGCAAAAGAAAAAGGCAAATTGGTGAAGTGGGGGAGAGGAAAACGAGAGACAACTCGCAAACAAAGTAAATGCAAGAGATGTGTTTGCGACACCTACTTGGATGAGTTCTTGACTTGATCCTCCTCCCCGGCAACGGTGCCAGAAACTCTTCTGCTGCGGCAACAAAAGTCCTTCCCTGGCGCGTGGGAATTCTTCTTGTTACTTCTCTGGTTTGCGTCTGTTTTTCCCTTGAAGAGGAAAGGGTGATGCAACACAGGAGCAGTAAGTATTTCCCTCAGTTTGAGAACCAAGGTATCGAACCAAAAGGAGGGCCTCGTCAAGTCCAAAGTACCTACGCAAAAACAAACAAGCTTGCACCCAACGCTTCAAAGGGGTTGTCAATCCCTTCAAGATTGTTTGCAAAAGTGAGATCTGAAGGCGGAAAGTGCAATGAAGTGAAAAGTGTAAGGCTGAAAATATGGTGTGGAGTAGACCCTGGGGGCCATAGTGTTCACTAGAGGCTTCTCTCAAAATAGCAAAAATTACGGTGGGTGAACAAATTACTGTCGACCAATTGATAGAACCGTGCAAAGTCATGACGATATCTAAGGCAATGATCTAGCATATAGGCATCACGTCCGAGACAAGTAGATCGATACTTTCTGCATCTACTACTATTACTCCACACATCGACCGCTATCCAACATGCATCTAGTGTATTGAGTTCATGACGAGCAGAGTAACGCTTTAAGCAAGATGACATGATGTAGAGGGATAATCTCAAATCAATGATGAAAACCCCATCTTTTTACCCTTGATGGCAGCAACACGATACGTGCCTCGCTACCCCTTCTGTCATAGGGTGAGTCACCACACGGTATGAACCCAAAACCACGCACTTCTCCCATTGCAAGAATCATAGATCTAGTTGGCCAAACAAAACCCACAACTCGGAGAGAATTACAAGGATATGAAATCATGCATAAGAGAGATCAGAAGAAACTCAAATAAGATTCATAGATAATCTGATCATAAATCCACAATTCATCGGATATCAACAAACACACCGCAAAAGAAGACTACATCGGATAGGTCTCCATGAAGATCATGGAGAACTTTGTATTGAAGATCCAAGAGAGAGAAGAAGGCATCTAGTTACTAGCTATGGACCCGTAGGTCTATGGTGAACTACTCACGCATCATCAGAGAGGTCATGGTGTTGATGGCGAAGCCTTCCGTGTCCGAATCCCCCCTCCGGTAGGGCACCAGGACGTGCCCCAGATGGGATCTTGCGGAGACAGAAGCTTGAGGCGGCGGAAAAGTGATTACGATGCTCCCCTGATTTTTTTGGGAATATTTGGGAATTTATAGGCACAAGATCTAGGTCAGGGGACCTCCAGGGGGCCCACAAGCCTGCATGGCGTGCCCCCTCGCTGCGGGGTGGGGGCTTGTGGGGCCCCTGGGGATCTTCTGGCTTGGCCCCCCAAGCTCTCCGATCTTCTTGCGTTCCAGAAAAAATCTTTTCGGGGATTTTCTTCCGTTTGGACTCCGTTTCAAAATCTCCTCTAAAAGGGGTCAAAACATGGAAAAAACAAGAACTCGCACTTGGCACTGAGTTAATAAGTTAGTCCCAGAAAATAAATAAAAGGCATGCAAAACATCCAAAGTTTGACAAGATAATAGCATGAAACCATAAAAAATTATAGATACTTTGGAGACGTATCATAGCCAAGTTCAACATACAGACCCATACACAAGTTCGATTACAAATCATCGACTACAAATTCAAAATTTGGTGATAACCTGGACTCACTAGGCGGCTGATACGTCTCTGTCGTATCTACTTTTCCAAACTCTTTTGCCCTTGTTTTGGACTCTAATTTGCATGATTTGAATGGAACTAACCCGGACTGACGCTGTTTTCAGCAGAATTGCCATGGTGTTGTTTTTGTGCAGAAATGAAAGTTCTCGAAACGTCCTAAAAATTTACGGAGAATTTTTCTGGAAAATATGAAAAATACATGTGCAAAGATCCACCGAGGGGATGGGCCAGTGGGCCACAAGCCCTGTTGCCGCGGCCATCCCCCTGGCCGCGGCAACCAAGCTTGTGGGGCCCACGTGGCTGTGTCGCCCCCAAACTCAGCTCTATGAATTCACTTTCGCCCAGAAAAAATCAGAAGAGAAGATTTCGTCGCGTTTGCGATACGGAGGCGCCGCCACATCCTGTTCTTCATCTGGAGGACAGATCTGGAGTCCGTTTTGGGCTCCGGAGAGGGGAAATCGTCGCCATCGTCATCATCAACCTTCTTCCCTCTCCAGTTCCATGAAGCTCTTCATCGTTCGTGAGTAATCTCTTTGTAGGCTCGCTGGGCGGTGATGAGTAGGATGAGATCTATCATGTAACCGAGTTAGTTTTGATGGGGATTGATCCCTAGTATCCACTATGTTCTGAGATTGATGTTGCTACTACTTTTCCATGCTTAATGCTTGTCACTAGGGCCCGAGTGCCATGATTTCAGATCTGAAATTATTATGTTGTCACCAATATATGTGTGTTTTAGATCCGAGCTTGCAAGTTGTAGTTACCTACTATGTGTTATGACCCGGCAACCTCGGAGTGACAATAACCGGAACCACTCCCGGTGATGACCATAGTTTGAGGAGTTCATGTGTTCACCAAGTGCTAATGCGTTGTTCCGATTGTTTATTAAAAGGAGAACCTTATTATCCCGTGGTATCCTTTTGGACCCCGCTGCCACGGGAGGGATGGACAATAGATGTCATGCAAGTTCTTTTCCCTAAGCACGTATGACTACACACGGAATGCATGCCTACATCACATTGACGAACGAGAGCTAGCCACATATCTCTCCGTGTTATAACTGTTGCATGATGAATATCATCCAAACGAATCACCGACCCATTGCCTACGAGTTTGTCCCACTGGTGCTGTCACTTGTCTTGCTCTGCTGCTACTGCTGTTACTTGATTTGCTCTGCTGCTGTTACTTGTTTTGCTATGCAGCTTTTACTACTGTTGCTACTTGCTACTGTTGTTACTACTGTCGCTTGCTACTGCTGCCACTTGCTACTGTTGCTATTTGCTACCACTGTCACTAATGTTGTTCCTTGCTACTGCTGTTACTCGTTACATTGCTGCTACAATTCTGGTTCGCTCGGCGTTGACGGGAAAAGACAATTTCCGTCAACGGGCAACTTCTAGCGCCATTGATACGACAGTTAGGAATAGTCTGCCGTCAACAGATCGTTTCTGACACCGTTGTTATCATCCTACTTTGTTGTTGATACTTTGCTTGCAGATACTAATCTTTCAGGTGTGGTTGAATGTGATACATTCAGCTGCTAATACTCAAGAGTATTCTCTCACCTCCTGACTGGCGAATCAACAAATTTGGGTCGAATACTCTACCCTCGAAAACTGTCGCGAACCCACGCGCTGGTGGGCCATTGCAAGACAATTGCTAAATGTTGAGCAACTGGGAGCAGTTTTGGCTCTGTTGTCGCGAAGGCATCAAGTCAGGGACTCGTCAACAACATTCTTCTAGTGTTGTTGCTGGGGACTGCTAGCAGCGGCACGCATGCACGCGATGGAGGGATACAACAACGAGACATAGCGATAAGGCTACATCAACGTCGGAGACAACGGCTAAATCCAGGTAGCTGACGGTGACCCTGATAGGAGAACCTAGGAGCAGGATTTTGCATCCCGTTGCGACTCATGTGCTCGTACTGCATCCAACCGGGGAGCCGAGGTCGAACTGAAGGGGTACGATTTCCAACAGCATGCCACTCAAGGCCTGGTGGTAGCTCTGTCCTGCACGGGTGGAGGATGTACTCAGGGTGGATCCTCGCATCGAGTGCTGGCACCAACTGTGTTAATGCATTGTAAAGAGGGGTACGCGTGGCGTACAACTCAACAGTCTGAGCTCGGAAGGCACGATCCAGCGCCTCGGTGTACTGCACCAAAACCTATGGGTCGTAGCGACGTCTGACGTAGGGGGTACAGACAGCGGCGTAGGATCGGTCGTTGCACTCACGAACGGTGGCGGTGTAGGCAGTGAGATCAGATCCAGTCTCATCCCCAACAGGAGTATACGGGATGTATCTGAAAGCAGTCTCCTCCAGGCAAGGGTACGCTCCATGGAGGCGGGTGATAGCGATATAGGCAGCATCATGGACGGCCATATCGATCGTCAACCCAACTCCGCAGAAGGTGTGCAACTCATTGGTGGATATGTATGTCCAATCGAAGATGCAAACCTCAGCCTGGTACTGCCGCTGGTTGAACTCGCGAAAGTTCTAGTACACAATGTACTCGAGGTACCAGCGATATCCCAGCCTGGTCAAGAGGTCGACCAGACTGGCCGGGAACCCAGTCGCATCGACGGCCAAAGTCAGGCGTACGATCTGCCTTGCGGGGCGCATGTGAGAAGGAAGATTCAAGGATGTCAAATGACAATGTGTGTAATGTATTATCAGAAGAATGAGAGTAGACAATCCAGCTCTCCGGGTCGATGTGATTACGAGAACCTAATGTTAGAGTTAGCAAAACATTTAACCCAAAAGAGAAGACAGCTCCTTTTCTTCATTCCGCACTGCTGAGACTGATGAAGAACAACTCGACACTACCACCGGTCCAAGGAAGAAGACTACTCCCAAGAAGCATCACGGCTCTTCCTCAACCGCCAAGAAGTGAAGTCTTCACGGGCGTTAGTCCTCAGTTTGTCCTTTTTGTCACTTGGTGACAAAGGGGGAGAAACTTGAGAGTTAGTCTTCAAGCGGGATATTTTTGGGGCTTATGAACTATATTTAAGTTACAAACTCTTGGCTCTTCTGAAATTTTTATGTAATGAGTTGTAACTTAAGCCCGATGGTACTCTCACGCTTTTGCACATTTTTCTTTGCATGCTTATTCCTCAAGTTTTAATGCACGCATGCTGGAATTCGTCATACACCATTTGTCATCATGCATCTTCATTTTCTTCATATGATATGTAACATGTATGCATGATTTACAAGACTCAGGGGGAGATCTCCATGATATAAATCATCAATGTGCATTTGCTGTAAAAAAGCAAAATTCTCAAGATATGCACATCTTCAGGGGGAGTCTCTCTGAATCTTGATTTAAAATTCCTCAAATGAGTATTTACACTTCATATTTTTGATCCCTGTTGAAGACTTAACCTAATTGTCATCAACCACCAAAAAGGGGGAGATTGTAAGTGCATCTAGTGCCCCTTAGTGATTTTGGTGGTTTGAAGACTTATAGGTTAAGTATCTAATATGTTTGTGAGTGTACACAAGATCTATAAGTCATTGAGGAGTTTGATATATTTGAAGAATAACGACCCCTAAAAATATATGTCTTCAGTTGAATAAATTGGTCTGAAGCTGAAGAAATGAATTGCGAGGAATCTGCGATGAAATTGATATTCCTCGTGAAGATACTGATATTGAGAAGTCTGGTGGTTCCTGAAGAAAATCACTCTGAAGAATTGAAGCATGAAGATTTACACTTTCTGTTTTACTTTCTTCGCATTCGAGTAATAGGAACATCGTACTGTTAAAGGGGGTCAAAGTTACACTATGGAATGAATTTCCTCATGATGCTCAACCCAAGCCTAATCCTACCAAAAGCCTCAAGGGAGGAATACGAGTGACATGAGGACTCTCACAGTTGAGGGTTCCGACCGTTTCGATAGCACGCCAAGTCACTAGTCTTATCCACTCCAACGGTCATATTATTTAAGGGCATTAGTGTCAAATCATGTCGGGATGCTCCCAGGCTATAAATAGCCACCCCCCACAACCACTAGCTGGTTGGCTGCTCCGTTAGAAACTGACACTTGTCATAAGAGCAACCCAATTCCTCAGAGCCTTCGAGAGTAATTCATCAGTGAGGAAATACACCATACACCGAAACCACAAACCAAACCTAGTGATTGTGCATCACTGAAGAAGTTGTTCATGTGTGGGACTGAAGCCTTTTACCTTTGAGGACTGTGTATCCTCCAGACGGTTAGACGTCATGGTCTAGAGCTTTCGAGCAGTCAATTGTGGATCGCCGGGTGACCAAGTTTGTGACGGTTTGGAAGTCAACCCTTAAGACTTACCACGAGTGTTGGGCAAGGACTGTGTGTCCTTAGCTCAAGGAGAATACGGTCGGGACTGTGTGTCCCGGGACTGTGTGTCCTTTGGTTTCAATACCAAGCCGCTCCAAACCAGATGTATGACTGTCACAGCTGTTGGAACTGGGTCATCAACGATTGTCTTCACTGAGAAACGGGTTCTAATTCCTCAACTCCTTACTTTCCTCGTATTATGTGTTAATGACTTTCACTGCAACTGTTTGAAGAATTTGCTGAAGACTTTCTCTGAATTTCCTCAACCCAAATTCTTCACGTCAGTTAATCCACATCTGTATTCTGCGTGCCTGCTCACTGTGCAATCTGTTTTCACATTCTTCACTCTGAAAAACTGATGTTGTGAAACTTTGCACTTCTGATCCTTTACTGTTTCCGCTGTAAGTTAGTCATCAGTGAGGAATTTCCTCAAAAGGAATTTCCTTAGTAATGAAATTATAAAATCTCCTATTCACCCCCCCTCTAGTCGATATAACGCACTTTCAATTGGTATCAGAGCAAGGTACTCCCTTGTTTTGTGTGATTTTGGTTTAACCACCTGGAGTTTTAGTTATGTCGACTGCAGGCATGTTTAAGGTGACTGCAGCATGTCCTACCTACGAAGGAAAGAACTTTCCCTTCTGGAAGAACAAAATGCAAATGCATCTACAAGCTATTGATAATGATCTCTGGTATATTGTGGAAAATGGCGTCCCCATCATCTCTGCCAGTGTCACTGCGGCTGATGTGAAGAAATTCAAGCAACTCGATTCTCAAGCGAAGAACATCATCTGTGGCCATCTGAGCCTAGGCCAGTTTGGAAGAGTAAGTGCTTTGGGCTCTGCAACACTGATCTGGGAGAGACTGTGCAAGGTAAATGAAGGAGTATCAACCCAGCGTGACTCTCGTGTTGATATTCTTCGCAATCTCTTCAATCCTTTCAAGAGACATGACAATGAAAGCTGCCAAGACACCTTTGATTACCTCACTGACATATCAAATGAACTGCAAGCACTCGGAGCTCGAGACATCACTGATCACGAAGTTGTGAAGAAACTGCTGAGATCATTGGATTCTTCATTTGACACTTTAGTTCTGATGATTCAAGAAAGACCAGACTACAAGATGCTGGATCCAGCTGATATACTTGAAAGGCTAAATACTCATGAATTCCAGCTAGAAGAAAAGAGAGATCTATATGGACAAAGCTATTCCAGACCACGTGCACTGAAGGCTAGAGCAATTTCCTCATCTGAAGAAGAAGACATAGATGACAGCATTTGTGACCGTAAAGAATTTGGACAGGAGCTTGCAATGCTCGTGAGGAAATTCCAGAGATTTACACGACGTGGCCAGTTCGGTAAATCTTCAAGAAGAGACATGAGGAAATCAGAATCTTCATCTGAGGACTACAAGAAACGAACCTGTCACAAGTGCAAGAAATCAGGTCATTACATTGCTAATTGTCCCTGTTGGGGAAAGGAATCAAAGAAGAAGAAATACAAGGATGACAATTCTGATGACTCGAAGAAGAAGAAGAAATCTTCAAAATCCTCATCTTCAAATCCCTCATCACACAAGAAGACTAGTTTCAGAAAGGCTCGGGCACTTATTGGCAAGGAAATGGACTCCGAGGCAGAATCAGAGGAATGTGATAAGAAGAGGGTTCTGATGAAGACTCAGAATCCGGACAGGCTAGTGTTGCACTAGCAACCACCTTCGTCAGCAAGTCAATCTTCAATCTTGAAGAAGATAATTGCACCATCCATATTGATGACTATGTTGATGACTTCGCTCCAACCTATTGCTTCATGGCAAAAGGTTCAAAGGTACCAAATAATGCCTCCTCCTCTGATTCAAGTGACTGTGAACCTAATGATTATAAGAAACCCAGTTACAGCAAACTTGCCATCATTGCCACTAAACAACAAACTGCTCTAGAAAAGCTTCAGAAACTGCTAGATAAAAGTGATGATCTGTTGAATGATGAAATGAATCTTACCCAAATCCTCACTGATGATGTGAAAAGTCTCCAGTCTAGATTTGATATTCTTCAGGATCGTTATGATACACTCCTCACTGATCATGAGAAGCTTTCCTATGAATTTCTTCAAAGGAAGCTGGATCTTGAGAAGCTGAGGATGTCTCATGATGATCTTCGTATGGAAAATGATTCATTACTAGCTCAACAGATCAGCGCTGATCAAGTTGAATTTATTCCTCCATGTCTTCAATGCATTGAACGCGAAACTGCTAATTCCTCAGCAGAATCATCAAATGCTACCATTCCTACAAATTCTTCAACTGCTCCTGATGTGTCTATTTCCTCACTTGAGGAAAACACAAATGTTACTGATGAAAATGCAGGGTTGAAGGAATTGTACGTGACAGGCATGTACAAAAGCCTAAAAGGACATCAAACCCTTTGTGATGTGCTCAAAAAGCAGATCTTGAACAGGAACCCGAGGAAAGAAGGAATTGCCTTTGAGAGGAAATTAAATGCTGAGGGATCTTATTGGAAACCCGAGTAGTATCCCAAAACCTCATGGGTTGCTGCTACTGGGCCTCCTTTTGATCCATCTAATCTAACTGGCTTTTCATGTGAATTATCCTATTCCTCAGATGAGTCATTTGACTCCAACTATAAACTGTTCAAAAATCAATCTGGTGAAGTATTTGCTCGATATGTTGAAACTAACTGCAGGAATGGCCCTCCTCTGAGGAAAATATGGGTTCCCAAAAGCTGTCTTGAAAATCTTCAGGTGAATGTCCTCATGACACCACCACTGAAGAATCTGAACCCCAGATCAAATTCCTCAGGAGGATCAAAATCCTCAACTGGTCAAAACTATGCTCGTACCCGTGCTAATGCGTCTAACATGCAAGGAAACTACAAGGAATATGAATATGAGCGTTACTCCTCAAATCATTATGTTCATAAATCCTCAAACCAGTTCTCTGCATATTCATATGAGTACTTTAATCCCCCTACTATTAGGAGAAGTGCATTGGCTTCAATGCCACCTTTCTCATATGGTGCTCGCAGGATGATGAATGCCTTGCCACCCCTTCGGATGTGGGTGGTGAAGAAATCGAACTAATCACTTCTGCAGGTCAGGTCTCCAGATGAAAATCATCATCTGAAGAATTTGCTGGAGACCTGAGGAAATGCTTGATAGGACGCAAGCTAATGATTGATGAAATAGAAATATTTCACATGTCCTTACATTTCTGTTATGATGAAATCACTGATCTGATGAGATTAGTATCATATTCTTCAAATCTGAAGCATATGAGATGGTAAGCTGTACTAATTAATCTGCAGGATGACAAACCCAAGAATACTAAGTGGGTTCTTGATAGTGGCTGCACACATCACATGACTGGTGATAAAAGCTTACTGATGAATATGCCACTAACTCCATCACCTCTGAAGCAAATCACATATGCTGACAAAGGTCCTCAACCAGCCACTTGCTTACTAGCAAAAACCTCAGAAGGATGGCTGTGGCACCGAAGACTAGGTCATGCAGGCATGAGGAATTTGCACACGCTTGCGAAGAAGAAGCATGTCATCGGCATCGAATCAGTCAAATTCCTCAAGGATCATCTCTGTGGTGCTTGTGAATCTGGGAAAATGACCAGATCCAAGCATCCCTCTAAGACTATCATGACCACTACACGTCCATTTGAATTGCTTCATATGGATTTATTTGGACCTACTCACTATGCCACACTAACCAATGCAGCATCATTATATGGCTTCGTCATAGTTGATGATTATTCCAGATACACTTGGGTGCATATCATAGTGTATAAAACTAAAGTGCAGGAAATCTTCAAACGATTTTCTTCAAGGGCCTTGACGAACTTTGGCATCAAGATCAAACATATCAGGAGTGATAATGGAACCGAGTTCAAAAACACTGGTCTTGATGATTATCTTGATGAACTTGGTATTACTCACGAATTATCTGCTCCTTATACTCCTCAGCAGAATGGTGTCGTCGAAAGGAAGAACAGGACTCTGGTTGAAATGGCAAGAACTATGCTTGAAGAATATCATACTCCTCGTCGCTTTTGGCCTGAAGCAATCAACACTGCATGCCATATCATCAACAGGGTATATCTTCACAAATTCCTCAAGAAAACCTCATATGAACTCCTCACTGACAAGAAACCCAATGTAAGTTATTTCAAAGTCTTCGGTGCAAAATGCTGGATTAGAGATCCTCACCATAGCTCAAAATTTGCACCTAAGGCACATGAAGGTTTTATGCTCGGTTATGGAAAGGACTAGCACACTTACAGAGTCTTCAACAACTATCACAACAAAGTTGTTGAGACTGTAGATGTGCGGTTTGATGAAACTAATGGCTCGCAAAGAGAGCACTTGCCTTCTGATCCAGATAAGATGTCTCCTGAGGAAGCAATAAAGTTGAAGCCTACTGAAGACATTGTCCCATCTGAGGAAATTGATGAAGAAACGATCCCCATCTCTGATAAAAACCAAGAAGATGCTCCTGAGGAAATTGCATCAGCACCACTTCCTCAGCCCAGACAAAATCCTCAACCAGCTCATCCGAGAATTGCAAATGAAGTAGAACTTGACAAAATCCTCAACGACATCAACGCGCCAGGTCCTCTCACTCGCTCAAAAGCATCACACTTAGTTAACTTTTGTGGGCATTTATCACAGAACCCTCAAAAGTTGTTGAGGCTTTTCTGGAACCGGAGTGGATCCAATCTATGCAAGACGAACTTCTTCAATTCAAGTTGAATGACGTATGGGAGCTCGTCAAACGACCAGATCCTCGCAAGCACAATATCATCGGCACCAAGTGGATTTTCCGAAACAAGCAAGATGAGGACGGTCAAGTGGTGAGGAACAAGGCACGACTTGTAGCCCAAGGCTACACCCAGGTTGAAGGAATAGAATTCGATGAAACTTTTGCACATGTTGCTAGACTTGAAGCTATTCGAATACTACTTGCTTATGCTAATCATCATAATATCACTTTATATCAAATGGATGTGAAAAGTGCATTCCTCAATGGTAAGCTTGAGGAAGAAGTATATGTTGCTCAGCCCCCAGGTTTTGAGGATCCAAAGAATCCGGACAAAGTCTTCAGACTCAAAAAGGCTCCTTATGGTCTCAAGCAAGCCCCTCGGGCATGGTATGATACATTGAAGGAATTCCTCACAAAATCCTATGATAATGAGCTATTTGTATGTCAAATATATGTCGATGATATGATATTTGGTTGTACTGACAAAAGATATAGTGATGAATTTGCCTACATGATGAGTGAAGAATATCAGATGTCCATGATGGGGGAGCTGAGATTCTTCTTAGGTCTTCAAATTCGTCAACAAAGCAATGGAATCTTCATATCACAGGAGAAATACCTCAAGGATGTTCTGAGGAAATTCGACATGCACGAATGCAAAGGTGCCAAGACTCGAATGCCTACCAACGGCCACCTCGGCACTGATGAAAATGGTAAAGATTTCGATCAGCAGGTATATCGTTCTATGATTGGCTCTTTATTGTATCTATGTGCATCTAGGCCAGATATAATGCTTAGTGTTTGCATCTGTACGCGTTTTCAAGCAAAACCGAAGGAATCACACCATAAGGCTGTGAAACATATTCTTCGATACTTATCTCACACACCAACACTAGGATTATGGTATCCCAAGGGCTCCAATCTTCATCTGGTAGGGTATTCTGATTCAGACTATGCTGGTGACCGTGTGGATCGCAAGTCAACTTCTGGCACATGCCATTTCCTCGGAAGATCACTAGTTTGTTGGTCCTCAAAGAAGCAGAACTGCGTATCACTCTCCACTGCCGAAGTTGAGTACATTGTTGCTGGTTCTTGCTGTGCTCAATTGCTATGAATGAAGCAAACCCTCAAAGACTACGGCATCAACATGAAGAATGTGCCTCTCTACTGTGACAATGAGAGTGCTATCAAGATTGCATACAACCCAGTACAACACTCCAAGACCAAGCACATCCAGATTCGTCATCATTTTCTTCGGGACCATGTCCTCAAGGGCAATATCCTCATCGACCATGTGAAGACTGATGATCAACTGGCAGATATCTTCACTAAGCCCTTGGATGAGAAAAGGTTTTGCAAGTTGCGGTGTGAGCTAAATATCTTAGAGTCTTCAAATGTTCTGTAAAAACATGCACACATCCTAACACTTATGCAAAGTTGATAACTTAGATGTGCAACACATGATGAATCGATTTTCTTCAACTGATGAAGAATGTCACTCTGAATGTGAAGAAATTAACGAAGAAATTGATTCTCAGGGCCCTACGACAATTGTACGCGGCGTCTGTAATCAACATTCTTATATGGTGGGTCACGCCACCGCCCAATGTGAAATTCCTCAAGTTTATTTTCCTCAAATGATCAATTTCCTCACAATGCGTTTTTCTTCAAAACAGTTGTTCTTCATTGTGATGATTTATCACAAAATCTTCAAAAATACTTGATGACTTTCATTTGACTAGATAGACTGTGATTTAAAGTCCTCAACAACATTCACTTACTGTTATTTCTTCAAAGTTGATATTTCTGCTAAGTGAATGTGATCGGACCCTACTTTCCCTCTATGCTATACTCATCCAGTCTATTCAATTCTTCATATGCGTTCTACTTGAAACTTTGTTCAAAATCCTCACTGCGTCCTTGTCAGCTGATGATTTTGTAACTAAAATCCTCAAATCTTCAAAAATTGTTTCTTTAAGACACAGTAACTGAACCCCACTTTCCACGATCGGATAACCACGATCTCCACTATCTCCACCGCATCGTACGGGAACTACACGTGTCCTGCGGAGACGTAGAGGCAGCGGCTATCTGGTCCGAAATTCTCGCGCCAACAGTAACTTTTGGCTATAAATATGTCCTTATCCCCCTCGGCATACTCTTCTTCGCCCCATCACTCTCGTGCCACCGCATTCACCACCGAACCCTAGCGCCATCGCTGGTAGTCTCGTCGTCGGTGAGGAAGAGCTTCACTGCCTCGACTTCTCCGTCGCCAGAACCACGCCGGAGTCGGACAATCTTCGTCCGCCGCCGCCGTAGACGTCCTCTGTCGCCGGGTTAGGGTGCATTGGACACGCGACCGAAGAGCTTCTCCACACACAACTTTCTGTATTCTTCGTGTGCACCTTCCACGGTAAATATATCCCATTTTCACATCAAGTTAGATCTAAAATTTTACATCTTCTATGTGAAATCTGTTTTTCCTCAAGATACGATATGCACTTGATTCCTCAAACACTGCCTATCACCACATCATTGATGAACCATGCTAAGCATCTAAGATTTTCACGAGATTCCTCAATTGTGCGAATTTTCGGATCTGTACAACTCTGGAACCCAAGAACAGTATGCTTAGGCAAATTCCTCAACCACTGGTTATATTCCTCAAACTGTCAAACTTTTTCATTTTCGTCAAATCTGAGAACGCATATGACCTCTCCAAATTCCTCGCAACTATACTCTGTTCACAGATACACGCATGTCAGCTGATGAATCTCTCGGTTCTCATCACATTAACTCATTTGCAGCGTTTCTGGAAGAAACTCTTCAAGGCTCATCAGAATCCTCAAGAGTTCAAACTCATCAAGAGTTCAGAATCCTCAACTGAAGAAAATGGAGGATGACAGAAAACAGAAGGGAGGAAAGAAACTTGAGCAAAACACAGTTGTGGATATCCCTGAGGATATTTACTTGGACTATTGCATGCGTGATGAAAATGAGACAATGGCCAAGAGGAAGATACAGCTGCAGAAGATTGAACGCTGATGGGCGAAGGAATGGAAGGAATACAGGTTTGTGACTCCCAAATATGCGAAGAAATTCGCTCTGAAGCCTCCTGACAGAAGGGCCCCACTTGAGGATCATCAAGTAGCACATCCCTCAAGCCTCATGACTATCCAGATGAGAAGGAAAAGCATCTGGCTAAGCTCAAAAAGCAGGCAGAAGCTGCAGTGAGGAAATTCAATGAATCCTCAGGTGCTGCCTCAGGTGCTGCTACTTCCTGTGCCGCAGAAACCTCAGGCTCAGAAATTCCTCAAATACAGTCTGTGCCATCAAAGCCAAGGGCTCCAAAGCCTCAAGAGAAGTCTGCTCAGGCTTCAGTCACAAAACCCTCAGCTCCAAAACCCTCAGCTCCAAAACCCTCAGTACCAAAACCTTCAACACCAAAACCATCAGCGCCAAAGCCCTGAGTACCAATCTCCTCAGTACCAAAATCCTCAGCTCCACCTCCAAAGCCTCAAGAGAAACCAGTACAAAAGCAGGTCATGAAGCCTACGACCGCCAGCTCCAGCTCCTCACTCCCAGCTGCAACCAGCTCGGAGACAAAGTCTTCAACACCTCCTGCGAAGACTTTGGTAACTCCTGAACGTGCAGCTCTGCCCAGCCCCAGCAAAATCATCACCGTCCCGTCTGCATCAGATGTCAGTGATGAATATGATGATCAAACCCTGCAAGCCATCATCAGAAACAAGCAGGAAAGAGTATCTCAAGCATCACGCAGTGTCATTCCTCTGGCCATGGACCCCAAGGTCCTCCTTGACTACATCAGTATCTGGTATGAGGACCCAAACACTCCTATTAATGATTTGAAACTTCCTCCTGGCATCAGCCACATGGTGGCCACTTCCATAAATGAAGCCAAGTGCAAAGAACAGCACGCCAGGCAGGCCAAAGTTGCAAAGATTAAAAAGGAGAAATTCCTCAGGCAGAATCTCCTCAAATTGACTCCTGATGCACTGGTGACAACACAGGCAAAGCTAAAGAAATTGAATGACAAGTACTCCAAGCTGTCAGATCGTAAAAGCCTCAAGAGCAATTTCATCAAGCTGGCCACTAGTGTTGTTGATGACTACAATAAGAAGGTCGCAACCCCAGCACCAACTCCTCAGCCCTTGATTGAGGAGCCAGCAGATGAATCTCCTCATGACGAGGAAACTCCTCAAGCTGAGGAAGTACACCAAAGCGACGTGTTGATGAACCGGCTATTGAAGAAATCATCATGGAAACACTAGCTGATGAAACTGCCACTGATCCAGCTGCTTCATCAAAGCAGGCTGATGACTCTGTTCCAGCTGGTTCCTCAATACCAGCTGAAGAATCTGTAGAGAGAAACCCTTCACCAAAAGCTTCAAAGGTGAAGAAGATGATTCCGTCTGCATCAGACGTGAAGAAAACCAGGGCTGCTGAAAAGGAAGCCAAAAAGAGAAAGGCCTCCTCAGCAGAAGAAGAAACAGAGGCAAAGCGCCTCAAAGCACTTGAAGAATCTGCTCCTCTGGACCCTGTGCCCCTGAATGTCGCTCCTTCCTATGAAATGGTCATCATTGATGATCCAGCGAAAAAGGCAGATGAGGAAATGAAAGATGTCGCCCCTGAGGAACACACTGACGAGGAAATTCAGATAGACGAAAGTCCTCAACCTTTCATTCCTCAGAAAGACAATGTTCAAGCATCAGCTGCACCAGCTGATGAAACTGCCTCTGCCACAAAGCCAGCTGAGGAAAAACAAACTGAAAATCCTCAAACTGATGAAATTCAACACTCTGAGCAGAATCCTCAAGATGAGGAACAGGCTGATCCAACTCCTCCAACTGAGCAAGAAGCAGAAATTCCTCAGCCTGAAGCACAACCAGAGCAAGCCCCTCAGCCTGACGCCCAGCAAGCCCCATCTCCTCAACCTGAAGTACCAGCTGCTGAAATTCCTCACCCTGAGGAAAATGCTGAAGAGAATGCACCTGTCCAAGACAATGCATTCGTCGTGCTCAACCCAGAGACAGCTATTGTTGTCTCCCCTCCTATTCCTCAGCAAAATATTCACCCAGTTCAGCGTCAGCCATTCTCCAAGTGTCCAAAGTTTCAAAAGGAAAATTTCTTTGAATAACGCATGTACTTCATCGGAGAGAACCCCTATGACAAGCCTCAAATGAGGCATCTGAAGTTTTGGACTAGGACTCAGATGAACTACTATGCCTCTGTGCTCTGTGGACGAAACAAGATATTCCAGCACAAGCATATTCCTCATGTTGAGCTTGAAGCAATACCATGCCTGGAGCCAGTCCTCAGTGTCCTCCATGATGCAGGTTTACTCCCAATGTGCTCTGACATATCTGACTGGAACAGCGAGCTAATTCTTCAGTTCTATGCCACTCTTCACATATTTGGCAACCCTGAAGACATTAACACTTGGGTGTTTGACTGGATGTCACAAAACACTCACTACAAGGCTCCTGCTACTGAACTCCTCAGAGAACTGCCCGTACCAATTCCCTCAGATGAGGCTGTGAAGCTTTATGGCGAGTGTGAGCTGCCAAATGGAATGATGGAAGTCCTCATGAAGCCTTTGGCTGAAGGAAAATCTCCGAGAACAACCTTCCTCATCTACGAGCTCAAGTACACACCCAAGTCTGTCTACAGAATCCTCTGCAGTGTGCTCGTGCCGATCAAAGGCCATGACGATGAAGAAGATGTTGTAGGCCTCATGAAGAATATCCTCTTCAACATCATTCATGGTATTCCTATCAACATCCATGATTTCTTCTTGAGGACTTTGGCCGACAATTCTATGTGTCCTTTTGATCACAAGATATATGCTCCATGGATCATGAGATTCATCAGGACAAGGACAGGCATCAACTTCCACGCTGATTTCAAAAACCACATGGGTTATATGCCTCCTATCCGGGTCAACAAGAAGACTTTCGAGTCCATTGAAGGAAAAGGAAAATCTGTGATTGAAGATGGCAGCAGGGCCCTTGATGGCCAGTTCAGAGAGCCAAAAGCTTATTCTTCATGGGATGATACTGAGACTCGTCCAGCAAGCCCCGTTCCTCCTCGCGTGACGAATACCAGAGAGCTCCTCCTCAGTCTTCACCAGAAGGTGGATCACAACCACAAATGGGTCAAATGCCAGTTTGGTGCCATTGTGAAAACCCTCACCGAAACACAGAACTCTGTGAAGCTCAACCATCACTATCTGCATGAGGTTTTCGATCGCACCTGGGCTACACTTGCACATCTGAAGACTCAGACTGAGCTTGAAGAAATGGACTTTGAGCGAGACTTTGACTGGTCGTGGCCTCCCAAGAAGAAGTTCAGGCCCTATTCCAGTGCCAGACCTTGAAGACAGCTCCTTTTCTTCATTCCACACTGCTAAGACTGATGAAGAACAACTCGACACTGCCACCGGTCCAAGATGAAGACTACTCCCAAGAAGCATCACGGCTCTTCCTCAACCGCCAAGAAGTGAAGTCTTCACGGGCGTTAGTCCTCGGTTTGTCCTTTTTTGTCACTTGATGACAAAGGGGGAGAAACTTGAGAGTTAGTCTTCAAGCGGGATATTTTTGGGGCTTATGAACTATATTTAAGTTACAAACTCTTGGCTCTTCTGAAGTTTTTATGTAACGAGTTGTAACTTAAGCCCGATGGTACTCTGACACTTTTGAATGTTTTTCTTCGCATGCTTATTCCTCAAGTTTTAATGCACGCATGCTGGAATTCGTCAGACACCATTTGTCATCATGCATCTTCATTTTCTTCATATGATATGTAACATGTATGCATGATTTACAAGACTCAGGGGGAGATCTCCATGATATAAATCATCAATGTGCATTTGCTGTAAAAAAGCAAAATCCTCAAGATATGCACATCTTCAGGGGGAGTCTCTCTGAATCTTGATTTAAAATTCCTCAAATGAGTATTTACACTTCATATTTTTGATCCCTGTTGAAGACTTAACCTAATTGTCATCAACCACCAAAAAGGGGGAGATTGTAAGTGCATCTAGTGCCCCTTAGTGATTTTGGTGGTTTGAAGACTTATAGGTTAAGTATCTAATATGTTTGTGAGTGTACACAAGATCTATAAGTCATTGAGGAGTTTGATATATTTGAAGAATATCGACCCCTAAAAATATATGTCTTCAGTTGAATAAATTGGTCTGAAGCTGAAGAAATGAATTGCGAGGAATCTGCGATGAAATTGATATTCCTCGTGAAGATACTGATATTGAGAAGTCTGGTGGTTCCTGAAGAAAATCACTCTGAAGAATTGAAGCATGAAGATTTACACTTTCTGTTTTACTTTCTTCGCATTCGAGTAATAGGAACACCGTACTGTTAAAGGGGGTCAAAGTTACACTATGGAATGAATTTCCTCATGATGCTCAACCCAAGCCTAATCCTACCAAAAGCCTCAAGGGAGGAATACGAGTGACATGAGGACTCTCACAGTTGAGGGTTCCGACCGTTTCGATAGCATGCCAAGTCACTAGTCTTATCCACTCCAACGGTCATATTATTTAAGGGCATTAGTGTCAAATCATGTCGGCATGCTCCCAGGCTATAAATAGCCACCCCCCACAACCACTAGCTGGTTGGCTGCTCCGTTAGAAACTGACACTTGTCATAAGAGCAACCCAATTCCTCAGAGCCTTCGAGAGTAATTCATCAGTGAGGAAATACACCATACACCGAAACCACAAACCAAACCTAGTGATTGTGCATCACTGAAGAAGTTGTTCCTGTGTGGGACTGAAGCCTTTTACCTTTGAGGACTGTGCATCCTCCAGACGGTTAGGCGTCATGGTCTAGAGCTTTCGAGCAGTCAATTGTGGATCGCCGGGTGACCAAGTTTGTGAGGGTTTGGAAGTCTGCCCTGAAGACTTACCACGAGTGTTGGGCGAGGACTGTGTGTCCTTAGCTCAAGGAGAGTACGGTAGGGACTGTGTGTCCCGGGACTGTGTGTCCTTTGGGTTCAATACCAAGCCGCTCCAAACCAGATGTACGACTGTCACAACAGTTGGAACTGGGTCATCAACGATTGTCTTCACTGAGAAACGGGTTCTAATTCCTCAACTCCTTACTTTCCTCGTATTATGTGTTGATGACTTTCACTGCAAATGTTTGAAGAATTTGCTGAAGACTTTCTCTGAATAAACCCCAAATTCTTCACGTCAGTTAATCCACATCTGTATTCTGCGTGCCTGCTCACTGTGCAATCTGTTTTCACATTCTTCACTCTGAAAAACTGTTGTTGTGAAACTTTGCACTTCTGATCCTTTACTGTTTCCGCTGTAAGTTAGTCATTAGTGAGGAATTTCCTCAAAAGGAATTTCCTCAGTAATGAAATTTTAAAAATCTCCTATTCACCCCCCTCTAGTCGATATAACGCACTTTCAAAATACTAGACTCAACTTCGGCCAAGGAGTTGGAAAGGGGGCAACCTACAGGCAGTCGACTGATACGAACTTGTGACGCCCTCGATTTGATCGTACGCTAATCATACACATAAATGTGTATGGCCAAGCTCAAGGACTCACGAGAAATATTATAACACAACTCTAGACACAAATAAAAACATACAAGCTTCATATTACAAGCGAGGGGCCTCGAGGGCTAGAATACAGAAGCTCAAAAAACACACGAGTCAGCGAAAGGAACAAATATTTGAGTACAGACATAAAACAAGGATAATGCCTTAGAGAAGACTAACACAAAGGATACATCGATCGAACGAGGCGAGGCCTCCTGCTTGGGAATCTCCTAAACTACTCCTGGTCGTCAGCGGCCTCAACGTAGTAGTAGGCACCATCGGGGTAGCAATCGTCGTCAGCGGGATACGCCATCTCCTAGGCTCCATCATCTGGTCGCATCAATCGTATCAAGGGGAAAAGGGGGAGCAAAGCAACGGGGAGTACTCATCCAAAGTACTCGCAAGACTGACATCAGAACTATACTAAGTATGCATCAGTATCAAAGGAAATGTTATATGTGGACTGACTGGAGCAATGCAAGAATAGAGAGAAAGAACTAGTCCTATCGAAGACTAGCATCTTCAGCGGTCTTGCAGCAATATACGAGAGTAGAGCAAGTAACACAACTAAATAGTCACATTGTTGCAGCAATATTAATTAAGGTCACGCCCAGAGATTCTTCCTCGACTCCATGTGAGGAAACAATAACGGAGCAAACATTCCAGTTAAGTAACAATTGTAGTTGTATAAGACTGGGGCACAACTCCAAGTCGTCCTGTAACCGTGGACACAAATATTCGAATAGTTAATTTTCATCCCTGCACGGGTGCACCATAGTACCCAACACACTTGATAAACTCTGACCGGACACACTTTCCTGGGTCATGCCCGGCCTCGGAACATCAACACGTCGCAACCCTACCTAATCTCAACAGAGAGGCTAGCCCGTCTATCTAAATCCTAAGCGCACAGGGGTCATGGACCCATCACCCTTTGCACTCTTGCATGATGCATGGGCGGCTGATGTCAGTCCTGACACCTCTTATACAAGAACGATGCTTATCCCGGCCACTCGGGCATGCGCTGCTCCATTGCTTCTGTCTGGAGATCTTCGACTGATACCACGATGTCGAGTCCCCATAACTTCTCCCACGTGAAGGTTAGTGTGAAAAGGTCTCGCGACCAACTCAGATCAAATACCCAAATACATTAGCGTTTTAGTTAATCTCGAGGATGTGTGGCAAGGACTAGAATGCCCGGCCACGCCTCGTCACATTCTCATGGGAATCCACCTGCAACACACCTTTCATGTTCCCAGTAACACGGTCAAGTAACCGTGTGGATCTAACATCAGAGGGATCCGAGGTATCACCCTCGATGGGTTCCGAACGATGTAACCATCAAGGTGACTAGCGAGGAATCACCCTCGGTGGACCACGCTTGATGGGTTGTACGACAGAGTCGTTATCGAAGGTGGTGAAGGAGGAATCACCCTCCGAGAACCACCACTGGTCAACTACACTACAAAGCTAAAATCAGGAGTACCTATCAAGGTGTCACCCTCGGTAATCGATAGTAGCTCCAGAGTATCGTACAACTAAGGGGGGTGAGTGATATTACGGGTCTTGGCTCGTCTATTAGATGATCTAGACTTGATGAGAAAGCAGGGGCAACTAGACTAATGGTCAAAGGGGATCACTGCTCCACCTATACTAAGCAGTTTAAAGTGCGGTAGAGTAAAGTAGCAGTTCATCAAAAACACGCTATGCATCAGAATATGAGCTATCCACAACAGTAGCAAAATCTAATGCAAGCGCGAAGGGGATAGAATAAGTGATATATGAATGATCAAGGGAGGTTTGCTTGCCTTGTTGCTCTGTGGCAAAGGATTGGTCGTCAAGGGGGTAGTCGTACCCGACAACAGCGTCACTCCCGGGGTCTACCTGAGAGAAGAGGGGGAAGAAACAATAAATATAAAACGGAGATGCAACACGATACATGGCATGAAAAAATGCAGGGCTAGGTATGCACTAACGCAATATCACCCGTCATGGACGGATCAAGAAAATATGTGACGATATTTCCCAGGTATCTCGCTACTATCGGACACGGGAAAACGATGAAAAAGTTTCATGTTCGTTACGATAGAGACGCGTGACAGACGAACGGATAGCGTATCCGAGTTCGTCTCGTTTTTCTGATCAATTTTCATGTACAAAATATTTTCATCGAGACTACGAATTATTTTATATTATTTTTTAATTTTATTAATTATTTAAGAATTAAATAGATTTAATTAAATTCATTAAATAGCTATGGCATCAACGTGATGTCATGCTAACATCAGCAGTCAACAGTCATGTTGACTGGTCAACCTCACAAGTGGGTCCCACGCGTCATACTCACATTTTTATTTAGTTTAGTAAATAATTAATCAGATTAATTTAGGGGAGACCACGTGTCATTCTCTACTATTTTGATTAACAGGAATAATGTAAACTGATTAGGTTTATTCACTCTAATTAGTTACTCCAATTAAATACTTTAATTAATTTAGAAGGTTAAATATAGTTTTAATTAGGCTAGTTAATTAATTTAATTAATTTAATTTAATTAGATTTATTAATCAATTAATTTTTTCACATTTTAATTTTAATATATATATACTCTCTTTTTTAAGACGTTTTAGGAAGGGGGGCACATGTCATTGGGGGCAAGTTAATTAGTGAGGGGGGGTTAATTCCAGTGTCTAACCCCATGGTCGGCGAGGGCAGAGGTTGACCAAGTCCATGGCCGGAGGGGAGGCGAGGCGAGGGGGCGTGATCGGAGCATGGGTGTGTGTGGGGGGGGGTGTAGACGCGGTCGGTGCACGAGTAGCCGGTTGAGCGGCGACGCGGGCGAGCCGAGGCACGACCGGGGGCGCGGTGCCGGCAGGGTGGTTGCGCGCGGCTAGGGTGCGAGGGCAGTTGCGGCAACACGGGCGCAGGAGAACACCGGAAGGGCGGTGTGCGCGGCTGGGCAGATGACGGGGGCACGTCGGTGGACGCAGGGGCTCGTCGAAGCGAGGCCACTAGAGGGAGGGGAGGTGAGACGAGTGGAGCCCGAGAAGCTCATCGGCGTTCACGTGGTCGGGTCGGCGAGGCGTGAGGAAGCCGACGCGGAAGCGGTCCGCGCGAGGGGGTGGCGAGGAGGACGACGCGGTGGAGGTGAGGCGGCTGACGGCGACGAGCCGACCGGCGGCCGACGGGGGTGCCACAGATCTGGCCTGCGCAGAGGAGCCGCAAGGGAGATAGCTTCGGGTGGGAGGAGGGCACAACAAAAATAGGGTTGGGGGGGGGTTATACCCCCTCGCGGCGGGGTGGGCCGGTTGGGTCGGCTCGGGCCGACCCAATGGAGGTGGGGTTTTTCCTTTTTTATTGTTTTACCTTTTTATTTTTATTTATTTTTATACCTATTGTTTATTTATTTTTAGGACCAATTAACTTTAGTAAAAATGTGAGAATTTCTCCATTAAATAGTATGCAATATTTAGTACTATCACAAAAGTTTTGGAAGTTTTTAGAATTTAGTTGGAATCGATTTAAATCAAAGGTAATTTATTAATAATTCTCAACCATTGTTTTAATTGTTTTGAGGCACTGATGTACTTGGTAAAATGTTGGTTTCAATTTTATAAATACTTAGGGATTATTTGCAACCTAAGCATGATTTTTAATTTGAATTTTGTAAAACTTTTGAATTCACTTTTAAAATGAATTTGAATGGCAAAATAATTTGAATCACAGTTTGATTCCAACCATGATCATAACTGGATTAGCAAAAGCACTAGCTTAATCTTGACCATCACTGTAGCTTAATTACAATGATTATTGTAGCATAATCTAGGGTGTCACATCTAAGCTTTGGGGAGTTGATACGTCCATTTTGCATAATGTTTTTTTACTGTTATTTATAGTGTTTTATGCATTTTGTCACTTGGTGGAGTTATTCTAATGTCTTTTCTCTCATAATATGCAAGGTTTACATCAAGAGGGAGAATGCTGGCAGATGGAATTCTGGACCTGAAAAAGCTACGTCAGAGATATGTATTGTGCACATCTCCAATTGAACTGAAACTTTAGAGAGATTTATTTTGGAGTAAATAAAAAATGCTGGAGCAAAGAAGTGCCACACGGGGCTACCAAGCGCCCACTAGGCACTAGGGCGCGCCAGCCCCGTGGCGCGGCCTGATGTCTAGTGGCCCCCTGGCCCACCTATGGCGACCATCTTGTCGTATAAAATCTCTTTTAACCTAAAAAATCAGAGGAAGACTCTCGAAAAGAAGCGCTGCCGTCTTGAGGCGGAACCTGGGCAAGAGCACTTTTGCCCTCCGATGGAGCAATTCCGCCGGAAGAACTTCCCTCCTAGAGGGGGAAATCAAGGTTATCATCATCACCAACAACCCTCACATCTTGGGGAGGCCAATCTTCATCAACATCTTCATCAGCACCATCTCCTCTCAAAACCCTGGTTCATTTTTTGTGTTCAATCTTGTACCGGAACCTCAAATTGGTACCTCGGTTTTGAGTAGTAGGTGTTGACTACATCTTATAGTTGATGTTTTATGGTTTATTTGGTAGAAGATCATATGTTTAGATCCAATATGTTATTTAATACCTCTCTGATCATGAGCATGTTTATCACTTGTGAGTAGTTACTTTTGTTCTTGAGGCCACGGGAGAAGTCATGTTGCAAGTAGTCATGTGAAGTTGATACTCGTTCGATATTTTGATGATATGAATGTTGTGATTCCCTTAGTGGTGTTATGTGACCGTCGACTACATAACACTTCATCATATTTGGGCCTAAGGGAATGCATTGTGGAGTAATAATTAAATGATGGGTTGTGAGAGTGACAGAAACTTAAACCCCTATGTTTAATGTTATGGTTAGAATTTCTTCTTAATACTTTTCTCGTACTTGCGGATGCTTGCGAGAGGGTTGATCATAAGTGGGAGGTTTGTTCAATTAAGAACAACACCCAAGCACCGGTCCACCCACATATCAAATTATCAAAGTACCGAACGCGAATTAACGCAACATGACGAAAGTGACTAGATGAAATTCCCGTGTGCCCTCAAGAACGCTTCGCGTATTATAAGAATCTGTTTTGGTCCGTGCTTTGCCACAAAAGGATTGGGCTACCTTGCTGCACCTATTGTTACTATTGCTACTTGTCACTTGTTACAGTTATCTTGCTATCAAACAACTTGTTACCGCTATTTCAGTGCTTGTAGAAATTACCTTGGTGAAAACCGTTTGTCATTTCCTTCTGCTCCTCGTTGGGTTCGACACTCTTACTTATCGAGAGGACTACGATTGATCGTCTATACTTGTGGGTCATCAATACTCTTTTGTGATGCCGTTGTAGGAGAGTGAACCGCTTTTGGTAAGCGGAATTTGGTAAGAGAAAATTTATATTACGTGCTGAAATTTACTATTACTTATCACTATGGAAAGTAATCCTTTGAGGATTTGTTCGGGGTATCTTCACCTCGACCGAAAACACCAAGAGTTGTCCCTCAACCTGCTGAACCTACTGAAAATGTTTATTATGAAATTTCTTCGGGTATTGATAAAGAAACCGCTAGCTAATCCTTATGCAGGATATAGAACAAAATATCCCGATATGCACCTAATCTATGTGGATGAAGTTTGTGGATTATTTAAGCTTGCAGGTTTATCGGAAGATGAAGTCAAGAAGAAGGTTTCCCTTTATCTTTAGAAGAAAAAACATTGACATGATATAGGCTATGTGATGATACAGATTCATTTCTCCGATATGTGTTTCCAGATGGAGGGAATACTTTGCAAATTACAAAAACTATTCCACTCGTTATCTATTTTGGTCGATGAGATTTTTGAAGTGAGACTTATAAACTGGAAGAGAGGTACTATGATGTACTTCTACTATATACGGAAGAGAGGTACTATGATGTACTCTTATTATATACCGTGTATATTATATTTTTATCTTCAAAATTCATTGTCCAGTGATAGTGCGAATCAATCTATGGTTGAATGGTTAGAGGGACTATGGTATTCCTAACCCATCAGATTTTAAGTTATGGTGTTCGCATTTACTATTGAATTTATTTCACGATTTTCGACGATGCACATTCAACGGAAGGAAATGTTTCTGTCGACGACGAGTCATCTACGATGACTTCGTAAATCATAAGATAATATGTCAACTCAGTCTTTCATAGATGTTCATAAATAAAAGCGAATCTAGCATTACAATGACGGATAGGCTCAAAACACTACATTTCTAAGCCTAATTAAAAATTGCATTGTGATTCTTACATGTAAAGCACCTAAATGTAATTTTTAAGTGGTATGGTTAGTTGAAATATGTTTGTAAAGGATATGCTTAAGTATGATGAAACCTATCTAGTAGACTTGTCACTGTTTACATGAATGAATAAGATAATTGTCTGTGCATTTATATGAATGAGTGTACGTACGTGTATAGGGATTACTAGTACAAATGCCCGTGCGTTGCACCGGGCAGGAATAAAATATGAAATCTGTTTGTTGTGCCATTATGCGACATTAATTAAAATAAATGTGTATAATAATGTTAAATGTTTTCTTTTAAAATATTAGGTAATGCTTACATAAAACTGGATAATTTTTTTATTAATTTTTAAATTTGTTGTAAGAGATAAATTGTTAATTGTTTTTCCAAAGGATTTTTTATAGTGTGATAATAACTTTTTTTGATTGGAAATGTCATTTGTGTGTACAACATATTTTCCATAAATATTTTTTGAACATTATTTTTTAATTGTTTTTGGCAAAACTTGCTTCATGTGTTATTGTGTATCATTTTTGTATGGATTTTTAATAATTGTCGATGATAAGGTTAAATGTTAAATGTTTTAAAAAAGAAGTATTGTCGCCCATCTCCCGAGCGTGTCCCCGCATCCTCGCCCAGGATGCATGCCAGCTCTTGTTTACGCACCGGAGTGTCCGTCGAGCGAAGTCGGCCATCTCCCGCATGCTCGACCCAGAGTCGGCTCGACCCCAGCGGCGATCTGCAGCAGGGACTGGGCTCGATCCCGCTTCGATTCGATTCAGGGAGAGGTGCCAGATCCCGTCACCGCTGACTAAGGTGAGGCCCGCCTCCCCCTACCAATCGATCTGTGTGCCTTTCCCCGTTCCAGCCGCCTATCGTGCCGTCGCTCGCTCAGCTCCCGTGCTGGGGTTCCGCGTGCTTTCCGACGGGTCCCGCGCGCTCGGTGGCCGCGTGGGGTGGTTGCTGCCGCTTCCAGGTAGTAGATCGGGCGATGGTGCTCGCATCCGGCTTGATCCGGACCTGATGCCGACAGATGGGCGATTGTTTCGGCTGCCACACCGTGTCCTGCCACGACGCCTACCACATGGCGACGGTGTGCACCCGCTACGGCTCCAAGGACTACACCCGCAGCCGCGCCGTCGCGAGGATGGTCGGGTCGGTCCTCTTCGCGTGCCGCAACCGCCAGCACGGCTGCGTTGCGTCCCTGCCACGTCACGCCGTGGAGGAGCACGAGCGGAGCTGCCGGTACGAGCCCTGCTTCTTCCCGGCCTGCCAACGCCCCTTCTTCGGCTCCAAGGACTACACCCGCAGCCGCGCCGTCGCGAGGATGGTCGGGTCGGTCCTCTTCGCGTGCCGCAACCTCCAGCACGGCTACGCTGCGTCCCTGCCGCGGCATGCCGTGGAGGAGCACGAGCGGAGCTGCCGGTACGAGCCCTGATTCTTCCCGGCCTGCCAACGCCCCTTCTTCCCCGGCGTCGATGACAGCGCGCAAGAGCAGCGCCTAGCCGGTCGCCACGACTGGCTTCTCCACCGCCTCACCTACGGCAAGGACGTCTTGGTGGACGTCGACCCGGACCGCCTCGCCCTGATCCGCGCCCACGATCGCCTCCCTCGCCTTGTGCCCCTTCTCCTTCTCCTTTGGGTCCTCTCTTCCTAACGCCATGTCACTCTCTCTTTCTCTGGATAGGCAGGGTGTCGTCGCCACCGGAGCAAGACGCCGCACCCGCCGCCAGATCCATCCACACCAAGCCCGGATCGGGAGGGGAGGGGGAGCTCGAGCCGCCGCATCGCCCCAGCCGCTCGAGCCGCCGCGTTGACCCTATCCAGATTCAGGTGAAAAAGGATCGCGGGTTGAGTAGGCAAAACTACAAGGGGTTTTGTGTAAGAACGAAACGTTTTCTTAAAGTATCCACTTAAAATAGAACTACGGGTTAATTACCCGAGACGACAAGGATGTTTTCACAAAAATGCCACAACGGACGACCAGAAACTTAATTTGCTTTATTATTAGGGAGAGACGTGTAAAATAAAAATGAGGTAAGGCGGTAGGGTCGCATAAATCCCCGTTTGGAACGCACTTGCGTGTTGCGTCGGAAGCGATTCCTTGATACAAATAGTAGGCCAAAGCTTTGTAACCCTAAATAAACAAAACCAAGATATAAACCAAGGAAACAGGAGAGGAGGCCCGCGCTGCTACTGCCGCCGCATACCTATCTCCCACCACCTTCGTCCCTCCCTCCTTCGTACCCACAGGCGGCGGCGGACGGCCGAGATGGCGGCGGCTGTGTCTCGCGACGACGAGCTGGTGGTCAAGTCCCCCACCGATAACCGTTCCTACCGCCTTCTTCGCCTCGCCAATGGCCTCTGCGCCCTCCTCATCCACGACCCTGAGATCTACGCCGACGGCGGCCCTGCCCCCAAGCCCAACGAAGACTTGGACATGGACGACGGGGACGACGAAGAAGATGATGACGAGGACGACGAAGAAGATGACGAAGAGTATAGCGACGAGGACGGGGAGGACGACGATGACGAAGAAGAAGGCGAGGAGGACGAGGATGGGAGCGAGCCCAAGAGGAAGAAGGAAAAGGGCAGCTCCGAGCCGGTCATTAAGAAGGTACCGATGAGTTTTGCTCTTACATACCTCTACTTGTTCTATTCAATCTAATTTTGCTAGTACATTGGATCACTCTCCTCTGTGGTGGCCGTGATGCTGCTATTATGAACGATAGCTGGATCTAGCATAATTTAGTGGAACTGGCAACGATCAGACAGGTGGATCATAACCGATGGAATGTAAATTGAACTGTTGAGAATAATTCGTGTGTCCAAGTGGTTAGAACCAATTGCTAGCTTGACGGATTTGTTCAGGATTGTGCTGTAAGAGATATTACGCTTTCTCTTTTTGCTATATTTCTGCAATTCTGGAATAGGTGCATTTTGATAGCCGTGAGTATTGCTGCCTGCAAGTTTCATGTTTGGTTTTGCTTTTCCTTACATGATCCATCGAATTTCAGGCTGCTGCTGCAGTGTGTGTTGGAATGGGCAGTTTTGCGGACCCTCCAAAGGCACAGGGCTTGGCTCATTTTCTAGGTATGCAATCATTGTCATCTTTGTTTTACCGATCTTGTATTATGGCTGATCATATGCATCAGCTAAAAGCTTAAAACTACCAAGCCTTCTGTTCGATGCTATCCAAAAGTTGGAGGGAACTAGTCTGATGATATGTACGCTCTAGCTTATAGTAATCTCAGAGTGTTCTGAATTTCTGCAGAGCACATGCTTTTTATGGGGAGCTCTGTTTTTCCAGATGAAAACGAGGTTTGTACAATGTCTATGCTTTTACACTCCCTTCTTCTCTTCTGTGAGTCAAACCCCGAGATTAGCCGTGTCTGAGAAAGTTATGTGCGTTTTATTGTCCTTTTCCCTTATATCTATTACCATCACACATTCTGCTTGGATCAATGTTTGTTTCGGTAGAAAAATAATGAAGCATTTCCTTTTTGAGAATGAATACTGAAGCATTTTGGTGATATACATAATGACACTCTGCCATATTTGTCAAAACCTGACATATGTGATTACTAGACTAAGAGTATCTCCAACAGCAGACTAAATTTTTTGCCACCTAAATCCAGTTTTTGTGGAGGAGAGAGAAGATTTAGGTAGCCAATATTTTTGTGTTTTTATATCCGACCTGAAAACTTGGATACCTAAATTTTAAGCTTCTAATTCTACCACACTATTTGTGCATGTGCAGTGCTCTGAATAATATCAAACCCATGCCAAATAAATCTGAAACAAATAAAACACAGACAATACCTAATTATTACATAGCTCATCAATCCACAATCCGAAACTCAACACAATTAGCCCAAAAAAGCAAGCAAAAATACCTTGGGAATGACGGAGTGACATACTAATGAATCATAAAAAAGGGCAGCCCGGTGCATGTAGCTCCCGCTTGCGCAGGGTCCGGGGAAGGGTCCGACCACTTTGGGCCTATTGTACGCAGCCTTTCCCTACATTTCTGCAAGAGGCTGTTTCCAGGACTTGAACCCGTGACCTCATGGTCACAAGGCAGCAGCTTTACCACTGCGCCAAGGCTCCCCATACTAATGACATACTAATGAACCATAAGAACAAAATATAAACTTTCCTTGTGTTACGGCTCAGACGAAAACCTGAAATATCTTTGTTTATAAGTGCCAATTTAGTACTTGATGCTGCACACCATAGGGCTATAGTGGGCTGCTACATCTCCACAGATGTGTGATAGACAGCAGCTAGCCGCTATGTAGCAGCCCTCTGTCCACTATGACAGTTCTAGTGCTGGTCTGCTTGCACAGTACCCATGCTACAATGATTCACACAGTCCTTCGGCCTTTACATTCCATTTGTCTCACATGCAAACTTGCTTTGTCTTACATTTGCAATATGTTACATTTCCTAGTAATTTGTAATGAAGACCTTAATTTTGTTGATTTGGTGAATGGTTTTATAGCAATTTGATAAATATTCTTATGTAGTATGACAGTTACCTGTCCAAACATGGTGGTTCATCCAATGCGTTTACTGAAACTGAGTACACATGCTATCATTTTGAGGTGAATCGGGAGTATCTAAAGGGAGCCTTAGACAGGTAGTTATCATTTGCTATTCTTCATTCTATTATTCTTACTCTGTAACATAAATGCTGAGTTCAGGTTTATACTAATACATGGTTTTGGTTCCATGATTAGGTTTTCTCAGTTCTTTGTATCACCTCTTGTTAAGGCTGAAGCTATGGACCGTGAGATATTAGCAGTAGACTCAGGTATGTGTTTTTTCCTTTCTGTCTAACCAGTAACCAACTAACCACTGCTAGTTATTGTTTCACTGTCTAAATTATGCATAACTTTGTTGCTTCAACTATTATCTTATGTTAGAGTTCAATCAAGTTCTGCAAAGCGATAGCTGCCGCCTTTACCAACTGCAGTCCCATACTTGCTCTCAAGGGCACCCATTGAATAGATTTACCTGGGGTATGCTTATCATTTGGTTGTTTTATTGTCATGATAGATATCCATTGAATTATACCGGGGCTGAACTTTTGAGATTATCTGTAGGAAACAAGAAAAGCTTGTCGAATGCAATGGGCAGTGGAATCAATCTAAGGGAAGAGATTTTGCAAATGTACATGAGTAACTATCACGGAGGGATGATGAAGCTCGTTATAATAGGTGGAGGTGAGGCTGGTTACCTAGTTTAATTGTATGTTCACTAAATAAATGAACTGATGCTCTTCTTTTGCTATTAATTATCTGTATGGCTCATTTGTTTCAGAACCCCTTGACACTCTAGAAGCCTGGACCATGGAGCTATTCAGTGAAGTTAAAGCTGGTCCTCTGTTAGAAATAAGTCCAAAGACTGATATGCCTTTCTGGAAATCTGGTAAACTTTATAAGCTAGAGGCTGTCAGAGATGTTCACAGTCTTTTCCTGTCATGGACACTTCCTTGCCTGCACAAGGAATACATGAAGAAACCAGAAGATTACTTGGCACATCTCCTTGGTCATGGTAAATAACTCCTGTGTACCTATAGCCGTAACCTTTTGCTGTTCCGTTCAGGTGCTGTACCTTTAATCAATGGTTGAATACTAAGCATGCAGTTGATTCACCCTTCAAATATTTGTTTCATCATGTTTTCTTCTTCCGAGGGTTTCATGCTGTTTAATGGTAGCCCTTCTTCCCTGTAGGTTCAAAAACTGACAATAAATTCACATCTATTTAATATGATAGTATCAGTTAGATTTCCTGATTGAATACATACTCTTATGCATCGTCCCCTTTTGTGGCCTGTGCTGTTTATGCCCTCACCTGCAGCGATTTGCTGAATTGTCCTTCTGTTCTTCACTCAGGGTTATTTTATTTTGTGTTAACCTCTGGTAACTTGTGTACTCTTTGCAGAACAGATCTTTATGGAGCTTTTTGCATAATAAAGACAACTTATTCTTGAATATATTCCAATGCTGGTTGCTATCTTTGTTTAATGTTGATTTGGAGCATGCAGAAGTGTCATCTCATGTAACCATGCCCTGCCATTTAGCGACTGACCATTTTGTTGCTATTTTCAGAGGGCAAGGGAAGCTTGCTATATTTTTTGAAAGCTAAAGGTTGGGCTAGCACATTGAGTGCTGGCGTTGGCACTGGAGGAACACAACGATCCTCGTATGCCTATATCTTTGAGATGTCTATCCGCCTTTCTGATTCTGGACTCAAAAATGTATGCAGGTTCATACGATGCTTGCCTTTCTTGTTTTATCTGCATATCTTTGTTGGTTGAAACTCCTTTTCTCCTCGCATCAAAGTATTTTAACCTTTACATCATTTTTGCGGAACTGTTGTACTTAACAACTACCAGCAAATGCCTTCTGCTAAGGAACATGTGATTGGTTTGTAGTTGGCATCATTTTCTACCATGAAGTTGGCTGCCAAACATTGTTGAGACTAATATTCATCAGAAATGGCTGTGTACCAATATTACATTTTTGTAACCAGTGACAGTTCGTCCATTCTTTGAATAATTCTTGCATTCACATGTCTTACTATTTACTTCCTAGGAAAGCATAATAATACATTTTCTGACATGGAATGCTTTTGCAGCTCTTCGAGGTCATTACGGCTGTGTACCAATATATAAATTTACTTAAGCAGTCTGAGCCGCAAGAATGGATATTTAAGGAACTCCAGGACATTGGGTACATGGAGTTCAGATTTGCAGAAGAGCAACCTCCAGATGATTATGTAGTAGATCTTGCAGGTCATCACCTTTTCCATCTTGTTTCGCTTAATTTGTTTATGATGGATGCAGGGCTTATTTAAATTCTACTTTGCAGAAAATATGTTATTTTATTCTGAAAAGCACATAATTTCTGGAGAATATATTTATGAGGGATGGGAGCCAGAGTTAGTCAAGCATGTTCTGAGCTTCTTCCATCCAGACAACATGAGAGTTGACATACTTAGCAGATCATTTGATAAACAGTCCCAAGGTAAGCAGCCCGTCTTGCCAGTCTTTTTGGGCATTCTAGTTTAATGCACAATGCTCCTATGCCAGGCTCGTGAACACTACACTTGTGCAACATGATGCAAGTTGTTTGAAGTTTCAAGTCAACACTGTTATGATATTTGATGCTCCTGTGTTGAATCATGACTCGATATTGAGGTGTTGCTATTGTACTAGTAAAATGAGATGCCTCATCTTGTGATAATTTTTTCCTCCTTAATGTAGTGTATAAAAGCACGGGAATCTTTTTTTTTTCTTTCATAATTACAATAATATTCTGGTATGATATGTAGAAATAATAATAATGCTATTACACGCTTTGGCTTAGCCGCAACGGCGGAGCTATGTAGGCTCCTGGGCCCCCCCCCCCCCCCCCCCCCCCCCCGCCAACATGGAACCAACTTGTGAAGAAAAATTAATTGTGAGGGCTTAGAAGAGAACTTTTTTTAGCTTCTGCCTCCCCTGAAGACTTGTATTTTACGCCCCCCTCCCCCAGCTGATTCTTTCTAGCTTCGCCACTGCCTAGCCGTACAATTTCTGTAGATGAAACTCATTTTTTTTCTTTTCGAGAAAACGCAGAGATGTGCGTTTCTTTGTATTGAAAAGAGGGAAAGTCAGTCTCTGAGGAGACGATTACAGCAGGTTACAAGTAGTTCAATGGACATCCCAGGATGGGGGCAAGACTACCCTAAGCCCCTTGTCCTCGGCTCTAGCCCAACACCTCATCTCATCTTTGATCCTATCCGAGAGCTCGGAGAGCGACGGAGTGACATGATCAAATACACACGCATTATGTTTGTGGAATTATATGAAGCAACAGCTTGTTGGCTTTGGTGGGCTTAATTTGACATATTGTTTACCCCACATGCCATGGAGAGTTAGAATTCTATCTATGAGACAGGGACCAAGTCACAGTTTGTTCAACTGCATATCATGCTTTATTGTTTCATGATTTTGCATTTCTAATGCAGTCTATTTCCTGCAGCCATTAGATGTGAACCATGGTTTGGATCACAGTACATTGAAGAGGATATTCCGTCATCTTTGATTGAAAGCTGGAGAAACCCTGTGGAGATAGACGGTAATTTTCATTTACCTCGGAAGAATGAATACATCCCAGGGGACTTCAGTCTGCGGAATGCTAGCATTCCTAAATCCTCAAACGATGATAATCCTCGATGTATTGTGGATGAACCATTCATAAAGCTCTGGCACAAGATGGATATTACATTTAATGTTCCTCGTGCCAATGCATACTTTTTGATTTCTGTTAAGGATGGCTGTAGCAGCCTCAGAAACTCTGTCCTGACAGATCTGTTTGCAAACCTTCTTAAAGATGAGCTAAACGAGGTCCTCTATCAGGTGGGTATTATTGAATTTATTGCAACGTCTGTTTTATGAGCTTACCGTAGTTTTTTTTATTTTCATGGCGCTGCTAATATTTGTCATTATTGAACTTAATCAAGAGTTGCTGAGATTTACATCTAATACAGGGCTTGACCATCATTTATATACCTGACTTTTGCAGCAGATCCAAATATTGTTATTGATGCAAAAACTCAAGCGTAGGAATCGTTTGTTGATTACTAAATTTTATTTATGCATTTTATTTCACGATGTTCCTTGTTTTACTCACTAAGGCCTTGATGCTGTAAATAATGATACAAGCCACCTACTCTCCAGTGTTTTGATTTGCTGTCTTGCTATTAGATATCAGAACTCTTGTCCGTGTTCCCCTCTTTTTAGCATTTGCAATTTTATTTATTTTGAAATCACAGTATCTGCAATCTTGTTGACTATTGTTAAATGGTTTGACCTATCTGAGTTATTTCTTACAATTGGTTTATGAACCTCCCAGGCTTACGTGGCTAAACTGGAGACATCATTATCTGTCGTTGGTAGCAACCTTGAGCTAAAGCTTTATGGTTACAATGACAAGCTGGCCATCCTGCTGTCCCACATCTTGGCTGCTTCTCAATCCTTTTCTCCAAAGATAGATAGGTTTGAGGTAATGTATCTTTATGCTGGACACATGATTGATTATTTCGAAATGTAAGTGTGACAACGTGAAAGATGTTTGCATGGATTTTAGATTTTGTGATGGACACATGATAGATTATTTCGAAATATAAGTGTGACAACGTGAAAGAATATTTCTTATGTTTGCGTGGATTTTAAATTTTGTGTTCTGTACCTTTTCCCTTAATGTCCGCCACAAAAATGGATGACTTAAATTGATGATTTTTCTTGTAATAATTTTTGATATAATCAGGTTAGGTAAACAATGCATTCCTTTGATCCTACTGTATTTTTTCTGTCTTATTAATTGACATGGTTACCCTCCAGTGAGAGAAGCGCATGAATTGACTGCAGTCTAACCAGCTATTTGACTGGCTTATACAGTTAATTTTGGTATTCACCTCGCTAGTTGTTAACATATGGATAACTTAGTTCAAGAAAGCACATAACCATCCATAAACTTCTGCACCTTAGTATTTATATATTGTTTTATTGTGCACTCATTAGGTCATCAAGGAGGATTTGGAAAGAGCTTACAGAAACACGAATATGAAACCTATGAGTCATTCCACCTACTTGAGGCTACAGTTCTTACGTCAAATATTCTGGGACGTCAATGAAAAATTGAAAGTTCTTGCAATGTTAACCTTTTCAGATCTGGCAGCATTTGTTCCGGAGCTTCTTTCTCAGGTAAGTACAACAAATGGTCTTGATTTCTCCAGTATTTCTGGTGCTGCCTGTTCTTACTTGTTTCAAATAATATCAAAAGACGAAAGATGCGTTGCTGAAAGTATGGTTCTGATAAGGAAATGTTTGGTATGGTTTTTTGTATCATGTATACATTTGCTAGACTTTAGAAACCAGTTCCTGTTTGGACACATGCAGTTGCACATCGAGGGCCTATGTCATGGTAACCTGTCAGGAGAGGAAGCGATAAATATATCAAATATATTCCGGAATACTTTGTCAGGCCAGACACTGTCAGTGGAGGCAAGACACGGCGAAAGAGTTTTCTGCATTCCTCATGGTGCAAATTTTATTAGAAGTGTACGTGTGAAGAATGATCTTGAAGAGAATTCTGTGGTTGAGGTGGGCTATGTTCCAGTTCCCTGTTTTATTAGATGCTTATTGAATTATAACTGGTCTTGATGAGAAGTTTACTGAAGCATAACACTTTTGCATGTTTCTCTAGATGTTGTTTAAATTATAAGTTATATGTTGAATCACATCCAGGTCCTGAACATTTTCACTATGATAGTATCATGTATGTGGAATAGCCTACCATGTGAAATGCAACCACTTCGAAATATTGCATAGGCATCCGACCTAACCTCAAGAAACATTCACAAGTGTACCTCAAGAGGCTTCTCTTCTATTTTAGTAATTTTAATTTTTCAATTTAGGTCAATCAGACAACCTTCTAATATACCACTTCTGTCAGGTCTATTATCCAGTCGAGCAAGACATTGGAAAGGAGTCAACAAGACTCAGAGCTATTACAGATCTTTTCAGCAATATCATTGAAGAGCCTTGCTTTGATCAGCTGAGGTATAATTTATTTTCTTGTTCTCTAGACAGTGTGAGTGTGCCAAGTAGTGTAGTCCGATCCGTAATACAGCACTCACAGTATTTGTTCAAGCCCATCTCACGAACAAACCAATGAGGCACCCAATATTAGAAATACTACTTACAGTGGGCAATGCATACTCCTACCCCTATTAAATGACATACTACCACAACCACTAATCTTTCTTTTACAGTACTAAAGTACAAGGATGAAGTGGAAATATTGCTATTAGAACACTTGTGATGTCCTCAATGAGAATTGTTGTGAAAGGCAATTTCCAAAATAAGTGCACATGTTTCAAAGTGGTTGGAGTATTATGGATTTATTTTACTACACAAAGTCAAGTATACACATTATTCTATACACAATGTTTTTTCTTTTTGCAAAGTTGGTCAGAACTAAAATAGTTGTGCCTGCTTGTGTTGGCGATCATCATTTTTACGGGAGGGAGTATACTTTTGTTACTATTTATATTCTGGAACAACCTTGCTAATTGATTTTCTTGGCATCCAATGATAGAACGAAAGAGCAGCTTGGTTATACTGTGGACTCCAGTCCAAGGATGACTTACCGCCTGCTGGCGTATTGTTTTCGAGTTATGTCTTCCAAGCATAGCCCTGTTTACCTGCAAAGCCGGATTGATAACTTTATTGATGGTCTGTCTGCTTTGCTGGTATGCTACTCTCCTACACATTTCTGCATCAGCCCTTCATTTTATTAGACTATCTTATAGTCTTGCACCTGACCTGACAGAAAATATATGTTAATCAACATACTCCCTCCATCCGAAAATACTTGTTGAAGAAATGGATAAAAATGGATGTATCAAGAACTAAAATACGTCTAGATACATCCATTTCTCCGACAAGTATTTCTGGATGGAGGGAGTATTTATCTAACTACTAAGGGCCTGTTTGTTTGGAAGCTAACTTTTCTGTACTTTGCCACACAATTTTTGCTAAACTTGCCTAACTTTGGCATGTCTAAGAGAATCTTACCACACTTTTTGAGTGTATTATGACATATTGGGCTTATTTGTCAGAAAAAGGAATCTTGCCTAAGGCGTGGTAACAACCAAACAGCCCCTAAGATGTTGGTGACATGCTTCGTGCATCGATTTTATTCTCGTAACAGCACACTGATGTTTATCTCTGACTGATGGAAATCCTGCACTCATGTTTTGATTAATCTTTGTTGACATTTACCTTTATTCTAAGCAAGAATGCCTAAACAAATTGCCTTTGAGATGTTTCTTCATGGTATATTTCAAAATGAATTTTGCTTGAGTTATGCAGTCTTACAAAGTATGCTTTTTTGCTGTATTCCTTTCTTTTAATCATGTATCCATCTTCACTGGGAAAAATATGTCTTGCATAAATATTCATGTTCATTTTTGAATATGAAATCCCCTTACATAACTTTTCTCGTGCTGTTCATGCAATTGGAGAACACAAGATATCTCAAGCTTTTGGAATTCTATTATATTTTCATAGTTTCCTTGATCCCGATGTAGTTGAAGTTGAATTCTCAAAACTGTTACTGAAATATTGTCACCCGTCGCTATATTTCATACTGTGTTTTGTGGACAAACTTCGTAATTTATGAAAACTGAAAAATCAATTAATTGTAATCTCACAATTACTTACATTTGGTCAATACATGTGTGCTTTGAAGGATGGGCTTGAGGAGGAGACTTTTGAGCATCACAAGAGTGGGCTAATAGCTCAAAAACTCGAGAAGGACCCTTCCCTTAGCTATCAAACCGGTGATTACTGGTCGCAGATTACCGACAAAAGGTATATCTTCTTTCCTGCTGCATGTCTATGCATCGTTTAGAACCTTTCTGAAACGAATTAAATAGTCCGTCTCAAAATATAAGACGTTTTTAGACGGAGGTAGTATATCTACCTAAGGCTAAATCATTTGAGGTCAGGACTATGGGTGTTCATGGGTTGGGTCTGACCGCTGAACCTACACAACTAAACCCATGCCACATATTTTCGTGTGGTGTTGGTTTGGTTATGTATAAACAGTGGAACCCTTCCTCTTCCTCTTTCCTTGCTACAATAGTATGTAAAATGCTTTATCATGAGCACCTCCTCACCATTCTACGATGCAATGCATGATGTGCATAAACCATTTTGCCATCGAACCCGCTTGTTTTCCTGGGCTGGTTTGAATTTCAGCCAAACTGCCCCAGGAAGCACAAAACTTTCAAAACTGAAAATATACCGATTAGTGTTATGTGGACATACTGGACTTTTAACCGTTCATTTAGTTATGGGTACAAATTATCTAGGCCGTATGCTTCATAACCTTGTCCAATGTCCAGGCCTGTTCACAGTGCAAGTGCTGATAACAAATTGCCATTAAGCTGCAGGCCAATAACTGTCCGGGAACTAGTTGGAAATGACCAGTTGCTATTTTTTCATTTAGCTTGGTAAACTAGTGTTTCTGCATGTTTCACTTTTGTAATAAGTACTGCTTATAAAAAGCAGCGATGTCTCATAATCTGCAGAATTTGTAACTTTGGTCATCTGGGCAAAAGAAACCCGTGTGCAACCTGACAAATATTTTGAGCTGCATGTAGTTTCAAATAATATGTCATGTATCGTGTGAGTACTTTACTTCTGTTCTTTACTGATGGATTTGATTAATGCTTCATGTATCCTTTCATCCCTAATATAGTCTCATGTTGTGGAAAAATCCAATTATAGGTATATGTTTGATATGGCAAAACTGGAAGCTGAAGAGCTAAGGACAGTTGGGAAGGAGGACGTCATCAGTTGGTACAATACCTACATAAGATCATCTTCTCCAACACGTAGACGATTGGCAATCCATGTGTATGGTTGCAACTCTGATATTGCTGAGGCTGCCAAGCTGCAAGAGCAGTCATGGACTGCAATTGATGATGTTGAATCCTTGAAGGTTTCGTCCCAATTTTATCCAAACCTCTGCTGAGGGAAGTTGGATCCTGTTTGTTTGGTACAATGCCTACATAGGATCATTTCCCAAGCTCAGATGGCTATTTATCATTTGTGTGGCTGCAGTTTGGACATCTCTTACCATAGTTGATATAAAACAATTATCTACAGAAAATCATGTTGTGTGGCTGCCTCCACCAAGCTGCAAGTGCATCCCTGTACCATAGTTGATACATAAAACAGTCATCTACAGAAAATCTTCCACAATATCAAGCATTACATTAATTGGTCTGCAGCTTGTAAATTGACGAGCATCCATTTGGTATCAAAGGGTATTCTTCTGCTGGTAAGGTTTAGTATAGGGTTTTATAGTCCAGCGTGTGCCTCATTTTTAAACTAGCAAGTGCGGCTTTCTTCAATACCCAGAAAATGTAATCTTTCACCTACGTGGGCTGTTAATCAAATATTGTGCATCTTTTTTTTAACTTATATATCGCGTGATTTGTCAAGTAGGTGGAATTCCCTAAATTTCATTTTTATTTGTAAGCTCAACCACAGCTTAAATTTTGGCTAATTGCCTAAGATTACCTTGTTTTCATCCAGTAACTAACGGTTTCTTTTCTTTCTTGAACATATGGAATGCTGACAATCAGAATACGAGTTCAGAATCTCAAATACGAGTTCAGATCATAGACAATCTTTTTTTTTTCTGTTGACATGCGCGTTGACAATCAGAACTGTTTCAAGTAGAGAACCAGAGAATGACAATCAGAACTATTTCAAGTAGAGAACCAGAGAATAATAATAGACAGAAATATAAAAGTAACCAGACATCTTTATTGATGATGGGATCACACACACACACATATATATATGAAGGGGTGTGCCCGAAGGGACATGAGGCAACCACCTTTGTTAGGATAAACAGGGATTACTAGGGTTAATTAAATCCTAACACCCCCTAATCCATGTCTTTTAGTGTAAGTACTATTATTTTGAAAACTTCTTCAAAACCCCGTTGAAAAAAGTGAGGATACAGCATGATATGTTCCTAAACTTTTTCAAACCCGTCGGAAAAAAACAAAGAGAAAATGATGCAACATGTAATAGTTATTCCTTTTTAACTCAATATGTGAGAATCATAGAGTTTGGAGAACAATAAAACATGTCGTAACTTCTTTCCCGAAAACCATGAAGGGAAAAACAAAAAGTCCGACATATATCTCATGTTGATATTACCTCATTAAAAATCTTTATCAGAACTTGTAAAGTAAACTTATGAAGGAAAAACAATAAAATATAATGCATTTAATTAACAAGAACAATTTAGGAAGATACTCCCTAATTCTTTGAGATAATGGTTGGTAGATTTTTTGATGCATTTAATTAACAACTACGAGGTGTATTTTGAAGACTCTCATGAGATGGCTATCAAACCTAGTAAAAACACCAACCTTCTCTATGATCTGACATAGCAGTGATCCGATAGATGTATTTAATGATATTGGTGTCTAGATTTCTCTAAAACTAAAAGATTGGCATCGACATGGTCTGCCCACGCCCAGCGGCCCTCACGGACGTGACCGCTCGGTTGCCAGGTGAAGCGACGTGGGCGGCAATGCGCCTGTCAGCCCACCTCGCGGCACCCGAGGGGCGCGCAACGCTCGCGTTCCCACGATGATTGGTGGCCGCGGTTCGCCTATAAATTCGCCCCGCCCCTGGCAAGGGGGAGGCACTGTGATCTTGAGCTCCCTCTTTGCTTCCTTTGTTCCGCCAAGAAAAACCTCTTCTCCCCTTCACTTCTTTGTCTTCCATGGCGTCTCTAGGAGGCGATCCTGGCAGGGGAAACGCGCGACTACGTCCGCGCCCTTGTCCGCCCGGGGAACAACTGTGGATGGCCCTCAGGGTCGCCGCGCGTGCGCCGCCGCTGGGCTCTGAGGGATGAGTACGTCCTTCGTCCGCACCCCCTTTCCTTGTTGTCCTGTCCGTTACTTGGTGGTTGATCTCCCCATTTCTCCAGAGCGCCCGCAGGCGAGAACTCAAGCTCGGCGAGCCTCAGGAGGAGGCGAAGGGCTGCGGGCTCAGCTCGAGAATGTCGAGGCCGCCCTCCAGACCACCTGCCAGGGCGAAGCAGAGGCCAAGGCGGAGTTGGCGTCGCTGCAGATACAGGTCCAGGAGGCGTCCGACGCTGTTCAGGCCGCCCAGGACGAGGCGGCGTATGCTCATATGATGCAGTCCCAGCGCGCCAAGCAGTTGGCGAGCATCGCCGACCGGGTGACGGGCGCGACACACCGATTCGTGGGGGATGCCCCGGCGCTGGCAAGGGTGAGCAGCGACGGGGGCTATCTCGCCTTCTTCTAGAAGGTGGTGGAGACTCTGGAGGCCGGTGTCTCCCGCGTGGAGGAGGACAACGCGTCCGATGCGCGTGAGCTTCTGGGCCTTGCCTTGATGCTCGTCTTCTCCAACCTGCGCCACCTTGTCCCGCAACCTGATCTCTAGCGCGTCGTTGAGCCGGTGCCCGCTGAGTTCCGACGTCTTCTCGAGGACAAGGTGCGCCCACACGTGGACGCCCTGGTGGAGCAGTACGTCCGGGTGCCTGTCTCCAGTGAGGATGAGGGCTCCGACGCCGAGCCTGCCGGCGCCAAGGGCGACGTCGGAGGCCTCTCCCCCTAGGCGTCCCCAGCTTCTGTTTTCCTGCCCGGGTAATGTTGGACCGTGAACTCTGCCCTGTCGGGCGTTAGACTTTTGCATGTTACCTTCGTTGTTCTCCTTTTTCCCTTCCGCTCTTGAATTGATGGCTTGCTCGCTCGTAGTCGTCGTGGCTTGGCTTCCTGAAAGTGCGTTATATCGACTAGAGGGGGGGGTGAATAGGAGATTTTTAGAATTTCATCACTGAGGAAATTCCTTTTGAGGAAATTCCTCACTGATGACTAACTTACAGCGGAAACAGTTAAGGATCAGTTGTGCAATTGTTCACAATAGCAGTATTACAGAGTGAAGATTATGAAAACCGATTGCACAGCAAGCAGGCACGCAGAATACAGATGATGATTAACTCAAGTGAAGAATTTTGGGTTGAGGAAATTCAGAGAAAGTCTTCAGCAAATTCTTCAAACAGTCACAGTGAATGTCATCAACACATAATACATAGAATGTAAAGAGTTGAGGAATTAGAACCCGATTCTTGAAGAAGACTGTTGTTGATGACCCAGTTCCAACTGCTGTGACAGTTGTACATCTGGTTTGGAGCGGCTTGGTATTTAAACCAAAGGACACCCAGTCCCGGGACACACAGTCCCTACCGTATTCTCCTTGAGCTAAGGACACACAGTCCTCGCCCAACACTCGTGGTAAGTCTTCAGGGCAGACTTCCAAACCCTCACAAACTCGGTCACCCGGCGATCCACAATTGACTGCTGGATTGCTCTAGACCATGACGCCTAACCGTCTGGAGGATGCACAGTCCTCAAAGGTAAAAGGCTTCAGTCCCACACAGGAACAACTTCTTCAGTGATGCTCAATCACTAGGTTTGGTTTGTGGTTTCGGTGGGTGGTGTATTTCCTCACTGATGATCTTCTCTCGAAGGCTCTGAGGAATTGGGTTGCTCTTATGACAAGTGTCAGTTTCTAACGGAGCAGCTAACCAGCTAGTGGTTGTGGGGGGCGGCTATTTATAGCCTGGGAGCATCCCGACATGATTTGACATTAATGCCCTTAAATAATATGACCGTTGGAGTGGATAAGACCAGTGACTTGGCGTGTCTATCGAAACGGTCGGGACTTTCAACTGTGAGAGTCCTCATGTCACTCATATTCCTCACTTGAGGCTTTTTGTAGGATTAGGCTTGGGTTGAGCATCATGAGGAAATTCATTCCAAAGTGTAACTTAGACCCCCTTTAACAGTACGGTGTTCCTATTACTCAAGTGTGAAGAAAACAAAACAGAAAGAGTAAATCTTCATGCTTTAAAGTCTTCAGAATGATTTTCTTCAGGACACACCGACTTCCTCAATTTCAATATCTTCATGAGGAATATCAATTTCATCGCAGATTCTTCGCGATTCAATTCTTCAGCTTCAGACCAATTTCTTCAACCGAAGATATACATTTTTAGGGGTCGATATTCATCAAATATTTCAAACTCCTCAGTGACTTATAGATCCTGTGTACACTTATAAACACATTAGATACTTAACCTATAAGTCTTCAAACCACCAAAATCACTAAGGGGCACTAGATGCACTTACAATCTCCCCCTTTTTGGTGGTTGATGACAATTAGGTTAAGTCTTCAACAGGGATCAAAAATATAAAGTGTAAATACTCATTTGAGGAATTTGAAAATAAGATTCACAGAGACTCCCCCTGAAGATGTGCATACCTTGAGGATTTTGCTTTTGTAGCATATGCACATTGATGATTTATATCATGGAGATCTCCCCTTGAATCTTGTAAATCATGCATACATATAACATATCATATGAAGAAGATGAGGATGCATGATGGCAAATGGTATCTGACGAATTTCAGCATGCGTGCATTAAAACTTGAGGAATAAGCATGCGAAGAAAAACGTTCAAAAGCGTCAGAGTACCATCGGGCTTAAGTTACAACTCATTACATAAAAACTTTAGAAGAGTCAAGAGTTTGTAACTTAAATATAGTTCATAGGTCCCAAAAATAAATCCCGTTTGAAGACTAACTCTCAAGTTTCTCCCCCTTTGTCATCAAGTGACAAAAAGGGACAAACTGAGGACTAACGCCCGTGAAGACTTCATTTCTTGGCAGTTGATGAAGATCCTTGGCGCTTCTTGGGTGTAGTCTTCTTCCTTGGGCCTGTCGCGGTGTCAAGTTGTTCCTCATCAGATTCGGCGGTGCGGAAGGACGAGAAGGAGCTGTCTTCAAGATCTGGCACTGGAATGGGCCTGAACTTCTTCTTGGGAGGCCACGACCAGTCAAAGTCCTGCTCAAAGTTCAATTCTTCAAGCTCAGTCTGGGTCTTCAGATGTGCAAGGGTAGCCCAGGTACGATCAAAAACCTCATGCAGATAGTGATGATTGAGCTTCACACTGTTCTGTGTCTCAGTGAGGGTTTTCACAATGGCACCAAACTGGCGTTTGACCCATTTGTGGTTATGATCCACCTTCCGATGAAGACTGAGAAGAAGCTCTCTGGTGTTTAGCACGCGAGGAGGAACTGGGCTTGGTGGACGAGTCTCAGTATCGTCCCATGAGGAATATGCATCTGGCTCTTTAAATTGACCATCAAGAGGCCTGCTTCCTTCATCAATTACAGACTTTCCTTTTCCCTCAATGGGCTCGAAAGTCTTCTTGTTGACCTGGATAGGAGGCATATAACCAACATGGTTCTGGAAATCTGCGTGAAAGTTGATGCCTGTCCTTGTCCTGAGGAATCTCATGATCCATGGTGCATAAATTTTGTGATCATATGGGCACATTGCATTGTCAGCCAAAGTCCTCAAGAATAAATCATGGATATTCATGGGGATACCGTGAATGATGTTGAAGAGGATATTCTTCATGAGGCCAACGACATCTTCGTCATCATCATGGCCTTTGATTGGCGCTAGCACACTGCAGAGAATGCGGTAGACAGACCGGGGTGTGTACTTTAGCTCATGGACGAGGAATGTGGTTCTTGAGGGTTTTCCTGCAGCCAAAGGCTTCATGAGGACTTCCATCATTCGATTTGGCAGCTCACGCTCACCATAAAGCTTCACTGCCCCTTCTGAAGGAATTGGTACGGGCAGTTCTCTGAGGAGTTCAGACGCTGGAGCCTTGTAGTGAGTATTTTGGGTCATCCAGTCGAACACCCAAGTGTTGATGTCATCAGCATTGCCCGAGATGTGCAGAGTTGAATAGAACTGAAGAATTAGCTCACTATTCCAATCTGATATGTCGGAGCACATAGGGAGCAAACCTGCATCATGTAGTACACTGAGAACTGGTTCCATGCAGGGAATCTCTTCAAGTTCAGCATGAGGAATGTGCCTGTGCTGGAATATCTTGTTGCGGCCACAGAGCACAGAAGCATAGTAGTTCATCTGCGTCCTTGTCCAAAACTTCAGATGCCTCATTTGAGGCTTGTCATAAGGATTCTCTCCAATGAAATACATGTGTTACTCAAAGAAATTCTCTTTCTGAAACTTTGGCCTCTTCGAGAATGGCAGGCGCTGCACTGGATTGAGATTGTGCTGAGGAATGGGAGGGGAAACAACCATGGCAGATTCTGGGTTGAGGACAATGAATTCATTGTCAGGGGCGGGAACATTTTCTTCAGCAGTTTCCTCAGGGTGAGGAATTTCTTGCTCTGGCTGAGCATCAGGCTGAGGAATTTCTTCTTCCTTCTCAGCTTGAGGAGTTTGGTCAGCCTGTTCAGTGGGAGGAGCCTGCTCAGACTGGACATTTTCTTCAGCTTGATTTTCATCAGCTGACTTTGTGGCAGAAGCAGATTCATCAGCTGCTGCAGCTGAGGCTTCAGTAGTCTCTTTCTGAGGAATATGAGGTTGAGGACTGTCATCAATTTGTATTTCCTCATCAGTATGCTCCTCAGAGGCAGCATCCTTCATTTCCTCATCTGCCCTCGTAGTGTGGTCACCAACGACGACCATTTCAAATGAGGGTGCAACATTAAGAGGCACCGGGTCCAGTGGGGCAGATTCTTCAGCTTCCTTGAGGCGTTTTGCCTCAATCTTTTCTTCTGCTGAGGAAGCTTTTCTCTTCTTCGCTTCCTTCTCAGCAGCCCTTGTCTTTTTCGCGTCTGATGCAGACGGGATTAACTTCTTCACCTTTGAAGATTTTGGTGAAGGTTTTCTTAACAGATTCTTCAGCTGGCAGTGAGGAACCAGCTGGAACATAGTCATCAGCCTGCTTTGGTGAAGCAGCTGGATCAGTAGTAGTTTCATCAGGGTTTGCAGTTTCATCAGGAGCGGTCTCAGCGATGATTTCTTCAGTGGCCGGCTCATCAGCACGGCGCTCTTGGTGTTGTTCCTCAGCTTGAGGAATTTCCTCCTCAACAGGAGATGCATCTTTTGGCTGTTCAACCAGGGGCCGAGGAGTTGGTGCTGGTGGGGGGTGACGTCTGTTGTAGTCATCAACAACACTAGTGGCTAGCTTGATGAAATTGCTTTTGATGCTTGTGCGATCTGACAGTTTCTCACACTTGTCAGTCAAGACTTACAGCTGTGCCTGGGTGGACACCAATGCTTCAGGTGTCAGCTTGAGAACATTTTGCCTGAGGAATTTCTCCTTTCTGGCCTTTGCAATCTTTGCCTGCTTGGCCTTCTGTTCCTTCCACTTGGCTTCGTTTATGAAGGTAGCCACCATGTGGCTGACACCAGGAGGAAGTTTCAAATCATCAATGGGTGTGTTTGGGTCTTCATACCACACATTGATGAAGTCGAGGAGGACCTTGGGGTCCATCGCCAGAGGAATAACACTGCCTGATGCTTGTGCTACCCTTTCTTGTTTGTTCCTGATGATGGCTTCCAGAGTTTCTTCATCATATTCTTCACTTCCCTCTGATGCAGACGGGACTGTGATGATTTTACTGGGGCTGGGCAGAGGTGCAGATTCAATTGTTGTCAAAGTCTTCAAAAGAGGTGTTGAAGACTTTGTCTCCGAGCTAGTTGCAGCTGGGAGTGAGGAGCTGGAGCTGGCAGTCGTAGTCTTCACGACTTTCTTCTGTACTGGCTTTGGAGGTGGAGCTGAGGACTTTGGTGTAGATGCGATTGGTGCTGAAGGTTTTGGCGCTGATGGTTTTGGTGTTGACGATTTTGGAACCGAGGGTTTTGGAGCTGAGGGTTTGGTGACAGAAGTCTGTGCAAACTTCTCTTGAGGTTTTGAAGCTTTTGGCTTTGTTGGCACAGACGTTGATTGAGGAATCTCGGAGCCTGAGGTTTCTGCTGCTGAGGAATGAGCAGCACGGGAGGCAGCATCTGAGGATTCATGAAATTTCTTCACTGCTGTTTCTGCTTGTTTCTTGAGCTTGGCCAGATGCCTTTCTTTTTCATCTGGGTAGTCATCAAGTGTCATAAGACTTGAGGGATGAGCTACTTGATGATCCTCAAGTGGGGCCCTTCTGCCAGGAGGCTTCAAAGCGAATTTCTTCGCATATTTTGGAGTCACAAACCTGTACTCCTTCCACTCCTTTGCCCATCTGCGTTCAATTTTCTGCAGCCTAATCTTTCTTTTAGGCATAGTCTCAGGTTCATCATCAGGCGTGTAGTAGTCCAGGTATATGTCATCAGGAATATCAACAGCTGTGTTCTGCTCCAGTTTCTTTCCTCCCCTCTGTTTCCTTTCTTCCTCCATTTTCTTCAGATGAGGAACTTTCTGAGGATTTTGAACTCTTGAGGATTCTGATGAGCCTTGAAGGGTTTCTTCCAGAAACGCTGCAAATGAGTTAATGTGATGAGAACCGAGAGATTCATCAGCTGACATGTGTGTACCTGTGAACAGAGTATAGTTGCGAGGAATTTGGAGAGGTCATATGCGTTCTCAGATTTGAAGAAAATGGAAAAGTTTGACAGTTTGAGGAATATAACCAGTGGTTGAGGAATTTGCTTAAGCATTCTGTTCTTGGGTTCCAGAGTTGTACAGATCCGAAAATTCGCACAACTGAGGAATCTCGTGAAAATCTTAGATGCTTAGCTAGTTCATCAATGATTGTGGTGATGGATAGTGTTTGAGGAATCATGTGCGCATCGTATCTTGAGGAAAAACAGATTTCACATGGGAGAGGTAAAATTTCAGATCTAATCTGTTGTAAAAATGGGATATAATTACCCTGGAAGGTGCGAACGAAGAACACAAAAAGGTGGTGTTGGAGAGGCTCTTCGGTCAAGTGTCCAATGCACCCTAACTTGGCAGCAGAGGACGTCTACGGCGGCGGCGGACGTAGATGTTTCGACTCCGGCTGATCCTGGCGGCGAGAAGGTTGAGGCAGTGAAGCTCTTCCTTGCCGGCGACAAGACTACTAGCGGTGGTGCTAGGGTTCGGTGTGCTGTGGCAGGAGAGCGATGAGGGGAAGAAGATGATACCGAGGGGGTTAAGGACATATTTATAGCCCGAAAGTTACTGTTTGGCGCGAAAGTTTCGGACCGAATAGCCCTTGCCTCTACGTCTCCGCAGGACACGTGTAGCTCCCGTACGATGCGGTGGAGATAGTGGAGATCGTGGCTATCCAATCGTGGGAAGTGGGGGTTCAGTTACTGTTCCTTTGAAGAAAACAATTTTTCGAAGATTTGAGGATTTTCGTTACAAAATCATCAGCTGACAAGGATGCAGTGAGGATTTTGAACAAAGTTTCAAGTAGAACGCATATGAAGAATTGAATAGACTGGATAAGTATAGCATAGAGGAAAAATAGGGTCCGATCACATTCACTTAGCATAAACATCAACTTGAAGAAATAGCAATAAGTGAATGCTGTTGAGAACTAGAAATCACAGTCTTCCTAGGCAAATGAAAGTCATCAAGTGTTTTTGAAGATTTTGCATTAGATCATCACAATGAAGAACAACTGTTTTGAAGAAAAATGCATTGTGAGGAAATTGATCATTTGAAGAAAATCAACTTGAGGAATTTCACATTGGGCGGTGGCGTTGCCCACCATACAAGAATGTTGATTACAGACGCCGCGTACAATTGTCGTAGGGCCCTGAGAATCAATTTCTTCGTTAATTTCTTCACATTCAGAGTGACTTTCTTCATTAGTTGAAGAAAATCGTTTCATCATGTGTTGCACATCTAAGTCATCAACTTTGCATAAGTGTTAGGATGTGTGCATGTTTTTACAAAACATTTGAAGATTCTAAGATATTTAGCTCACACCGCAACTCGCAAAATCTTTTCTCATCCAAGGGCTTAGTGAAGATATCAGCCAGTTGATCATCAGTCTTCACATGGTCGATGAGGATATTGCCCTTGAGGACATGGTCCCGAAGAAAATGATGACGAATCTGGATGTGCTTGGTCTTCGAGTGCTGTACTGGATTATAGGCAATCTTGATAGCACTCTCATTGTCACAGTAGAGAGGCACATTCTTCATGTTGATGCCATAGTCCTTGAGGGTTTGCTTCATCCATAGTAATTGAGCACAGCAAGAACCAGCAACAATGTACTCAACTTCGGCAGTGGAGAGTGATACACAGTTCTGCTTCTTTGAGAACCAGCAAACCAGTGATCTTCCGAGGAAATGGCATGTGCCAGAAGTTGACTTGCGATCCACATGGTCACCAGCATAGTCTGAATCAGAATACCCTACCAGATGAAGATTGGAGCCCTTGGGATACCATAATCCTAGTGTTGGTGTGTGAGCTAAGTATCGATGAATATGTTTCACAGCCTTATGGTGTGATTCCTTCGGTTTTGCTTGAAAACGTGCACACATGCAAACACTAAGCATTATGTCTGGCCTAGATGCACATAGATACAATAAAGAACCAATCATAGAACGGTATACCTGCTGATCGAAATCTTTACCATTTTTATTAGTGCCGAGGTGACCGTTGGTAGGCATTGGAGTCTTGGCACCTTTGCATTCATGCATGTCGAATTTCCTCAGAACATCCTTGAGGTATTTCTCCTGTGATATGAAGATTCCATTGCTTTGTTGACGAATTTGAAGACCTAAGAAGAATTTCAGCTCCCCCATCATAGACATCTGATATTCTTCACTCATCATATAGGCAAATTCATCACTGTATCTTTTGTCAGTACAACCAAATATGATATCATCAACATATATTTTACATACAAACAGTTCATTATCATAAGATTTTGTGAAAAGAGTTGGATCGAGTGAAACAGGTTTGAAGCCTTTCTTCATGAGGAATTCCTTCAATGTATCATACCATGCCCGAGGGGCTTGCTTGAGGCCATACAGAGCCTTTTTGAGTCTGAAGACTTTGTCTGGATTCTTTGGATCCTCAAAACCTGGGGGCTGAGCAACATATACTTCTTCCTCAAGCTTACCATTGAGGAATGCACTTTTCACATCCATTTGATATAAGATGATGTTATGATGATTAGCATAAGCAAGTAGGATTCGAACAGCTTCAAGTCTAGCAACAAGTGCAAAAGTTTCATCGAAATCTATTCCTTCAACCTGGGTGTAGCCTTGGGCTACAAGTCGTGCCTTGTTCTTCACCACTTGACCGTCCTCATCTTGCTTGTTTCGGAAAATCCACTTGGTGCCGATTATGTTATGCTTGCGAGGATCTGGTCGTTTGACGAACTCCCATACGTCATTCAACTTGAATTGAAGAAGTTCGTCTTGCATGGCTTGGATCCACTCCGGTTCCAGAAAATCCTCACCTACTTTTGAGGGTTCTGTGATAGATACAAAAGAAAAATGCCCACAAAAGTTAACTAAGTGTGAAGCTTTTGAGCGAGTGAGAGAACCTGGCGCGTTGATGTCGTTGAGGATTTTGTCAAGTTCTACTTCATTTGCAATCCTCGGATGAGCTGGTTGAGGATTTTGTCTGGGCTGAGGAAGTGGTGCTGTTGCAATTTCCTGAGGAGCATCTTCTTGGTTTTCATCAGCGATGGGAATTGTTTCTTCACCAATTTCCTCAGTGGGGACAATGTCTTCAGTAGGCTTAAGCTTTATTGCTTCCTCAGGAGACAACTTATCTGGATCAGAAGGCAATTGCTCTCTTTGCGAGCCATTAGTTTCATCGAACCGCACATCTACAGTCTCAACAACTTTGTTGTGATAGTTGTTGAAGACTCTGTAGGTGTGCGAGTCCTTTCCATAACCGAGCATAAAACCTTCATGTGCCTTAGGTGCAAATTTTGAGCTATGATGAGGATCTCTAATCCAACATTTTGCACCGAAGACTTTGAAATAACTTACATTGGGTTTCTTGTCAGTGAGGAGTTCATATGAGGTTTTCTTGAGGAATTTGTGAAGATATACCCTGTTGATGATATGACATGCAGCGTTGATTGCTTCAGTCCAGAAGCGACGAGGAGTCTGATATTCTTCAAGCATAGTTCTTGCCATTTCAACCAGAGTCCTGTTCTTTCTTTCGACGACACCATTCTGCTGAGGAGTATAGGGAGCAGACAATTCGTGAGTAATACCAAGTTCATCAAGATAATCATCAAGACCAGTGTTTTTGAACTCGGTTCCATTATCACTCCTAATATGTTTGATCTTGATGCCGAAGTTCGTCGAGGCCCTTGAAGAAAATCGTTTGAAGATTTCCTCCACTTCAGTTTTATACACTATGATATGCACCCAAGTGTATCTGGAATAATCATCAACTATGACAAAGCCATATAGAGATGCTGCATTGGTTAGTGTTGCATAGTGAGTAGGTCCAAATAAATCCATATGAAGCAATTCAAATGGACGTGTAGTGGTCATGATGGTTTTGGAGGGATGCTTGGATCTGGTCATTTTCCCAGATTCACAAGCACCACAGAGATGATCCTTGAGGAATTTGACTGATTCGGTGCCAATGACATGCTTCTTCTTTGCAAGTGTGTGCAAATTCCTCATGCCTGCATGACCTAGTCTTCTGTGCCACAGCCATCCTTCTGAGGTTTTTGCTAGTAAGCAAGTGGCTGGTTGAGGACCTGTAGAGAAGTCAACAATGTACAAATCCCCTCTTCTTACACCTTCGAAGACTTTGGATCTGTCTGATTCCATGATGACTACACATCTATATCTACCAAAGATAACAATCATATCAAGATCACAACGCATCGAGACTGACATGAGGTTAAAACCAAGGGATTCAACAAGCATCACTTTGTCCATATGCCTATCCTTGGAAATAGCTACTTTGCCAAGTCCCAGTACCTTGCTTTTACCTTTATCAGCATATGTGATTTGCTTAAGAGGTGATGGAGTTCGTGGCATATTCATCAGTAGGCTTTTATCACCAGTCATGTGATGTGTGCAGCCACTATCGAGAACCCACTCAGTATTTTTGGGTTTGTCATCCTGCAGATGAATTAGTACAGCTTACCATCTCATATGCTTCAAGTTTGAAGAATATGATACTAATTTCATCATAACAGAAATGTAAGGACGTGTGAAATATTTCTATTTCATCAATCATTAGCTTGCGTCCTATCAAGCATTTCCTCAGGTCTCCAGCAAATTCTTCAGATGATGATTTTCATCTGGAGACCTGACCTGCAGAAGTGATTAGTTTGATTTCTTCACCACCCACATTTGAAGGGGTGGCAAAGCGTTCATCATCCTGCGAGCACCATATGAAAAAGGTGGCATTGACGCTAATGCACTTCTCTTAACAGTAGGGGGGTTAAAGTACTCATATGAGTATGCAGAGAACTGGTTTGAGGATTTATGAACATAATGATTTGAAGAATAGCGCTCATAATCATATTCCTTGTAGTTTCCCTGCATGTTAGACGCATAAGCACGAGTATGAGCATAGTTTTGACCAGTTGAGGATTTTGATCCTCTTGAAGACTTTGGTCCTCCTGAGGAATTTGATCTCGGGTTCACACTCTTCAGAGGTGATGTCATGAGGACATTTACTTGAAGATTTTCAAGACAATTTTTGGGAACCCAGATTTTCCTCAGAGGAGAGCCATTCCTGCAGTTAGTTCCAACATATCGAGCAAATACTTCACCAGATTGATTTTTGAACAGTTTATAGTTGGAATCAAATGACTCATCCGAGGAATAGGATAATTCACATGAGAAGCCAGTTAGATTAGATGGATCAAAAGGAGGCCCAGTAGCAGCAACCCATGAGGTTTTGGGATACTTCTCAGGTTTCCAATAAGATCCATCAGCATTCAATTTCCTCTCAAAGGCAATTCCTTCTTTCCTTGGGTTCCTGTTCAAGATCTGCTTTTTGAGCACATCACAAAGGATTTGATGTCCTTTGAGGCTTTTGTACATGCCTGTCAAGTACAATTCCTTCAACCCTGCATTTTCATCAGTGACATTTGTGTTTTCCTCAAGTGAGGAAATAGACACAACAGGTGCAGTTGAAGAATTTGTAGCAGTGGTAGCATTTGAAGATTCTGGTGAAGAATTAGCAGTTTCACGATCAATGCATTTAAGACATGGAGGAATAAATTCATCTTGACCAGCGCTGATCTGTTGAGCTAGTAATGAATCATTTTCCGTACGAAGATCATCATAAGACATCCTCAGCTTCTCAAGATCAAGCTTCCTTTGAAGAAATTCGTAGGAAAGCTTCTCATGATCAGTGAGGAGTGTATCATAACGATCCTGAAGAATATCAAATCTAGACTGAAGATTTTTCATGTCATCAACGAGGATTTGATTAAGATTCATTTCATCATTCAACAGATCATCACTTTTGTCTAGCAATTTTTGAAGCTTTTCCAGAGCAGTTTGTTGTTTAGTGGCAATGATGGCAAGTTTACTGTAACTGGGTTTTTTGTAATCATCATGTTCACAGTCACTTGAATCAGATGAGGAGGCATTATGTGATACCTTTGAACCTTTTGCCATGAAGCAATAGGTTGGAGCGAAGTCATCAGCATAGTCATCAGTATGGATGGTGCACTCATTTTCTTCAAGATTGAAGATTGACTTGCTGACGAAATTGGTTGCTAGTGCAAGACTAGCCTGTCCGGATTCTGAATCTTCTCCAGAGCCTTCTTCATCATCACATTCTTCTGATTCTGCCTCGGAATCCATTTCCTTGCCAATAAGTGCCCGAGCCTTTCTGAAGCTAGTCTTCTTGTGTGAGGAGGACTTTGAGGATGAGGATTTTGAAGATTTCTTCTTCTTCTTTGAGTCATCAGAACTGTCATCCTTGTATTTCTTCTTCTTTGATTCCTTTCCCCAGCGAGGACAATCAGCAATGTAATGGCCTGATATCTTGCACTTGTGACAGGTCCGTTTCTTATAGTCCTCAGATGCAGATTCTGATTTCCTCATGTCTCTTCTTGATGATTTACCGAACTGGCCTCGTCGTGTAAATCTCTGGAATTTCCTCACAAGCATTGCAAGTTCCCGACCAAATTCTTCAGGGTCACAACTGCTTTCATCTGTGTCTTCTTCTTCAGATGAGGAAATTGCTCTTGCCTTCAGGGTGCGTGGTCTGGAATAGCTTTGTCCATATAGATCTCTCTTTTCTTCTAGCTGGAACTCATGAGTATTTAGCCTTTCAAGGATATCAGCAGGATCTAGCATCTTGTAGTCTGGTCTTTCTTGGATCATCAGAACTAAAGTGTCAAATGAAGAATCCAAAGATCTCAGCAGTTTCTTCACAACTTCGTGATCAGTAATGTCTCGAGCTCCCAGTGCTTGCAGTTCATTTGATATGTCAGTGAGGCAATCAAAGGTGTCTTGGCAGCTTTCATTTTCATGTCTCTTGAAGCGATTGAAGAGATTGCGAAGAATATCAACACGAGAGTCGCGTTGGGTTGATACTCCTTCATTTACCTTGCACAGTCTCTCCCAGATCAGTGTTGCAGAGCCTAAGGCACTTACTCTTCCAAACTGGCCAGGGCTCAGATGACCACAGATGATGTTCTTCGCTTGAGAATCGAGTTGCTTAAATTTCTTCACATCAGCTGCAGTGACACTAGCAGAAATGATGGGGACACCATTTTCCACAATATACCAGAGATCATTGTCTATAGCTTGTAAATGCATTTGCATTTTGTTCTTCCAGAAGGGAAAATTCTTTCCCTCGTAGGTAGGACATGCTGCTGTCACTTTAAACATGCCTGCAGTCGACATAACTAAAACTCCAGGTGGTTAAACCAAAATCACACAGAACAAGGGAGTACCTTGCTCTGATACCAATTGAAAGTGCGTTATATCGACTAGAGGGGGGGTGAATAGGAGATTTTTAGAATTTCATCACTGAGGAAATTCCTTTTGAGGAAATTCCTCACTGATGACTAACTTACAGCGGAAACAGTGAAGGATCAGTTGTGCAATTATTCACAACAGCAGTATTACAGAGTGAAGATTATGAAAACCGATTGCACAACAAGCAGGCACGCAGAATACAGATGATGATTAACTCAAGTGAAGAATTTTGGGTTGAGGAAATTCAGAGAAAGTCTTCAGCAAATTCTTCAAACAGTCACAGTGAATGTCATCAACACATAATACATAGAATGTAAAGAGTTGAGGAATTAGAACCCGATTCTTGAAGAAGACTGTTGTTGATGACCCAGTTCCAACTGCTGTGACAGTTGTACATCTGGTTTGGAGCGGCTTGGTATTTAAACCAAAGGACACCCAGTCCCGGGACACACAGTCCCTACCGTATTCTCCTTGAGCTAAGGACACACAGTCCTCGCCCAACACTCGTGGTAAGTCTTCAGGGCAGACTTCCAAACCCTCACAAACTCGGTCACCCGGCGATCCACAATTGACTGCTGGATTGCTCTAGACCATGACGCCTAACCGTCTGGAGGATGCACAGTCCTCAAAGGTAAAAGGCTTCAGTCCCACACAGGAACAACTTCTTCAGTGATGCTCAATCACTAGGTTTGGTTTGTGGTTTCGGTGGGTGGTGTATTTCCTCACTGATGATCTTCTCTCGAAGGCTCTGAGGAATTGGGTTGCTCTTATGACAAGTGTCAGTTTCTAACGGAGCAGCTAACCAGCTAGTGGTTGTGGGGGGCGGCTATTTATAGCCTGGGAGCATCCCGACATGATTTGACATTAATGCCCTTAAATAATATGACCGTTGGAGTGGATAAGACCAGTGACTTGGCGTGTCTATCGAAACGGTCGGGACTTTCAACTGTGAGAGTCCTCATGTCACTCATATTCCTCACTTGAGGCTTTTTGTAGGATTAGGCTTGGGTTGAGCATCATGAGGAAATTCATTCCAAAGTGTAACTTAGACCCCCTTTAACAGTACGGTGTTCCTATTACTCAAGTGTGAAGAAAACAAAACAGAAAGAGTAAATCTTCATGCTTTAAAGTCTTCAGAATGATTTTCTTCAGGACACACCGACTTCCTAAATTTCAATATCTTCATGAGGAATATCAATTTCATCGCAGATTCTTCGCGATTCAATTCTTCAGCTTCAGACCAATTTCTTCAACCGAAGATATACATTTTTAGGGGTCGATATTCATCAAATATTTCAAACTCCTCAGTGACTTATAGATCCTGTGTACAGTTATAAACACATTAGATACTTAACCTATAAGTCTTCAAACCACCAAAATCACTAAGGGGCACTAGATGCACTTACACTTCCTTGCATAGCACCCATTGCTGACCCAGCCATTCCTCGGGGGAAACGGCGGCTAGGGCCCCCAGGAGGTCCCATCCCCCCGAGGCACCGTTTGTGCCGCTGCACGCTTGGTCGATGGCTTCGTTCCTCGCCGCAGCTGAGCCTTAGGCCCTGCATCCTTTCGTTAGTATGCGTGTTTTTAATTCATTGTTAGTTTGACGTGAAACCAGATGGCCCCCGTCACGGCCTGCGGGGTACTTAGCTCGTGGGTTTGCGCCGTTCCCTTCCGTAGCTCATCCTGAGTAGCTTCTACCTTGTAGGTGGGACGGGGTGGAAACCCTTTCGGCACTCTATGTCTGCGGGTCCGAATCCCGCACATTTCCCTGCCGCCGTGAGGCGCAACCCGTTACCAAGGTTGTTCCTTACGGGGCAAAGCCCCGGCACCCTAGGTGCCGACATGGGCGACACCTGGGTGGCCGAGTGGCTTTGCGACCAGTAAGGCCCCTGAGGCATGTTGCTCAGGAGCCCCCCTTGACACTCAAGCCGCTCAGCATGGACAGGCCCCGGTCCTGCACATTTCCCCATCGCCGTTAGGTTCGACGCACTTCATGGGGCGGGGCCCCGCCGCCCCGACACCTACAGGAGCTCCGGGGCGGGGCCATGGGTGGCGAGTGGCATTATGACCGGTAAGGCTCTTGAGGCGGTGCCCAGGAGCCCCCTTTGGTGCTCGAGCGATTCCCCATTCCGTCCCTTTGGTTATCGCCCCAGGGGGCTTGAGGCCTCCCGAGACTCTTTGTGGTGGTACCGCGCTTCGATCCGAACGCCCGAGCGGGGGTCGACCGCAGAAAATGTTTGCCCCTGGGACGGCAAGTCCTTGCTTTCGTGCTCCTTGGCGCCTAGGGGCGATGCAGAGCGTTCAACTCCTCAGAAAATGTCATCCAGAAAAGGAGGCTTCAAAGCCGGCGAAACGAGAAAGCGCAAGACAAAGTCGCCCCTTTTTGTTTTTCAAACATCAACTTTTGAAATTGGCAAATTGAAGTCCAGCAGAGGATAGTCCAAGATCCACAAAGAAGCAAGAAAACGCCGCGTGATACGTCTCCGTCGTATCTACTTTTCCAAACTCTTTTGCCCTTGTTTTGGACTCCAATTTGCATGATTTGAATGCAACTAACCCGGACTAACGTTGTTTTCAGCAGAATTGCCATGGTGTTGTTTTTGTGCAGAAATGAAAGTTCTCGGAATGACTTGGAAATTTACGAGGATTTTTTGTGGAATATATAAAAAATACTGGCGCAAGAATCAACCGAAGAAGTGGAGCGCGGAGCCCACAAGCCCACCACGCGCACCCCCTGGCCACGCCTAGCAGGCTTGTGGGGCACACGTTGCTCCACCGCCTCCAATTCCAGCTCTATTTAGTCCCTTTCGTGCGGAAAAAAATTAGGGAGAAGAGTTCATCGCGTTTTATGATACGGAGGCGCCGCCACCTCCCGTTCTTCCTCTGGAGGGCAGATCTGGAGTCCGTTTTGGCTCCGGAGAGGGGAGATCGTCGCCATCGTCATCACCAACCTTCCTTCATCGCCAATTCCATGATGCTCTTCACCGTTCGTGAGTAATCTCATCGTAGGCTTGCTGGACGGTGATGGGTTGAATGAGATCTATCATGTAATCGAGTTAGTTTTGACGGGGATTGATCCCTAGTATCCACTATGTTCTGAGATTGATGTTGCTACTACTTTGCCATGCTTAATGCTTGTCACTAGGGCCCGAGTGCCATGATTTCAGATCTGAACCTATTATGTTCTCGTCAATATATGTGTGTTCTTGATCCTATCTTGCCAGTTGTAGTCACCTACTGTGTGTTATGACCCGGAACCCTGGAGTGGCAATAGCCGAAACCACTCCCGGAGATGACCATAGTATGAGGAGTTCATGTATTCACTAAGTGTTAATGCGTTGGTCCGGTTCTCTATTAAAAGGAGAACCTTAATATCCCGTAGTTTCCATTAGGACCCCGCTGCCACGGGAGGGATGGACAATAGATATCATGCAAGTTCTTTTCCCTAAGCACGTATGACTACATACGAAATACATGCCTACATTACATTGACGAACTGGAGCTAGTTACATATCTCTCTGTGTTATAACTGTTGCATGATGAATACCATCCGGCATAATTATCCATCATCGATCCAATGCCTACGAGTTTTTCCTACTGGTCCTTGCTACGTTAGTTTGCTGCTACTGCTGTCACTGCTGCTACTGTTACTCTGTTGCTACTGCTGTCGCTGCTGCTACTGTTACTCCGTTGCTACTGTTGCTATCACACCACTTTGCTACTGATACTTTTCTGTAGATACTAAGTCTTTCAGGTGTGGTTGAATTGACAACTCAACTGCTAATACTTGAGAATATTCTTTGGCTTCCCCTTATGTCGAATCAACAAATTTGGATTGAATACTCTATCCTCGAAAACTGTTGTGATCCCCTATACTTGTGGGTTATCAAGACCTTTTTCTGGCGCCGTTGCCGGGGAAGCATAGCTATATTCTGTGAGTCACTTGGGATTTACGTCTGCTGATCACTATGAGGAATCCGAGAGATCCAAAAACTAAAGTCTTGCCCTCAACTACGAGGACAGGTAAGGAACTGCCATCTAGCTCTGCACTTGATTCACCTTCAGTTATGAGTGAGTTTGCGACACCACCTCCTGCTAGAAATTTTGATGTGTCTCCTGTGCTTGATGATGCTACTTATGCTGTCCATGATGCTATGCTTGATATTGCTTTGCCACTAGGTGCATTCCTTGATGCACAAATTGCTAGAGTTGCTGCTAGATGTGATGATACTTCTGAAACTGCTGAGATTATTGAAGTAGAACCTGCTATTTTGCCTGTTAGAACTAGCTCTCCTAGATATGAATTGCGTGATATGCGTGAGGGTTATGTTATGGAGGGAGAGATAGCTGAGGACTTTCTTTCTTGTAAGGATAGCTATGATGTTGAGAAATTACTCCGCAAGTGGAAAGAAAAATCTTTGAACGCTAGGATGAAATACGACTCGAAGCTTGCTACTTCGCCTATCTTTGTGACCTATAAGGATTATGAATTCTCTGTCGACCCTGAGTTAATCACTCTGGTCGAATCTGATCGTTTTCACGGTTATGAGTCTGAAACGGTTGTAGCACACCTTACCAAACTGCACGATATAGCCACCCTATTCACGAGTGAGGAAAAGATCCGCCACTACTATATCCTTAAGCTGTTTCCTTTCTCGCTAAAGGATGATGCTAAGACTAGGTTCACTTCTCTTGCTAGTGGTTGTGTGCGTAGCCCCCAGGATATGATCTACTACTTCTCTAAAAAATATTTCCCTGCCCATAAGAAGCAAGCTGCCTTGCAGGAAATATATAACTTTGCGCAAGTTGAAGAAGAGAGTGTCCCACAAGCTTGGGGGAGGCTCGTCCAGCTACTGAATGCTTTGCCTGATCACCCTCTTGAAAAGAATGAAATACTTGATATCTTCTATAATGGACTAACCGATGCTTCTAAGGACCACCTAGATAGTTGTTCCGGTTGTGTTTTTAGTGAACGAACCGTAGAACAAGCTGAGATCCTATTGAATAATATCTTGTGCAATGAGAATGCTTGGACTATTCCCGAACCACCTCCTAAGCCAACTCCTAAGAAAAGAGGTATCCTATTCCTTAGTCCTGAAGATATGCAAGAAGCTAAGAAATCTATGAAAGAGAAAGGCATTAAATCTGAAGATGTCAAAAATCTACCACCTATCGAAGGGATCCATGGTCTTGATAACCCGATGCACGTAGTAGAGGTAAATTCTCTTCATAGATTCAATGAGAGTGATATTACTTTTGATAAACCTGCTAGCTTATGCGTGGATGTATTTGATAAATTTGTTGCCAAACAACAGAGTTTCATTGATTATGTTAGCAGACAATTGGAACAGAATGCTCGTATGCTTAGTCATTTAAGTGCTTGTGTGGACAGAAATGTCAATGATCTTAAGCTCTTGAGTAAACATGCCTCTATGGTTACTACTCAGGTAGAACAAGTACTTAAGGCTCAAAATGACTTGCTCAATGAGCTGAATGACAATTCTGTGAGAGTCGTCACTAGAGGCGGTAGAATGACCCAGGAACCTTTGTACCCTGAGGGCCATCCTAAGAGAATTGAACAAGATTCTCAATGAGTTAGCACTGATACACCTAGTCATCCTAGGAAGAAGAAGAAAGATGATAGGAACTTGCACGCTAGCAACCCTGTTGCTGTTACACTCGAGAATCCAAACGATGTCTCTGTTTCTGATGACAAAACACAATCTGGTGATGAACATGAGCCTAATGATAATATCGATAGTGGTGTTCATGATGGTGCTCAACCTAGCAATGATAAGGATGTGGAGATTGAACCTGTTGATCTTGATAACCCACAACCTAAGACTAAGAGATACGATAAGAATGACTTCTCTGCTAGGAAGCATGGTAAAGAAAGGGAACCATGGGTTCAGAAACCCATGCCCTTTCCTCCCAAACCATCCAAGAAAAAGGATGATGAGGATTTTGAGCGATTTGTTGAAATGATTAGACCTGTCTTTCTGCAAATGTGTTTGACAGATATGCTCAAAATGTCTTCCTATGCCAAGTACATGAAAGATATTGTGACTAATAAGAGGACGATACCTGAGGTTGAGATTTCCACCATGCTTGCCGATTACACCTTCAAGGGTGGAACTCCTAAGAAACTAGGTGATCCTGGAGTGCCCACTATACCTTGGTCCATTAAAGGAAACTACGTTAGAACTGCTTTATGTGACCTTGGAGCCGGTGTTAGTGTTATGCCTCTCTCTCTTTATCGTAGACTTGAACTGGATAAGTTGACACCCACTGAAATCTCTCTACAAATGGCCGACAAATCAACTGCTTTCCCTATCGGCATTTGCGAGGATGTGCCTGTTGTGGTTGCTAACGTCACTATCTTAACAGACTTTGTTATTCTGGATATTCCCGAGGATGAAGCCATGGCGGTCATCCTTGGAAGACCCTTTCTAAACACTGCAGGGGGTGTTATTGATTGCAACAAAGGCAATGTCACGTTCCATGTCAATGGTAATGAGCATACGATGCATTTTCCGAAGAAACAATATCGAGTACATCGCATCAATGCTATCGAAAAAACTTCATCGATTCTTATTGGGAGCTTTGAATGCCCTAGACCTACTGTTAAGATGAAGTATGATTTGCTTGTTGGGGATATGCACATCCCGATTGAGGTAACCTAGTGACTATTCGAAAATTCTCCGTTTTCTTTTGCGATTCGAAATAGTTTGTCAAGGAGACTTGATCAACCTCATTGACAGATTTCTTTCGATGACCATGAGACGGATGAATCGAGGAGTCACAACCCTCTATTCCAAGCTTTCACCTTCGGTTGCTTAGAAGAAAAATGATAGATTTAGCTTTAGTTTTTCCTGTTTTTTGCTTTTAGCGTCCCGTAGAAAAGTGTCCCGAAAATAGAAGTTCTCCGAATGTCCTGAAAATCAAGTATGATTTTTTCTAGATTTTTTGAAAAATTCTAAGACGGAGAGCTAGTCAGGGGGATGCACCAGTGGGCCACAAGCCCTGGAGGCGCGGACACCACCTTGGCCGCGCCTACCAGGCTTGTGGGGCCCACGTGTCCCCCTCCACTTATTCCAGCTCCCATCTCCTTCTCCTACCTCGAGAAAAAATCGTTTCGCAGCTCAAACCCATGTTCTTGCTCTTCTTGCTGCGATTTTCGATCTCCTTGTGCAAAGCCCCATTCACCAAACTGTTTTGGGGAAATTGCTCCTTGGTATGTGACTCCTCCATTGGTCCAATTAGTTTTTGGTCTAGTGCCTTATACGTCGCGTATTTTTGCTGCCTTGGTGACCCTGTTCTTGAGCTTTGCATGCTAATTTTAGCTGGTCCCAAGTAGTTTTGATGCGTGATATGGCCTCTTGGCACTTGAAGGAGTAGTTGCTACGAGTTTCGTTGGGCCTTGTTCACTTTTCCTTAGAGTCACTAAAAATTTCAGAAATTTTCAAAGAAAGAAAAAGGAAAAGATGAGGAGGTTCTTAAGAGGCTCTTCAAGCCGTGACCCCAAGGATGATGAAAATGAGAAGAAGAAACCCAAGTACCCGGTCCCCCGAGTTACAGAAGTTCGACCGTGCGAGTGGCCAAGCGATGTGTTCTTACACGCCGCCGGACTTTATGAGGACTTTTACTACTTGGTGGAGAACGCAGGCCTTACTACCTTCATTGAAGATAAGTGTCCGCAATACCTCCTCCTCACTAATATTTTCATTCAAAGATTTAACTTCTATCCAAGGAAGAGTCCTCCTATGGTTGAGTTCAAGTTATATGATATCCCCCAACGCATGTCACTTCAGGATTTTTGCAATGTTTGCAAATGACCTTATGTTGGGGATATTCATGAACCTCGTCCACGGGACTTGGAGGCTTTCATAGATACTATTGCTGTAGGAGAGGAGAGAGGAGTGTCTTGCGCTAGAGCTGCTAGCATACATTTTCCCGTGCTTCGGTACTTCTCATTATTCGCGGGAAAATGTTTGATTGGCCGTGGGAAAGCTGGGGCCCTTAGCTCCCCAGATCTTGCGGTCTTGCGCGAAGCTCTTTATAATGATAAAACTTATAGCTTGCACGCTATAGTAGCTCAACGGTTGAACACGAACCGTTCTAAAGGCATTGTTTATGGAGGTATCTATGCTACTCGTCTTGCTAGACATTTTGAGATACCTATTAGACTGGACAAGGAAGAAGAGATTCTTTTTCCTAAGAGATATCTAGATTATGATAGCATGGTTCGCCATGACTTTCTTGATAAAGATATAAATAAGAGGATGATTTAGAACCTGGTATTTAGGCAGGGTACTCGTGTTTTACCTTGCCTGCTCCTTCTTTGTTCAATCTTCATCTAGGCAGGTACATTATTATGCCCTCGGACATCTACGCATATTGGGGCATGATACGTCTCAAACGTATCTATAACTTTTGATGGTTTCATGCTGTTATCTTGTCATCTTTGGATGTTTTATGTACCTTTTATATCCTTTTTTGGACTAACTTATTAATTCAGTGCCAAGTGTCAGTTCCAGTTTTTCTGTGTTTTTGGCTCTTTTCAGATCTGATTTTGGAACGGAGTCCAAACGGAATAAAATCCCCAAATGATTTTTCCCGAACGAAAGAAGATCACGGGGCCTGTGGGCCAAGCCAGGAGGGCTACAGGGAGCCCACAAGCCCCCACTCCGCCACCAGGGGGGAGGCGGCGGTGGGCAGGCTTGTGGCCTCCCTGGCGCCCCCTGACCTAGATCTTGCGCCTATATATTCCCGAAAAATCAGAAAAAATAAAGGGAGCCACGAAAATACTTTTCCGCCGCCGCAAGCTTCCGTTTCCGCGAGATCTCATCTGGAGACCCTTCCCGGCGCCCTGCCGGAGGGGACTTTGGAGTTGGAGGGCTTCATCGTCATCATCGCCCATCCAATGACTCGTGAGTAGTTCACTTCAGACCTACGGGTCCGTAGTTAGTAGCTAGATGGCTTCTTCTCTCTCTTGGATCTTCAATACAAAGTTCTCCATGATCTTCATGGAGATCTATCCGATCTAATCTTCTTTGGCGGTGTGTTTGTCGAGATCCGATGAATTGTGGATTTGTGATCAGATTATCTATGATATATATTTGAGTCTTTGCTGATTTCTTATATGCATGATTTGATATCCTTGTAAGTCTCTCCGAGTCTTGGGTTTTGTTTGGCCAACTAGATCTATGATTCTTGCAATGGGAGAAGTGCTTGGTTTTGGGTTCTTACCGTGTGGTGACCTTTCCCAGTGACAGTAGGGGCAGCAAGGCACACATCGTGTGGTTGCCATCAAGGGTAACAAGGCGGGCTCTCTCGTAGATATGAGATTGTCCATCTACATCATGTCATCTTGCTTAAGGCGTTACTCTGTTCTTTTGGACTTAATACACTAGATGCATGCTGGATAGCGGTCGACGTGTGGAGTAATAGTAGTAGATGCAGAAAGTATCGGTCTACTTGTTTTGGACGTGATGCCTATAGATATAATCATTGCCATAGATATCGTCACGACTTTGCGTGGTTCTATCAATTGCTCGACATTAATTTGTTCACCCACCGTCTACTTGCTTTCATGAGAGAAGCCACTAGTAAACACTACGGCCCCCGGGTCTATTCACATCTATCGTTTCCACTTTCGCTTTTACTTTGCTTTGTTACTTTGTTGCTTTCAGTTCTCACTTGGCAAACAATCTATAAGGGATTGACAACCCCTTCATAGCGTTGGGAGCAAGCTTTTCGTGTTTGTGCAGGCACTTGTGATACTCCTTCACTGGATCGATACCTTGGTTCTCAAACTGAGGGAAATACTTACCACCGCTGTGCTACATCACCCTTTCCGCTTCGAGGGAACACCAACGCAAGGCTCCAAGGCCGCGGGGGAAATCCTTTGCATATTTGCCTAGGAAGTCCCTTAAGGCGTAGCCGTAGCAGAAGGATTCCTGGTGCCATTGCTGAGGAGTATCAAGCAACACTCCTATTTCTGGCGCCGTTGGAAGGTCTTTTGTTGTAGTAGCAGGGCATAGCCCAACCATAGGTGCCCGTGCCCGAGCTACCAGTCGAGTACCAGATGCCAGTTTATCAGTGGGAGCCAGAGGAGCTCACACAGAAGTGGCATCCTCAGTACACTCCAGAGTACCCTGGAGCTGGTTATTTCCCTCCTTGGGAGTAGACCAACTTAGGCCAAAAGCCTAAGCTTGGGGGAGTACGTGTTTCTCACCGACTATATTCTTGCTTACGCTTTCACTTTGTTAGTCGGTGTTCACACTTTGCCACTGTATCATCCATGCTAGTTTATTTCTTTTTCTTGCTTTCTTCTCGTGTGTTTGTCTAGTTTGAGAAAACCCAAAAAGATTTCTTGTTCTTCTTTTGCTTGTTGGGAGTTTTCCCGTGTAAATAGTTTTCTTTTTCTTTGGGTCAAGGTAGAAGACTATGGTTACAATGTTTAGTGGCTCTAACATGCATATCTGTTATCTGTCAAAGAGCCATATTACTTTGTCTTCTCCTTTGTGTTTGCTTGCTGATTCCAGCTTAGGCCAGTGCACGAGCACTCTTATTATTGTTCACATCATTCGGTCGTGCAAGTGAAAGGCAATAATGACGATATATGATGAAGTGACTGAGCCTGGAAAAGCTGGTATGAACTCGATCTATTTTGTTTTTGTAAATATGACTAGCTCATCGTTCTTGATTCAGCTTTGTTGTGAGAGAAACATGTTTGCAATGACAACTTAGAGATCATAGTTTCTGATGCCATGGTTAATTAGCTAGGAGCTTATAATGGTTTGTCTTGGATGCCAACATGAATTTTGAGATGACTATGATGTAGTATGATAGGATGGTATGCTCCTTTGAATGATTCAAGTGGATTGACTTGGCACATGTTGACGCATGTAGTTGAAACAAAATCAACATAGCCTCTATGATATTCATGTTCATGGTGATTTATGTCCTACTCATGCTTGCACTCAATGTTGGTTAATCTCAATGCATTTTGATGAGTGTTCTCGCTCTCTAGTTGGTCGCCTCCCAGTCTTTTGCTAGCCTTCACTTGTAGTAAGCGGGAATACTGCTTGTGAATCCACTTCCATAAAACCAAAGTTGTTCCATATGAGTCCACCATACCTACCTATATGCGGTATCTACCTGCCGCTCCAAGTAAATTTGCATGTGCCACTCTCTAAGCCTTCAAGAAATAATCTATTTTGTATGCCCGAACCGCTCATGTGGTGACAAGGGGCGATCATTATCTTCCATGCTAGGCGTGTTATCCTTGATATGTGTTTATTCACTATCACTCACGAGAAAGGGGCCGGTAATTGGAATGCCCAGTTCCATGCTCAAGTCGAAAATATAATTGCAAACAAAACTCCCCCTGGATTGATGTTTGTATGGACGGCACCCGAGTATTCGTCTAGTCGTGGAGTGTGATTGATCGGTGGTGGGGAGTCAAAACTTTAATTTTCTGTTTGGAACCGCCTATAGTATGTGTAGCATGGAAGATGGTGAAAACTCTTGGTCATTGCGTTAAAAATGAAAGCATGCCACCCAAATATATTTATCTATGTCTTCAAAGCTTGAGCTCTGGCACCTCTGCAAATCAATGCTTCCCTCTGCGAAGGGTGTGTCTATTTATGTTTCTCTTGAGTCATCCTCTTCTTTCAAAAGGCACCAATTAGAGAGCACCTCTGTCATTTTTATGCTTTGCTTTTGACTGATATTGAGTATGACCGTGACTGGATCTTCTTTGCCATGAATTCCAATGTTTAGTCAGCCCTTGGTCTTTGAAGGTGCTCTGCATTTATGTTTTGCGGTCTCAGAAAGAGCTAGCGAGATACCATCTGTTCGTATTGCTTCATGATTGTTTTGATTGAAGTTTTGACGTTTAAAACTCATTATTATTGCTCGCTAGTTGATTATGCCATTGATATGAGTTTACCATGAGACCTAGATGTCGTTTTATTATGTGGTTAGCTTGTGATCTTATTGAAAATCTGGATATGAGTTAGACATAGTTGCAACAACACGATCAAACAGAGTTCGTAAAAGTTTTTCTTTTGTCTCTTTTAGTTTGTCAACTGAATTGCTCGAGGACAAGCAAGGCTTTAAGCTTGGGGGAGTTGATACGTCTCCGTCGTATCTACTTTTCCAAACTCTTTTGCCCTTGTTTTGGACTCTAATTTGCATGATTTGAATGGAATTAACCCGGACTAACGCTATTTTGAGCAGAATTGCCATGGTGTGTTTTTGCGCATAAATAAAAGTTCTCGGATTGACCTGGAAATTTACGAGGATTTTTTGTGGAATATATAAAAAATACTGGCGCAAGAATCAACCGAGGAAGTGGAGCGTGGAGCCCACAAGCCCACCAGGCGCGCCCCCCTGGCCGCGCCTAGCAGGCTTGTGGGGGCCCACGTTGCTCCACCGACTCCAATTCCAGCTCTATTTAGTCCCTTTCGTCCGAAAAAAAATCAGGGAGAAGAGTTCATCGCGTTTTATGATACGGAGGCGCCGCCACCTACTGTTCTTCCTCTAGAGGGCAGATCTAGAGTCCGTTTTGGGCTCCGGAGAGGGGGATCGTCGCCATCGTCATCACCAACCTTCCTTCATCGCCAATTCCATGATGCTCTTCACCGTTCGTGAGTAATCTCATCGTAGGCTTGCTGGACGGTGATGGGTTGGATGAGATCTATCATGTAATCGAGTTAGTTTTGACAGGGATTGATCCCTAGTATTCACTATGTTCTGAGATTGATGTTGCTACTACTTTTCCATGCTTAATGCTTGTCACTAGGGCCCGAGTGCCATGATTTCAGATCTGAACCTATTATGTTCTCGTCAATATATGTGTGTTCTTGATCCTATCTTGCAAGTTGTAGTCACCTAGTGTGTGTTATGACCCGGCAACCCCGGAGTGACAATAGCCGGAACCACTCCCGGAGATGACCATAGTATGAGGAGTTCATGTATTCACCAAGTGTTAATGCGTTTGTCCGGTTCTCTATTAAAAGGAGAATCTTAATATCCTGCAGTTTCCATTAGGACCCCGCTGCCACGGGAGGGATGGACAATAGATGTCATGCAAGTTCTTTTCCCTAAGCACGTATGACTATATACGGAATACATGCCTACATTACATTGATGAACTAGAGGTAGTTACATATCTCTCCGTGTTATAACTGTTGCATGATGAATACCTTCCGGCATAATTATCCATCACCGATCCAATGCCTACGATTTTTTCCTACTGGTCCTTGCTACGTTACTTTGCTGCTACTGTTACTCTGTTGCTATTGTTGCCGCTGCTGCTACTGTTACTCTGTTGCTACTGTTGCTATCACACCATTGTGCTACTGATACTTTACTGCAGATACTAAGTCTTTCAGGTGTGGTTGAATTGACAACTCAACTGCTAATACTTGAGAATATTCTTTGGCTTCCCCTTGTGTCGAATCAACAAATTTGGGTTGAATACTCTATCCTCGAAAACTGTTGCAATCCCCTATACTTGTGGGTTATCACCGGGTACGACGCCTAGGCTAGCATAGTGATTGGTGGACTGTGTTGATTTCCTTGCCAGCTACGGGCATAGTCATTGGCGGACTGAGTTGATCGCCTCTGTCTTCTCCCTAGCACGGAGCGTAGGGATGCCACTAGGCGTGGGAGGGACCCCTCCGCGTCCTTGGGGGAGGGGACAGGCATATACAACCGCAACTACTTATTACGTGAGAGTGTCACGGTGGGGGTGTATCTGGGAGGTATCGAGGATGCTTTTGCCTCGTGAGTGTCCCTAACCCCGAGGCATAGACGCCCGATTCCTTTTGGGTCACGCATAGTCGTTGGTGGACTGTGCTGATTGCCTCCGTCTTCTCCCCAGCGTGGAGAGTTTACCCCGGCTGCAACTAGGCGTGGGAGGGACCCCTCCGCGTCCTCGAGGGGGGTGGGGCAGGTGTATACAGCCGCAACTCGTTATTACGTGAGAGTGTCACGGGATGAAGTAGGTTCCGGAAGGATTGAAGGACGATGCAGAGGTGCCACAAGTTGATGTAGGTCCCGCGGGACTATTGGGCGAACGCGAGGGCGCTCCGGCCTCGCGATGTCTCCTCCTTAGGGGCGGTTTGCCCCTGATCCCTTTTGTAGATGGGGCCCTTCGAGGCCCCGCCCGCTCCTTCCCTCGAGACTGGTTGAGGGCTTTTCTACTGCTCTTCGTCGGCAGGTCCCAGTCCTGCACATTTCCCTGCCGTCGTGAGGCGCGACCCATTATCAAGGTTGTTGCTCACAGGGCGAGGACCTGACACCCGTGATACCGATCGAATGTGCCTGGACGGCTCTAGGGTGGTCAAGTGGCTTTGTGACCGGTAAGGCTCCTGAGGCTCGATGCTTAGGATCCCCCTTTGAAGTTCGAGCGGCTCCGCGTCGCCAAGGCCCGATCCCGCACATTTCCCAACCGCCGTTTCTTGCGAGCGGAACACAGCTTCGGGGTCAAGCCCTACCACTCCTGATAACGATCGAATGTACGTGGATGGCATCAAGGGTGGCAGGTGGCCTTATGACCGGTAAGGATCCCGAGGCTCGATGCTCAAGAGACCCCTTTTGATACTCAAGCGGCCCCCATTTTCATCCCGTTGATTGTGGCCTTGGGAAGCCGCGGGGCCTCCCAAGGTCCCGCGACGGGGCGACACGAACCGTCCGGAGCCCCCAAGCGGGGGGGGGGGGGTGTAGATCGCCCAAAGATGCAAGCAAGGCAAGATGTTAGATCGCCGAATGGATGCGGGAGAAGTTGTGGAAGCATGCGTAAATGATATGATGGGTAGAGGTGTGCCCTCAACACTTGAAGTTCATGCGGCCAGCAGACACCCCCTAGAGGAGTGAACCCAAAAAATTATCTCGCATAGCTTCTTCGCGCCTGAGGGGCGCCTCGTGAGGGACGTCCCTTGGCGCCCACACCAGCATCGTAGTCACCGCGGGTGACCCGCGCCACTTGTGTCTCGTTGCTTTCTCTGACTCGTCCTCCTGAGGCCGGGGATCCGGTTCTTCGCAGTTTCTCTGTGGGGGCAACGGCTGGCATCATGCCCCGCGGCTTGGGGCGCCTCCCTGCCCGCGCCTCTTGGGCCCAGTGCTCCGCCAGTGGGAGCCCTGGGGTCAGACTCGAGGGGGACCCCTAGAGCGTTCCTTACTCCTGAGGAGGAGTGGCGCCTGGGGTGGATGCTTGAGGCTCTTCCTTGACTGGAGGGTCAGGTGGTCTTGCATAACATGGTACGTAAGGCTCCACATTGGTGTTCGATCGACCTCCGAAGCCGTTCAGCAGCGCGACGGTGGTGCTCCCTCTCTGCGGCGGGGGGAGGTCCCCCCGGTCGTGTTGCTCGGGGATCTTCTTGCGATGGGCCTCCGCACGAAGTCGCTTGCTCCTGTTGCTGCCGTTGGGTGGTTCTCGCATTGCCCGGTGTAGACTCACCCTTGGTACCCTGGCGTGTCTCCATTGTCCTAGGTCGTCCGCACCAATGCCTCCGCCTTCTGCTGACTGCGCCCGAGGGAGCGCTCCCGCCTGGCCACCCCGGGTTGTCGGGGTCCGACTTGATCTTGGTGATGAGCGCCGGTGTGTTCATCGAACGTCCTGCCGTTCTCTTCGCGCCCCTGGTCGTTGCCAGCATGCTGCACCCCGAGGCTGGCCATCGGAATCTAGAGGAGGAGGAGGGCAGCATGTGACACGTCTCTCTCGGCCCCGCCCAGCGCAGGAGGGCCCCCGTCACTTGCGGGCCTGGGGACCGGCATGAGGTGCGAGCTCCTAGAGCCTGGTGCCTGCGGCCTTGAAGAAGAGTGGGGTCGGATGGCCTTCTGGGCGATGGTGATCAGCTGCGTGATGTGGTCCACCCAGGCGTCGAAGCCCCCTTGCATCGATCGCTGGTGGAGCATCTCGCTCGCCATCTGCAGCACGTCGTGCGCGCCGAGGTCCCCCAAGTTGATGCGGTGCGTCGTGGATGCCGGGGCGCCGCCCAGCCGCCGTGCGCCTGGGTGGCGCGGGTGGTTGTGACGGTGGAGGTGATGTTGACGATCTGGTATGAGCCGCCTAGTACCACAACGCCGGTACATGCGCTTTCGGCCGCTGTTGTATGACGGTTGGAAGCCAGCTCGATGAGGTTCAAAGAAGCTTGTTGGGTGCCGGTCATCGGAGCAGCGGGGCTTAGGGAAGACGAAGCTCGGGGAAGACCTTGACACGCCCCCTACCTGGCGCGCCAAATGTCGGATCTAGGGCTCAACAAAACCCTAAGGATTCGAACCCAGGGGCGTGTACGAAGATCTCCCGCGGGCTCGCCTCACCTAACTCGCTACTCGCTGGGAATGGCAGAGAACTCACTCGATGGTGAGGAAGACACAAAACCCGGCAGTTTACCCAGGTTTGGGCCACTGAGAAGCATAATACCCTACTCCTGCTTTGGTGGATTGCCTTTCGTGGAGGTTGGTGGATGAACTAGTACAATGTTCGATGGCCTCCAGAGGCTGGGTGGCCTTTTTGTGGTGCCAGTGGGCGAATGAATGAATCTTGCTCCCCTGTGAAGTAACCAACCCTCTGTATATAGTGGCGGCCCCGGTCCTCTTCCCTTATTGTTTTGGCGGGAAGGGATCCCACAACGGCCAATTTTGAAGGGGAACAGGGGAATGTGCTCCCCTTCCCAAAGGCGGTCTTCACCTACAAAGTGGCTGCCAATGCTGCAGGGACGTGTCCAGGGATGACGTATGTCCCGCTGGCGGGCGGCGATGGCCTTGTTGCACCAGAAGCGAAACCTTTGGAAGATGCCTTGGGAACCCCGGTACATCCTTGCCCCCTTTGCACTAAAGGGGAACCTGCTTCGTCCTGCTGTCTGCTGCTCACCTGTCCTTCCCCGCGTCATCCTTGACTCCTGGGGCCGGGTCTCACCTCGGAATATCCGCCGCTCCGGAGGGGTCCCGAGGAGGCCTCCTGCAAGTCTTGATGCTGTTCCTCCTCACGAGGCTTGGCCCCTCGCGAGGACCTTGCCCTGAGTGGTGCTGTGTGTCGTTGTGTCTGGTCGATGAAGTGGGCCAGCCCTAGGCCATAGGCAGGCAGGTCTGGGTACCCCCATTCCCAGAACGCCGACAACACATTCCTTCTCTATTATAACTGACCTTGTGTAACCGTAGCACCCCTTGCATCTATATAAGCCAGAGGGCCATAGTTTGTAGGACACATTAAGCTCATTACGATTAGGGTTTAGACCACAACATCCGATCTCGAAGTAGATCAAATATGCACTCTGTACTACTCCATCAATAGCAACAAGAGCATGGCGTAGGGTTTTACCTCCATCAAGAGGGCCCGAACCTGGGTAAAACACTGCTTTCTTCATCTCTTGTTACCCATTGACCCTAGATCCACAATTCAGACTTCCTACTCGAGATCATCTGGTTTTGACACCGACATTGGTGCTTTCATTGAGAGCTCTGTTGTGAGATCGCAAAAAGTATCAATGGATCGCTTGGTCACTAGTGATGACATCAAGGCTATGGATATCTTCAACTCTGACCAATCCCCTGCTTTTAGAAGTACCACCCCGCATGTCAAGGCGGTTCCTCACCAGATCCACGGGCTCACCCCAGGTCAGGACTTTAGGTTCAGCGGGTTGGAATTCGTTGTTCACACCCGAGACGACCTGATCCTCTCCGAGGTCTTGACTTTGGCCGAGGAGCTCGAAAACTCCGAAGACTTAACTTCGGGTCTTCTTCCTAACCTTGAGCCCGGAATAGATTCTAACCTTGATTCGGCCTCGAGCCAGGATCTGACATGGTGTTCGGAGGCCCAAGGGTAATCCCGCATGAGCACACTTCCTATGCTCAAGCTCCAGAGTACTACTTCATCTGGGCCTTGAGGACCAGTCCGGAAAATATCTTATGGTAAAATGAGATAATGATCCAAGCCCAAACCATTGACAGTTTGGACGGACTGACTCTGATCCAGTGTCTTTCTGGCCCTCGAACTACGTATGGAGAACTTTATTCCCTACTCGCCACCCACTTCATCGCCACTATTGAAGGTCTAACTGATGTGTTAGACTTCTCTTCTCAAGAAGCTGGAGATATGGACACGGCTATTCAATCACCCAGTCCTCCCATAACGGGGTGATGGACAACCACCTCCACGTATGATTACATGGTAGACACCCCTAGGTACGAGGGTGCCATGGAGGATAGCGATAATGACACCCCGGCAAAAAACAATGGCGGCGATCCCGTTAAGCGCCGTCGCGAGTGCAAAAATCCTAAAGACCGTAAGGGCAAGGAAAGCAACCCAGGCAACAGGGATAATTTAAACCCAAAAATCCAGTCGGATCCCTGACACCTACAGACCCCAAATATGACCCTGATCTACCGGGTTACATGGACATAGACAAACTTGACGACCTCTGTGCTTCCGAAGACATCAACTATGTCCCTACGATCGAGGAGGAGGAGAGCTAGGGAGACGAGGCTTTCATCGTCCCCGAAGTTCCACTAGATCAGGAAGTATTCAGGCGGCAGCTCATAGCCACTGCTTGGAGTCTTAATATAAATCAGAGGCAGCTCAAAGCCAAACATGACACCATCAACGAAAGATGGACAAAGGTCTTGGCCACCAAAGAGGGGTATTGAGAGGAGCGACAGGGGAAAATAGAAAGACCCGCGTCGGTGCTTGTTGCCAAAATTTGAAGATGAGGCCTTGGAGCCTGCACCACCTAGATTTGCACAAGACAGTCAACCAGACCGTCCTCCTCGGGGACGGGACAGGAGAAAGGAACCGGTTCAAGCCGGAGACCCAAGTGATTTGCGGCAATACATTAAGTCTAAAGCAGGACAAACCAGATCCATTTACGGATCTAGAAGTTGCACTCCCGTGAGGTAAGACAAATACCAAGTTTGGCCCAATCAGACCGATGGAGTTTCAGATAAGCAATGCAGAAATACCTCGTCCGATATCATGCACGACACAACTCAGAGAAGGGGAACCGCTCATCCAATGTGCTTTATAGATGAGGTGATGTGGCATCAGTTCCTCAAAGGGTTTAAACCCGTAAATATCGAGCAACACGACGGGACAACAGATCCGACCATATGGATCGAAGATTTCCTCCTCCACATTCACATGGCCCGTGGAGATGATCTCTACACCATCAAATACTTACCACTAAATCTCAAAGGGCCAGCTAGGCACAGATTGAACAACCTCCCGGAAAACTCCATCGAGAATTGGGAGGACCTCGAGGACGCCTTGCGAGACAACTTCTAGGGGCTTATGTTCTACCACGTGGTCCCTATGACTTAAGCCACATAATCATGCAAGCCGATGAGTCATCTCAGCAATTCTGGAACATATTCCTCACCAAGAAAAATCAGATTGTTGATTGTTCAGATGCTGAGGTACTTACTTCCTCCTACAACAACATACGAGACGAATGGCCACCGGACGTCTGGACAGGAAAGGCCGAGGACAATGGCCGCCCTTACATCTCTCATGACCCGCCATTGTGTGGGTGAGGATACTTGGATGGCTCGTTGGAGTAACCCTCCCTCAAACCCCGACACTTCCATTGTCCGGGACAGTAATGGAAAGCTACGATGCAACAAGAATAAGCGTCGGCACAACAGTAGTGAGGCCAATGACACGACAGTCAATGCCAGATTCAGCAACTCCAGTCATGGACTCAAGAAGAATCCTTTCGTAGGAAATCGGGATGGGCTGACCGCATTGGACAAAATACTCGAGAGGCCCTGTCAGATACATGGCACTCAGAACAAGCCCGCTACTCACACCAACCATAAATGTTGGGTGATCAAGGCGGCAAGCAAGAGCATGGCTGAAGACCAAGCTAAGAGTCTGCATAGTGAGGACGACGAAGAATCTCGTTGCTCGAAAAACAGGGGCTAAAAGCAGTTTCCCCCTGAAGTAAAAACGATGAACATGATCTACATCACCCATTTTTCCAAAATGGAGAGGAAGTGTGCGCTTCGGGACGTATATGCTATAGAGCCAGTGGTCCTGAAGTACAATTCATGGTTGGCATGTCCGATCACCTATGATCGCACGGACCACCCTACCAGTATTCGGCATGGGGGTCAGCATCCTTGGTACTTGATCCCATCATTGTCGGGTACCATCTCACACGTGTCCTCATGGATGGAGGTAGCAGCCTTAATATCATCTAAGAGGATACAATGCAAAAAATGGGCATTGATCCATCAAGAATCAAACCCGGCAAAACCACATTCAAAGTAGTAATTCCTAGCGCAGAGGCTTGCTGTTCGGGCACGATAACCCTAGAGGTAGTGTTACGCTCACCAAACAAGTTTCGCAATGAAGATTTGATCTTCGACATTGTCCCTTTCTGCATCAGGTATCATGCACTCATCGGTCGTACAATGTTCACTCATTTTAATGTTGTCCCCCATTAGGTATACCTCAAGCCGAAGTACATGCCGAGGATATGACTCCTAGACATAACTATGCGCTCAAGATACCATGGGCAGCTATGGGAATTAATAATATACAACTTATTGTTTGGGTAAACCGAACATGATTAATATAGTCTTTGGACATATATAGGTACCATCAAGGACCAATTTCTGCGTTAAGCAAACCCATACATCGGTGGCTTCTCAAGGCCGCCATTGTTTAAAAGGGTTGTTCATTGAAGTTCTCTCCTTTGAAGGAATATTTGCCGAAGAGTGAAGGCGCAAACGTGTAGCAGGGTGTTTATAGGAACACCAAGCTAGTTATACCAAACCCTGTATAAACCTCTACTCTATAACTTTTATTCCTTTATATATATACAACTGCTTTTTGAGTTTGAATTATACGATTCAATTTTTTTCCAGAAAATAAGGAACACTCTTTTTGACTTACGAGCTTCACAATGTATTTTGCCTCGTGCTTTTTTCGAACTGTTTTTCGAACACCAACATGAGCTTCACAAATAAGAGCTTGTAAAGCAAATCCACATACTCAATCATCCTTTTGTCTTCTACAATTGCTACAACGCACGTGGTACTCAAGAGATCAAAGTTTCAGCTGACCACAGAGAAAGATAGGGGCTTATAGTTTCGCCTCCCAACCATTTACCTCAAGGGTAATGTCAACAATAATAATTCATGAATACTTACCTCCAAGTTGACATATGGATATAGATCTTTCCCTAGCATATGACGTTAGCCAATATAAAGGCCGAATAAGGAATTGGTGTAGATCACCATGACTCTTTCAAGGGCAAAAAGTAAAGGTACAAGAAGGGCCCTTCGCAGAGGGAAGCAGAGGTTGTCATGCACTTTTGAGGTTTGGATGTGTGTCCTCTTAGTGTGGAGGAACGTCACTTTATATTGCCTCCTGTGATAAAGAACTTTATTATGCAGTCCATCGCTTTTATGTCTTCCTCATTGATAACCCACAAGTATAGGGGATCGCAACAGTTTTCGAGGGTAGAGTATTCAACCCAAATTTATTGATTCGACTCAAGGGGAAGCCAAAGAATATTCTCAAGTATTAGCAGTTGAGTTGTCAATTCAACCACACCTGAAAGATTTAGTATCTGCAGCAAAGTATCAGTAGCAAGGTAGTATGATAGCAACAGTAGCAACAGTAACCAGTAGCAGCAAAGTGACAGCAGTAGCAGCAAACTAACAGCAGTAGCAACAGAGCAACAATAGCAGAAGTGACATCAGTAGCGGCAAAGTAACGTAGCAAGGACCAGTAGGAAAAACTCGTAGGCATTGGATCGGTGATGGATGATTATGCCGGATGGTATTCATCATGCAACAGTTATAACACGGAGAGATATGTAACTAGCTCCAGTTCATCAATGTAATGTAGGCATGTATTCCGTATGTAGTCATACATGCTTAGGGAAAAGAACTTGCATGACATCTATTGTCCATCCCTCCCATGGCAGCGGGGTCCTAATGGAAACTACGGGATATTAAGGTTCTCCTTTTAATAGAGAACCGGACCAACGCATTACACTTGGTGAATACATGAACTCCTCATACTATGGTCATCTCCGGGAGTGGTTCCGGCTATTGTCACTACGGGGTTGCCGGGTCATAACACACAGTAGGTGACTACAACTTGCAAGATAGGATCAAGAACACACATATATTGGCGACAACATAATAGGTTCAGATCTGAAATCGTGGCACTCGGGCCCTAGTGACAAGCATTAAGCATGGCAAAGTAGTAGCAACATCAATCTCAGAACATAGTGGATACTAGGGATCAATCCCCGTCAAAACTAACTCGATTACATGAGAGATCTCATCCAACCCATCATCGTCCAGCAAGCCTACGATGAGATTACTCACGAACGGTGAAGAGCATCATGGAATTGGCGCTGAAGGAAGGTTGGTGATGACGATGGCGACGATCTCCCCTCTCCGGAGCCCAGAACAGACTCCAGATATGCCCTCCAGATGAAGAACAGGAGGTGGCGGCGCCTCCGTATCGTAAAACGCGATGAACTCTTCTCCTTGAATTTTTTCCGGATGGAAGGGACTAAATAGACCTGAGATTGGAGGCAGTGGAGCAACGTGGGCCCCACAAGCCTGCCACGCGCGGCCAGGGGGGGGAGGGCGCCTGGTGGGCTTGTGGGCTCCACACTCCACTTCCTCCGTTGATTCTTGTGCCAGTATTTTTCTTCTAAGCAACCGAAGGTGAAAGCTTGGAACAGAGGTTTGTGACTCCTCAATTCATCCATCTCATGGTCATCGAAAGAAATTCGTCAATGAGGTTGATCAAGTTTCCTTGACAAACCTTTTCGAATCGCAGAAGGAAACAATTTTTTTTCGAATAGTCACTAGGTTACCTCAATGGGGATGTGCATCTCCCCAACAAGTAAATCATACTTCATCTTGACAATAGGTATAGGGCATTCAAAGCTCCCAATAAGAATCGATGAAGTTTTTTCGGTAGCATTGATGCAATGTACTCGATATTGTTTCTTCGGAAAGTGCACCGTATGCTCATTACCATTAACATGGAAAGTGACATTGCCTTTGTTGCAATCAATAACAGCCCCTGGAGTGTTTATAAAGGGTCTTCCAATTATGACCGCCATGTCATCATCCTCGGGAATATCCAGGATAACAAAGTCCGTTAAGATAGTAACGTTGGCAACCACAACAAGCACATCCTCGCAAATGCCCATAGGGAAATCAGTTGATTTGTCGGCCATTTGTAGAGAGATTTGAGTGGGTGTCAACTTATCCAGTTCAAGCCTACGATAGAGAGAGAGAGGCATGACACTAACACCGGCTACAAGGTCGCGTAAAGCAGTTCTAATGTAGTTTCCTTTAATGGAGCAAGCTATAGTGGGCACTCCAGGATCACCTAGTTTCTTAGGAGTTCCACCCTTGAAGGTATAATTAGCAAGCATGGTGGAAATCTCAACCTCAGGTATCCTCCTTTTATTAGTCACAATATCCTTCATGTACTTAGCATACGGAGACATTTTGAGCATATCTGTCAAACACATTTGCAGAAAGACAGGTCTAATCATTTCAACGAATCGCTCAAAATCCTCATCACCCTTTTTCTTGGATGGTTTGGGAGGAAAGGGCATGGGTTTCTGAACTCATGGTTCCCTTTCTTTACCATGCTTCCTAGCAGTGAAGTCATTCTTATCGTATCTCCTATTCTTAGGCTGTGGGTTATCAAGATCAACAGGTTCAATCTCCACATCCTTATCGTTGCTAGGTTGAGCATCAACATGAACATCACTATTGATATCATCATTAGGCTCATGTTCATCACCAGATTGTGTTTCGGCATCAGAAGCAGATACATCGTTTGGACTCTCAGGTGTAACAGCAATAGGGTTGCTAGCGTGCAAATTCCTATCATATTTCTTCTTCTTCCTAGGATGACTAGGTGCATCAGTGTTAACTCCTTGAGAATCTTGTTCAATTCTCTTAGGATGACCCTCAGGATACAAAGGTTCCTGAGTCATTCTACCGTCTCTAGTGACGACTCTAACAGAATTGTCATTCAACTCATTGAGCAAGTCATTTTGAGCCTTAAGTACTTGTTCTACCTGAGTAGTAACCATAGAGGCATGTTTACTCAAGAGCTTAAGATCATTGACGTTTCTGTCCACACAAGCACTTAAATGACTAAGCATACGAGCATTCTGTTCCAATTGTCTGCTAACATAATCATTGAAACTTTGTTGTTTTGCAACAAAGTTATAAAATTCATCCAGGCATAAGCTAGCAGGTTTATCAAAAGGAATATCACTCTCATTGAATCTATGTAGAGAATTTACTTCTACTGCTTGTATCGGGTTATCAAGACCATGGATCTCTTCGATAGGTGGTAGATTCTTGACTTCTTCAGATTTAATGCCTTTCTCTTTCATAGATTTCTTAGCTTCTTGCATATCTTCAGGACTGAGGAATAGAATACCTCTTTTCTTTGGAGTTGGCTTTGTAAATGGTTCGGGAATAGTCCAAGCATTCTCATTGCACAAGATGTTATTCAACAGGATCTCAACTTGTTCTAGGGTCGTTCCCTAGAAACACAACTAGCACAACTATCTAGGTGGTCTCTAGAAGCATCGGTAAGTCCATTATAGAAGATATCAAGTATTTCATTCTTCTCAAGAGGGTGATCAGGCAAAGCATTCAGTAGCTGGACAAGCCTCCCCCAAGCTTGTGGGAGACTCTCTTCTTCAACTTGTGCAAAGTTGTATATTTCCTGCAAGGCAGCTTGCTTCTTATGGGCAGGGAAATATTTTTCAGAGAAGTAGTAGATCATATCCTGGGGGCTACGCACACAACCAGGAGCAAGAGAAGTGAACCAGGTCTTAGCATCATCCTTTAGCAAGAAAGGAAACAACTTGAGGATATAGTAATGGCAGATCTTTTCCTCACTCGTTAATAGGGTGGCTATATCGTGCAGTTTGGTAAGATGGGCTACAACCGTTTCAGACTCATAACCGTGAAAAGGATCAGATTTGACCAGAGTGATTAACTCATGGTCGACAGAGAATTCATAATCCTCATCGGTCACAAAGATAGGCGAAGTAGCAAACTTCGGGTCGTATTTCATCCTAGCGTTTGGAGATTTTTATTTCCACTTGAGCAGTAATTTCTCAACATCATAGCTATCCTTACAAGCAAGAAAGTTCTCAGCTATCTCTCCCTCCATAACATAACCGTTAGGCATATCAGGCAATTCATATCTAGGAGAGCTAGTTCTAACAGGCAAAATAGCAGGTTCTACTTCAATAATCTTAGCAGTTTCAGAAGTATCATCACATCTAGCAGCAACTCTAGCAATTTGTGCATCAAGGAATGCACCTAGTGGCAAAGTAGTATCAAGCATAACATCGTCATAAGCATCATGGGCAGCAGAAGTAGCATCATCAAGCACAAGCGACATATCAAGATTTCTAGTAGGAGGTGGTGTCGCAAACTTACCCATAACTGAAGGTGAATCAAGTGCAGAGCTAGATGGCAGTTCATTACCTGTCCTCGTAGTTGAGGGCAAGACTTTAGTTCATGGATCTTTCAGATTCCTCATAGTGACCAGCAGAGTTAGATCCCAAGTGATTCAGATAATATAGCTGTGCTTCCCCGACAACGGCGCTAGAAAATAGTCTTGATAACCCACAAGTATAGGGGATCACAATAGTTTTCGAGGGTAGAGTATTCAACCCAAATTTATTGATTCGACTCAAGGGGAACCCATAGAATATTCTCAAGCATTAGCAGTTGAGTTGTCAATTCAACCACACCCAAAAGATTTAGTATCTGTAGCAAAGTATCAGTAGCAAGGTAGTATGATAGCAGCAGTAGCAACAGTAACCAGTAGCAGCAAAGTAACAGCAGTAGCAACAGAGTAACAGTAGCAGGAGTGACAACAGTAGCGGCAAAGTAACGTAGCAAGGACCAGTAGGAAAAACTCGTAGGCATTGGATCCGTGATGGATGATTATGCCAGATGGTGTTCATCATGCAACAGTTATAACACGAAGAGATATGTAACTAGCTCCAATTCGTCAATGTAATGTAGGCATGTATTCCGTATGTAGTCATACGTGCTTAGGGAAAAGAACTTGCATGACATCTATTTTCCATCCCTCCCGTGGCAGCGGGGTCCTAATGGAAACTACGGGATATTAAGGTTCTCCTTTTAATAGAGAACCGGACCAACACATTACACTTGGTGAATACATGAACTCCTCATAATATGGTCATCTCCGGGAGTGGTTCCGGCTATTGTCACTCCGAGGTTGCCGGGTCATAACACACAGTAGGTGACTACAACTTGCAAGATAGGATCAAGAACACACATATATTAGCGACAACATAATAGGTTCAGATCTGAAATCATGGCACTCGGGCCCTAGTGACAAGCATTAAGCATGGCAAAATAGTAGCAACATCAATCTCAGAACATAGTGGATACTAGGGATCAATCCCCGTCAAAACTGACTCGATTACATGATAGATCTCATCCAAACCATCACCGTCCAGCAAGCCTACGATGAGATTACTCACGAACAGTGAAGAGCATCATGGAATTGGCGATGAAGGAAGGTTGGTGATGACGATGTCGACGATCTCCCCTCTCCGGAGCCCAGAACGGACTCCAGATCTGCCAGGCGCGACTAGGGGGGGGGGCGCCTGGTGGGCTTGTGGGCTCCACGCTCCACTTCCTCCGTTGATTCTTGCGCTAGTATTTTTTATATATTCCACAAAAAATCCCCGTAAATTTCCAGGTCATTCCGAGAACTTTTATTTCTGCGCAAAAACAACGCCATGGCAATTCTGCTGAAAACAGCGTTAGTCCGGGTTAGTTCCATTCAGATCATGCAAATTAGAGTCCAAAACAAGGGCAAAAGAGTTTGGAAAAGTAGATACGATGGAGACGTACCACTCATCACAGGTTCATACAAAGCTTATTTTCCACGTACTAATAGATCATACATATTAGGGAGCAATTTTTATTGCTTGCACCGATGACAACTTACTTGAAGGATCTTATTCAATCCATAGGTAGGTATGGTGGACTCTCATGGCAAAGCTGGGTTGAAGGTTTATGTATGCACAAGTAGTATCTCTACTTGGTGTGGGAGTTTTGGCTAATATGAGGTGGAAGCAATCGTCACATGCTAAGGGATCTCTAGTCATATAACATTGTTCGGAACCAAGCAAACACAATTCATTATGTTGTCTTCCTTGTCCAACATTTACTTCTAAGCATGCAATAGTTTAGTGAGTGTTCACAATCATAGATGGTGTCAAAGATGATATATTTATATGTGAACCTCTCCTTCTTTATCACTTCCTATTAATTGTAGCAATGACCAAGGTCTACGTTTGTCTACCCTCAACAAGTTTCTATCGTCATTCTTTTTATATGTGAAGCCATCACTTCCCATAAGATCATTACATGGCATGAGGCAAGGCCCTTAACTAAGACACTCTTTATTATATGGCTCACGAGCTCGAATACATCGGGGGTGACACAAAGCAAAACTCAAGCCTAAAACACTAAGACCTTTAATATACTAGAGAAAGATTAAACCAAAAAGGAACAAACTAAGAAAAGGTAAAGGCAAAAGATGTGATGGTAATACGATACCGTGGCAACTCCCCCAAGCTTGGCACAAGCCAAGGGGATTGCCCATACCCATGCTTAGTTGTCTTCCTTTGGAGATGATGGTGGTGGAGTTGTTGCAGAGGTCTTGAACTTGTTTAATTTCCACTTGAGCATAAAGTTCTGCTCCCTCAGATCATCATTTTCCTCTTCAAGCCTCAACACCCTTTGGGAATATTCCTGCTTACTCTCCTGCAAGAAACGAGAAGGGATAAACAAAGTCTTAGGCTTCTTCCTTGAGTCAGGGAGGCTCGACTTCTTGAACTCCACATGGGTGTCTCCAGGTGGAGGTAGAGGAGCCTCCTCTTCATCGGAACTTGTTCCTTCCTTCCCCTTGGGATCATAATCTTCTTCCTCATCAGTGGTCCAACCATAACGATCCAAGTCCCCATAGACCTTGGGGTTAGCAAGGTAATCGACCACATAGCTCTCCCCCTCTGAATCTTGAGAAGACATATTGCCCTAAATCTGCAGCAGAAACAGGCTCGAAATGAAAACAGAGGAAAATTTGCGTGAGACAAGGGTCAGACCTTTCGGGAGAATATATAATGATTTTTTTCTGACTAGAAGGAGTACTCCGTAAGAAAACGGAGTCCGGGAGGCACACGAGGTGGCCACAAGCCCCCCAGGCGCGTCCAGGGGGGTGGCCCGCGCCTGGCAGGCTTGTCGCCTCCTCGTGCGCTTTCTGGAGTGCTTTAAAATTTTCTATTTTTCTAAATATTACAAAACGGAGAAAAATTCCTACTGGAAAAGTTTCGGATTCTGTTTACTTACCGAATCACATACCTCTTCGTTTTAGGAGTCTGAAACAGGCTGATAAATATCCCTTAGGTATTCTTCCGGAGTTATGGTATTGCTAATATTGCTTTCAACATTTATGGGAGTACGTGAAATATAATGCTTGTTTCTCTGCCCATTTACCACTCTCAGACAATTACCTTCCGTGTTGTTGATCTTGATAGCACCGGAACGATATACTTCCTCAACAATGTAAGGACCTTCCCATTTAGAGAGAAGCTTGCCTGCAAAAAATCTTAAACGAGAATTATATAGCAAGACAAAATCACCTACATTGAACTCACTTTCTGTATCCTTTTATCATGCCACCTCTTAACCTTTTCTTTGAACAACTTGGCATTTTCATATGCATGAGTTCTCCATTCATCAAGCGAGCTAATATCAAATAACCTCTTCTCACTAGCAAGTTTGAAATCAAACTTGAGCTCTTTGATTGCCCAATAAGCTTTATGCTCTAGCTCAAGAGGTAAATGACATGCTTTACCGTACACCATTTTGTACGGAGACATGCCCATGAGATTCTTATAGGCAGTTCTATAAGCCCACAGTGCATCATCGAGCTTCTTAGACGAATTCTTTCTAGACATGTTGACAGTCTTTTGCAGAATTAGTTTAATCTCTCTATTGCTTAGCTCTACTTGACCACTGGGCTGAGGGTGATAGGGAGACGCAATTCTATGGTTGACATCATACTTAGCAAGAGTTTTACGGAAAACACCATGAATGAAATGTGAAACACCGTCGATCATTAGATATCTAGGGACTCCAAATCTAGGGAAAATAACTTCTTTAAGCATCCTGATAGAGGTGTTGTGATCAGCACTACTAGTGGGGATAGCTTCTACCCACTTAGTGACGTAATCAACAGCAACTAGGATATGAGTATACCCGTTGGATTTTGGAAAAGGTCCCATATAATCAAAGCCACAGACATCAAATGGTTCAATGACAAGTGAATAGCTCATAGGCATTTCCTGACGTTTACCGATATTACCTATTCTTTGACATTCGTCACAAGACAAGACAAACTTACGGGCATCCTTGAAGAGAGTGGGCCAATAGAAACCTGATTGCAATACCTTGTGTGCAGTTCTATCTCCCGCATGGCGTCCTTCGTAGGCCTCGGAGTGACACTTCTGTAGGATCTGTCCCTGTCCATGTTCAGGTACACAATGTCTAATAACACCATCTACTCCTTCCTTATAAAGGTGAGGATCATCCCAAAAGTAATGTCTCAAGTCAAAGAAGAATTTCTTCTTTTGCTGGTATGTGAAACTAGGTGGTATATATTTGGCAACGATATAGTTTGCATAATCAGCATACCACGGTGCACTACGAGAAGTATTGATGACATTCAGTTGCTCATCACGAAAGCTATCATCAATAGGTTGTGGGTCATCAACAACATTCTCCAACCTAGACAAGTTATCTGCTACGGGGTTATCAGCACCCTTCTTGTCGACAACGTGCAAATCAAATTCTTGTAGCAAGAGAACCCATCTGATGAGTCTAGGTTTAGCATCTTTCTTCTCCATTAGCTACTTAATAGCAGCGTGATCAGTGTGAATAGTGACTTTGGAATCAACTATGTAAGATCTGAACTTTTCACATGCAAACACGACTCCTAAAAATTCCTTTTGCGTAGTAGCATAGTTTCTTTGGGCACTGTCTAGAGTTTTACTAGCATAGTGAATAACATTCAACTTCTTATCAACTCTTTGCCCTAGTACAACACCAACAACATAACCACTAGCATCACACATGATTTCAAAAGGCAAGTTCCAATCAGGTGGTTGAACAATAGGCGCAATTATCAAGGCCTTCTTAAGTATTTTGAAGGCTTCCTCACAATCATCGTCAAAGACAAAAGGAATATCCTTTTGCAAGAGATTGGTAAGAGGCCTAGAAATCTTAGAGAAGTCTTTAATGAACCTCCTATAGAAACCAGCATGACCAAGGTAACTTCTTGTACCTTTGATATCTGTAGGGTATGGCATTTTCTCGATTGCATCAACCTTAGACTTATCGACTTCAATACCTCTTTCAAAATTTTATGTCCTAAGACGATGCCTTCATTAACCATAAAGTGGCACTTCTCCCAATTGAAGACAAGATTGGTATCTCTACATCTCTGCAAGACTCGATCAAGGTTGCTGAGGCAATCATCAAAAGAAGACCCGTAAATGGAGAGGTCATCCATGAAAACCTCAACAATCTTTTCAGAAAAGTCAGAGAATATAGCCATCATACATCTTTGAAAGGTGGCAGGTGCATTACATAAACCAAAAGGCATACGTCTATAAGCAAAGGTACCGAAAGGGCAGGTGAAAGTGGTTTTTTCCTGATCAGATTGTGCAACTGGTATTTGGGAGAAACCAGAATAACTGTCTAGAAAGTAGAAGTGTGTGTGTGTTTAGACAGTCTTTCTAGCATTTGGTCGATAAAAGACAAAGGGTAATGATCTTTCCTAGTGGCTTTATTCAATTTCCTAAAATCGATCACCATCCTATAGCCAGTAATAATCCTCTGTGGGATCAATTCATCCTTATCATTAGGGACAACGGTAATACCTCCCTTCTTAGGGACGCAATGCACCGGACTCACCCAATCACTATGAGCAACATGATAGATAATACCTGCTTCCAGAAGCTTTAGTATTTCTTTTCTTACTAACTCTTTCATCTTAGGATTTAATCTCCTTTGATGATCAACAACTGGTTTGGAATCAGGATCGGTTTTAATCTTGTGCTGTCATAGAGTGGGACTAATGCCCTTAAGATCGTCAAGATTATATCCAATAGCAGCACGATGCTTCCTTAGAGTTTTTAGTAACTTGTTTTCTTCATGCTCTAAGGGGCTAGCACTAATAATAACAAGATATATCTTTTTTTCATCAAGATAAGCATACTTAAGAGTATCCGACAACTGTTTAAGCTCAAACACAGGATCACCCTTTGGTGAGGGTGGATCCCCAAGCAGTTCAACAGGCAAATTATTCTTAAGGATAGGATATTGTTCTAAGACAACTGTATCTATCTCATCTCTCTCATCCATATGCATATCATTTTCATGCTCAAGCAAGTATTTCTCTAAAGGATCAGTAGGAGGCACGACAATAGAGGCTAAGGAAATAGTTTCATCCTTACTAGGCAACTCTTTTTCATGAGGTTGTCTACCAAACTTGGAGAAATTGAACTCATGTGACACACCTTCAAAGCCAACAGTGACAGTTTGCTTCTCACAGTCAATACGAGCATTGACAGTATTGAGAAAAGGTCTGCCAAATATGATGGGACAAAAGCTATCTTGTGTGATAGCAAGAACGAGGAAATCAGCAGGATACTTCGTTTTACCACAAAAGACTTCAACATCCCTAACAATTCCCACATGGCAGACAATATCTCTATTGGCAAGCTGAATAGTGACATCAATAGGCTCTATCTCAATAGGTGCAATCTCGTCTTTAATTTCATCATATAAGGATTGAGGTATTGCACTAACACTAGCACCCACGTCACATAAACCATGATAACAATGATCTCATATCTTAACAGAAACAACAGGCATGCCAACAACAGGCCTATGTTTGTCTCTAGCGTGTGGTTTAGCAATTCTAGTAGCATCTTCACAGAAGTGAATATCATGGCTATCAACATTGTCGGACATGAGATCTTTGATAATAGCAATGCTAGGTTCAACTCTAATTTGCTCAGGGGGTGTAGGTGTTCTAATGTAGCCTCTACGTATCACAGTTGAAGCTTTAGAATGACCCTTTATCCTAACAGGGAAAGGTGGTTTCTCAATGTAAGCACTGGGAACAACAGGATCATTATAGGCAATGACTTTCTCTTCAACTGGATTGGGTTTAACTACATTGACGTCTAAGGGAGGATGATATTTAAACCACTTCTATTTGGGGAGATCAATATGAGCAGCAAATGATTCACACAATGAAGCTACTATCTCAGAGTCAAGTCCATACTTAGCGCTAAAATCACAAAAAGTATTTGTTTCAACAAAGGATTTAACACAATCAAACTTGAAATTCATACCTGACTCCTTTCCTTCATCAAGCTCCCAATCTTCAGAGTTGCGTTTAATTCTCTCCAATAAATTCCATTTGAAGTCAATATCTCTCTTCATAAAAGAACCGGTACAAGAAGTGTCAAGCATGGTGCAATCATCTTGAGAAAGCCGAGTATAGAAGTTCTGAATGATAATTTCTCTCGAGTGCTTATGGTTGGGGCATGAATATAACATTGATTTATGCCTCCCCCAAGCTTGAGAGATGCTTTCTCTGTCACGAGGCCAAAAATTATAAATATAATTCCGATCACGATGTACTAGATGCATAGGATAAAACTTTTGATGAAATTCCAATTTCAACCGATTGTAGTTCCATGATCCAGTATCATCACATAGCCTATACCATGTCAACGCCTTATCCCTCAAAGATAAGGGAAAGACCTTCTTCTTGACCTCATCCTCGGGAAAAACCTGCAAGCTTAAATAAACCACAAACTTCATCTACATAGATTAGATGCAAGTCTGGATGTGATGTTCCATCTCCTATAAAAGGATTAGCCAGCAGTTTCTCAAGCATACCCGAAGGAAATTCTGTAAGTGCATCTAGTGCCCCTTAGTGATTTTGGTGGTTTGAAGACTTATAGGTTAAGTATCTAATGTGTTTGTGAGTATAGACATGATCTATAAGTCATTGGTATTCCTCATGGTCTGAAATTGGTCTGAAGCTGAAGAAACGAATCGCGAGGAATCTACGATGAAATTGATATTCCTCATGAAGATACTGATATTGAGAAGTCCGGTGGTTCCCGAAGAAAATCATTCTGAAGAATTTGAAGCATGAAGATTTACACTTCCTGTTTTACTTTCTTCGCATTTGAGTAATAGGAACACCGTACTGTTAAAGGGGGTCGAAGTTACACTATGGAATGAATTTCCTCATGATGCTCAACCCAAGCCTAATCCTACCAAAAGCCTCAAGTGAGGAATATGAGTGACATGAGGACTCTCACAGTTGAGGGTTTCGACCGTTTCGATAACCACGCCAAGTCACTGGTCTTATCCACTCCAACGGTCATATTATTTAAGGGCATTAGTGTCAAATCATGTTGGGATGCTCCCAGGCTATAAATAGCCACCCCCCACAACCACTAGCTGGTTGGCTGCTCCGTTAGAAACTGACACTTGTCATAAGAGCAACCCAAATTCATCAGAGCCTTCGAGAGTAATTCATCAGTGTGGAAATACCCCATATACTGAAACCACAAACCAAACCTAGTGATTGAGCATCATTGAAGAAGTTGTTCCTGTGTGGGACTGAAGCCTTTTACCTTTGAGGACTGTGCATCCTCCAGACGGTTAGGCGTCATGGTCTAGAGCAATCCAGCAGTCAATTGTGGATCGTCGGGTGACCAAGTTTGTGAGGGTTTGGAAGTCTGCCCTGAAGACTCACCACGAGTGTTGGGCGAGGACTGTGTGTCCTTAGTTCAAGGAGAATACGGTAGGGACTGTGTGTCCCGAGACGGGGTGTCCTTTGGTTTCAATACCAAGCCGCTCCAAACCAGATGTACAACTGTCACAGCAGTTGGAACTGGGTCATCAACAACTGTCTTCACTGAGGAACGGGTTCTAATTCCTCAACTCTTTACTTTCCTTGTATTGTGTGTTGATGACTTTCAGTGTGACTGTTCGAAGAATTTGCTAAAGACTTTCTTTGAATTTCCTCAACCCCAAATTCTTCACGATAGTTAATCATCATCTGTATTCTGCGTGCCTGCTTACTGTGCAATCTGTTTTCACATTCTTCACTCTGAAATACTGCTGTTGTGAACGTTTGCACGTCTGATCCTTTACTGTTTCCGCTGTAAGTTAGTCATCAGTGAGGAATTTCCTCAAAAGGAATTTCCTCAGTGATGAAATTCTAAAAATCTCCTATTCACCCCCCTCTAGTCGATATAACGCACTTTTGATTGGTATCAGAGCAAGGTACTCCCTTGTTCTGTGTGATTTTGGTTTAACCACCTGGAGTTTTAGTTATGTCGACTGCAGGCATGTTTAAGGTGACTGCAACATGTCCTACCTACGAAGGAAAGAACTTTCCCTTCTGGAAGAACAAAATGCAAATGCATTTACAAGCTATTGATAATGATCTCGGGTATATTGTGGAAAATGGTGTCCCCATTATCTCTGCCAGTGTCAGTGCTGCTGATATGAAGAAATTCAAGCAACTCGATTCTCAAGCGAAGAACATCATCTGTGGCCATCTGAGCCCAGGCCAGTTTGGAAGAGTAAGTGCTTTGGGCTCTGCAACACTGATCTGGGAGAGACTGTGCAAGGTAAATGAAGGAGTATCGACCCAGCATGACTCTCGTGTTGATATTCTTCGCAATATCTTCAATCGCTTCAAGAGACATGACAATGAAAGCTGCCAAGACACCTTTGATCGCCTCACTGACATATCAAATGAACTGCAAGCACTGGGAGCTCGAGACATCACTGATCACGAAGTTGTGAAGAAACTGCTGAGATCTTTGGATTCTTCATTTGATACTTTAGTTCTAATGATTCAAGAAAGACCAGATTACAAGATGCTTGATCCAGCTGATATACTAGAAAGACTAAATACTCATGAATTCCAGCTAGAAGAAAAGAGAGATCTATATGGACCAAGTTATTCCAGACCACGTGCACTGAAGGCTAGAGCAATTTCCTCATCTGAAGAAGAAGACACAGATGACAGCATTTGTGACCCTGAAAAATTTGGACAGGAGCTTTCAATGCTCGTGAGGAAATTCCAGAGATTTACACGACGTGGCCAGTTCGGTAAATCTTCAAGAAGAGACATGAGGAAATCATAATCTTCATCTGAGGACTACAAGAAACGAACTTGTCACAAGTGCAAGAAATCAGGTCATTACATTGCTGATTGTCCCAGTTGGGGAAAGGAATCAAAGAAGAAGAAATACAAGGATGACAGTTCTGATGACTCGAAGGAGAAGAAGAAATCTTCAAAATCCTCATCTTCAAAGCCCTCATCACACAAGAAGACTAGTTTCAGAAAGGCTCGAGCACTTACTGGCAAGGAAATGGACTCCGAGGCAGAATCAGAGGAAGGTGATGAAGAAGAAGGTTCTGAAGAAGACTCAGAATCTGGACAGGCTAGTCTTGCACTAGCAACCACTTTCGTCAGCAAGTCAATCTTCAATCTTGAAGAAAATGATTGCACCATCCATACTGATGACTATGCTGATGACTTCGCTCCAACCTATCGCTTCATGGCAAAGGGTTCAAAGGTATCAAATAATGCCTCCTCCTCTGATTCAAGTGACTGTGAATCTAATGATTATAAGAAACCGAGTTACAGTAAACTTGCTATCATTGCCACTAAACAACAAACTGCTCTTGAAAAGCTTCAGAAACTGCTAGACAAAAGTGATGATCTGTTGAAAGATGAAATGAACCTTACCCAAATCCTCACTGATGAGATGAAAAGTCTTCAGTCTAGATTTGATAATCTTCAGGATCGTTATGATACACTCCTCACTGATCATGAGAAGCTTTCCTATGAATTTCTTCAAAGGAAGCTTGATCTTGAGAAGCTGAGGATGTCTCATGATGATCTTCGTATGGAAAATGATTCATTACTAGCTCAAGAGATCGGCGCTAGTCAAGTTGAATTTATTCCTCCATGTCTTAAATGCATTGAACGCGAAACTGTTAATTCCTCACCAGAATCATCAAATGCTACCATGGCTACAAATTCTTCAACTGCGCCTGTTGTGTCTATTTCCTCACTTGAGGAAAACACAAATGTTACTGATGAAAATGCAGGGTTGAAGGAATTGTACGTGACAGGCATGTACAAAAGCCTCAAGGGACATCAAACCCTTTGTGATTTGCTCAAAAAGCAGATCTTGAACAGGAACCCGAGGAAAGAAGGAATTGCCTTTGAGAGGAAATTAAATGCTGATGGATCTTATTGGAAACCTGAGCAGTATCCTAAAACCTCATGGGTTGCTGCTACTGGGCCTCCTTTTGATCCATCTAATCTAACTGACTTTTCATGTGAATTATCCTATTCCTCGGATGAGTCATTTGATTCCAACTATAAAACGTTCAAAAATCAATCTGGTGAAGCATTTGCTCGATATGTTGGAACTAACTGCAGGAATGGCCCTCCTCTGAGGAAAATCTGGGTTCCCAAAAGCTGTCTTGAAAATCTTCAGGTGAATGTCCTCATGACACCACCATTGAAGAATCTGAACCCCAGATCAAATTCGTCAGGAGGACCAAAGTCTTCAAGAGGATCAAAATCCTCAACTGGTCAAAACTATGCTCGTACCCATGCTTATGCGTCTAACATGCAGGGAAACTACAAGGAATATGAATATGAGCGTTACTCCTCAAATCATTATGTTCATAAATCCTCAAACCAGTTCTCTGCATATTCATATGAGTACTTTAATCCCATACTGTTAAGAGAAGCGCATTAGCTGCAATGCCACCTTTCTCATATGGTGCTCGCAGGATCATGAACGCTTTGCCACCCCTTCAGATGTGGGTGGTGAAGAAATCAAACTAATCACTTCTGCAGGTCAGGTCTCCTGATGAAAATCATCATCTGAAGAATTTGCTGGAGACCTGAAGAAATGCTTGATAGGACGCAAGCTAATGATTGATGAAATAGAAACATTTCACACGTCCTTACATTTCTGTTATGATGAAATTACAGATATGATGAAATTAGTATCATATTCTTCAAATATGAAGCATATGAGATGGTAAGCTGTACTAATTCATCTGTAGGATGACAAACCCAAGAATACTGAGTGGGTTCTTGATAGTGGATGCACACATCACATGACTGGTGATAAAAGTTTACTGATGAATATGCCACTAACTCCATCACCTCTGAAGCAAATCACATATGCTGACAAAGGTAAAAGCAAGGTATTGGGACTTGGCAAAGTGGCTATTTCCAAGGATAAGCACATGGACAGAGTGATGCTTGTTGAATCCCTTGGTTTTAACCCAGTCTCGATGCTTTGTGATCTTGATATGATTATCATCTTTGGTAGATATAGATGTGTAGTCATCATGGAATCTGACAGATCCAAAGTCTTCGAAGGTGTAAGAAGAGGGGATTTGTACATTGTTGATTTTTCTACACGTCCTCAACCAGCCACTTGCTTACTAGCAAAAACCTCAGAAGGATGGCTGTGGCACCGAAGACTAGGTCATGCAGGCATGAGGAATTTGCACACGCTCGCGAAGAAGAAGCATGTCATCGGCATCGAATCAGTAAAATTCCTCAAGGATCATCTCTGCGGTGCTTGTGAATATGGGAAAATGACCAGATCCAAGCATCCCTCTAAAACCATCATGACCACTACACGTCCATTCGAATTGCTTCATATGGATTTATTTGGACCTACTCACTATGCCACACTAACCAATGCAGCATCTTTATATGGCTTCGTCATAGTTGATGATTATTCCAGATATACTTGGGTGCATATCATAGTGTATAAAACTGAAGTGCAGGGAATCTTCAAACGATTTTCTTCAAGGGCCTCGACGAACTTTGGAATCAAGATCAAACATATCAGGAGTGATAATGGAACCGAGTTCAAAAACACTGGTCTTGATGATTATCTTGATGAACTTGGTATTACTCACGAATTGTGTGCTCCTTATACTCCTCAGCAGAATGGTGTCGTCGAAAGGAAGAACATGACTCTGGTTGAAATGGCTAGAACTATGCTTGAAGAATACCAGACTCGTCGTTGTTTTTGGCCTGAAGCAATCAACACTGCATGTCATATCATCAACAGGGTATATCTTCACAAATTCCTTAAGAAAACCTCATATGAACTCCTCACTGACAAGAAACCCAATGTAAGTTATTTCAAAGTCTTCGGTGCAAAATGCTGGATTAGAGATCCTCACCATAGCTCAAAATTTGCACCTAAGGCACATGAAGGTTTTATGCTCGGTTATGGAAAGGACTCGCACACTTACAGAGTCTTCAACAACTATCACAACAAAGTTGTTGAGACTGTAGATGTGCGGTTCGATGAAACTAATGGCTCGCAAAGAGAGCAATTGCCTTCTGATCCAGATAAGCTGTCTCCTGAGGAAGCAATAAAGCTTAAGCCTACTGAAGACATTGTTCCCACTGAGGAAATTGGTGAAGAAATGATTCCCATCGCTGATAAAAACCAAGAAGCTGCTCCTGAGGAAATTGCACCAGCACCACTTCCTCAGCCCAGACAAAATCCTCAACCAGCTCATCCGAGGATTGCAAACGAAGTAGAACTTGACAAAATCCTCAACTACATCAACGCGCCAGGTCCTCTCACTCGCTCAAAAGCTTCACACTTAGTTAAATTTTGTGGGCACTTTTCCTTTGTATCCATCACAGAACCCTCAAAAGATGCTGAGGATTTTCTGGAACCGGAGTGGATCCAAGCTATGCAAGACGAACTTCTTCAATTCAAGCTGAATGATGCATGGGAGCTCGTCAAACGATCAGATCCTCGCAAGCACAACATCATCGGCACTAAGTGGATTTTTCGAAATAAGCAAGATGAGGACGGTCAAGTGGTGAGGAACAAGGCACGGCTTGTAGCCCAAGGCTACACCCAGGTTGAAGGAATAGATTTCGATGAAACTTTTGCACCTGTTGCTAGACTTGAAGCTATTCGAATATTACTTGCTTATGCTAATCATCATAACATCACCTTATATCAAATGGATGTGAAAAGTGCATTCCTCAATGGTAAGCTTGAGGAAGAAGTATATGTTGCTCAACCTCCAGGTTTTGAGGATCCAAAGAATCCAGACAAAGTCTCCAGACTCAAAAAGGCTCTGTATGGCCTCAAGCAAGCCCCTCGGGCATGGTATGATACATTGAAGGAATTCCTCATGAAGAAAGGCTTCAAACCTGGTTCACTCGATCCAACTCTTTTCACAAAATCCTATGATAATGAGCTGTTTGTATGTCAAATATATGTCGATGATATCATTTTTGGCTGTACTGACAAAAGATAGAGTGATGAATTTGCCTACATGATGAGTGAAGAATATCATATGTCCATGATGGGGGAGCTGAAATTCTTCTTAGGTCTTCAAATTCGTCAACAAAGCAATGGAATCTTCATATCACAGGAGAAATACCTCAAGGATGTTCTGAGGAAATTCGACATGCACGAATGCAAAGGTGCCAAGACTCCGATGCCTACCAACGGCCACCTCGGCACTGATGAAAATGGTAAAGATTTCGATCAGCAGGTATACCGTTCTATGATTGGCTCCTTATTGTATCTATGTGCATCTAGGCCAGATATAATGCTTAGTGTTTGCATGTGTGCACGTTTTCAAGCAAAACCGAAGGAATCACGCCATAAGGCCGTGAAACATATTCTTCGATACTTATCTCACACACCAACACTAGGATTATGGTATCCCAAGGGCTCCAATCTTCATCTGGTAGGGTATTCTGATTCAGACTATGCTGGTGACCGTGTGGATCGCAAGTCAACTTCAGGCACATGGCATTTCCTCAGAAGATCACTAGTTTGCTGGTCCTCAAAGAAGCAGAACTGCGTATCACTCTCCACTGCCGAAGCTGAGTACATTGCTGCTGGTTCTTGCTGTGCTCAATTACTATGGATGAAGAAAACCCTCAAAGACTACGACATCAACATGAAGAATGTGCCTCTCTACTGTGACAATGAGAGTGCTATCAAGATTGCATACAACCCAGTACAACACTCGAAGACCAAGCACATCCAGATTCATCATCATTTTCTTCGGGACCATGTCCTCAAGGGCAATATCATCATCGACCATGTGAAGACTGATGATCAACTGGCAGATATCTTCACTAAGCCCTTGGATGAGAAAAGGTTTTGCAAGTTGCGGTGTGAGCTAAATATCTTAGAATCTTCAAATGTTTTGTAAAAACATGCACACATCCTAACACTTATGCAAAGTTGATGACTTAGATGTGCAACACATGATGAAACAATTTTCTTCAACTGATGAAGAATGTCACTCTGAATGTGAAGAAATTAACGAAGAAATTGATTCTCAGGGCCCTACGACAATTGTACGCGGCGTCTGTAATCAACATTCTTATATGGTGGGTAACGCCACCGCCCAATGTGAAATTCCTCAAGATTGATTTTCTTCAAATGATCAATTTTCTCACAATGCGTTTTTCTTCAAAACAGCTGTTCTTCATTGTGATGATTTATTACAAAATCTTCAAAAACACTTGATGACTTTCATTTGACTAGATAGACTGTGATTTCTAGTGCTCAAGAGCATTCACTTATTGCTATTTCTTCAAGTTGATGTTTCTGCTAAGTGAATGTGATCGGACCCTACTTTCCCTCTATGCTATACTTATCCAGTCTATTCAATTCTTCATATGCGTTCTACTTGAAACTTTGTTCAAAATCCTCACTGCATCCTTGTCAGTTGATGATTTTGTAATGAAAATCCTCAAATATTCAAAAAGTGTTTCTTTAAAGACACAGTAATTGAACCCCCACTTCTCACGATTGGATAACCACGATCTCCACTATCTCCACCGCATCGTATGGGAGCTACACGTGTCCTGCGGAGACGTAGAGGCAGGGGCTATTTGGTCCGACATTTTCACGCCAACAGTAACTTTTGGCTATAAATATGTCCTTATCCCCCTCGGCATCCTCTTCGTCGCCTCATCGCTCTCCTGCCACAGCACACTCCACCGAACCCTAGCGCCACCGCTGGTAGTCTCATCGCCAGTGAGGAAGAGCTTCACTACCTCGACTTCTTCGTCGCCAGAACCACGCCGGAGTCGGACCATCTTCGTCCGCCGCCGCCGTAGACGTCCTCTGTCGCAGAGTTAGGGTGCATTGGACACTCGAACGAAGGGCCTTTCCACACACAACTTTCTGTGTTCTTCGTGCGCACCTTCCAGGGTAAATATATCCCATTTTTACAACAAGTTAGATCTAAAATTTTACATCCTCTATGTGAAATCTGTTTCTCCTCAAGATACGATGCGCACTTGATTCCTCAAACACTACCTATCACCACAATCATTGATGAACTATACTAAGCATCTAAGATTATCACGAGATTCCTCAATTGTGCGAATTTTCGGATCTGTACAACTCTAGAACCCAAGAACAGTATGCTTAGGCAGATTCCTCAATCACTGGTTATATTCCTCAAACTATCAAACTTTTCCATTTTCTTCAAATCTGAGAACGCATATGACCTCTCCAAATTCCTCGCAACCATACTCTGTTCACAGGTACACACATGTCAGCTGATGAATCTCTCGGTTCTCATCACATTAACTCATTTGCAGCATTTCTGGAAGAAACTCTTCAAGGCTCATCAGAATCCTCAAGAGTTCAAAATCATCAGCAAAATCCTCAATTGAGGAAAATGGAGGAAGACAGAAAACAGAAGGGAGGAAAGAAACTTGAGCAAAACACAGCTGCTGATATCCGTGAGGACATTTACTTGGACTATTGTACGCCTGATGAAAATGAGACAATGGCCAAGAGAAAGATACGACTGCAGAAGATTGAACGCCGATGGGTGAAGGAATGGAAGGAGTACAGGTTTGTGACTCCCAATGCGAAGAAATTCGCTTTGAAGCCTCCTGGCAGAAGGGCCCGACTTGAGGATCATCAAGTAGCACATCCCTCAAGCCTCAAGACCATTGATAACTATCCAGATGAAAAGGAAAAGCATCTGGCCAAGCTCAAGAGGTAGGCAGAAGCTGCAGTGAGGAAATTTAATGAATCCTCAGCTACTGCCTCCGGTGCTGCTAATTCCTCAGCTGCAGAAACCTCAGGCTCAGAAATTCCTCAAATGCAGTTTGTGCCGTCAAAGCCAAGGGCTCCAAAGCCTCACGAGAAGTCTACTCACGCTTCTATCACAAAACCCTCAGCACCAAAACCCTCATTACCAAAACCTTCAACACCAAAACCATCAGCGCGAAAACCCTCAGTACCAGTCTCCTCAGCATCAAAAACCTCAGCTTCACCTCCAAAGCCTCAAGAGAAACTAGTACAGAAGCAAGTCGTGAAGCCTACGACCGCCAACTCCAGCTCCTCACTCCCAGCTGCAACTAGCTCGGAGACAAAGTCTTCAACACCTCCTGTGAAGACTTTGGCAACTGCTGAACGTGCACCTCTGCCCAGCCCCAGCAAAATCATCACAGTCCTGTCTGCATCAGAGGGAAGTGATGAATATGATGATGAAACCCTGCAATCCATCATCACAAACAAGCAAGAAAGAGTAGCTCAAGCATCAGGCAGTGCTATTCCTCTGGCCATGGACCCCAAGGTCCTCCTTGACTACATCAATATCTGGTATGAGGACCCAAACACTCCTATAGATGATTTGAAACTTCCCCATGGCATCAGCCACATGGTGGCCACTTTCATAAATGAAGCCAAGTGGAAAGAACAACATGCCAGGCAGGCAAAGGTTGCAAAGATCAAAAAGGAGAAATTCCTCAGGCAGAATCTCCTCAAACTGACTCCTGATGCACTGGTGAGAACACACGCAGAGCTGCAGAAATTGACTGACAAGTACGCCAAGCTGTCAGATCGCAAAAGCATCAAGAGCAATTTCATCAAGCTGGCCACTAGTGCTGTTGATGACTACAACAAGAGAACCGCACCCCCAGCACCAACTCCTCATCCCTTGGTTGAGGAGCCAGCAGATGCAACTCCTCATGAGGAGGAAACTCCTCAAGCTGAGAAAGTACACCAAGAGCGTCGTGTTGATGAACCGACCATTGAAGAAATCATCATGAAAACTCCAACTGATGAAATTGCTGCCGCTGATGAGACTGCTCCTGATCCAGCTGCTTCGTCAAAGCAGGCTGATGACTCTGTTCCAGCTGGTTCCTCACTACCAGCTGAAGAAACTGAAGAGAGAACACCTTCACCAAAAGCTTCAAAGGTGAAGAAGATAATTCCGTCTGCATCAGACATGAAGAAAACAAGGGCTGCTGAAAAGGAAGCCAAGAAGAGAAAAGCCTCCTCAGCAGTAGAAGAGACAGAGGCAAAGCGCCTCAAAGAAATTGATGAAATTGCCCCTATGGACCCGGTGCCTCTCAATGTCGCCCCTTCCTATGAGATGGTCGTCATTGATGACCCAGCTACGAAGGCAGATGAGGAAATGAAGGATGTCGCCCCTGAGGAACACACTGATGAGGAAATTCAGATTGACGACAGTCCTCAACCTCTTATTCCTCAGACAGAAACTGCTCAAGCATCAGCTGCACCAGCTGATGAAACTGCTTCTGCCACAAAGCCAGCTAAGGAAAAACAAGCTGAAAATCCTCATGCTGACGAAATTCAACATTTTGAGAAGACTCATCAAGATGACGAACAGGCTGACCCAACTCCTCCAACTGAGAAAGAAGCAGAAATTCTTCAGCCGGAAGCTCAGTCAGAGCAAGCATCATCTCCTCACCATGAAGTACCAGCTGATGAAATTCCTCACCCTGAGGAAAATGCTGAAGAAAATGCACCCGCCCAAGACAATGCATTCATTGTGCTTAACCCAGAGACTGCTATGGTTGTCTCCCCACTATTCCTTAGCAAAATCTTCAGCCAGTTCAGTGTCAGCCATTCTCCAAGCGTCCAAAGTTTTAGAAAGAAAATTTCTTTGAAGAACGCATGTACTTCACCGGAGAGAGCTCTTATGACAAGCCTCAAATGAGGCATCTGAAGTTTTGGACAAGGACTCAGATGAACTACTATGCCTCTGTGCTCTGTGGACGAAACAAGATATTCCAGCATAGGCATATTCCTCATATTGAGCTTGAAGCAATACCTTGCATGGAGCCAGTCCTCAGTGTACTCCATGATGCAGGTTTGCTCCCAGTGTGCTCAGACATATCAGACTGGAATAACGAGCTTATACTTCAGTTCTATGCCACTCTTCACATATCTGGCAACCCTGAAGACATTAACACTTGGGTGTTTGACTGGATGTCACAAAACACTCACTACAAGGCTCCTGCTTCTGAACTCCTCGCGTGCTGAATACCAGAGAGCTCGTCCTCAGTCTTCACCAGAAGGTGGATCGCAACCACAAATGGGTCAAACGCCAGTTTGGTGCCATTGTGAAAACCCTCACTGAAACACAGAACTCTGTGAAGATTAACCATCAATATCTGCATGAGGTTTTCGATCGCACCTGGGCTACACTTGCACATCTGAAGACTCAGACTGAGCTTGAAGAAATGAACTTTGAGCGAGACTTTGACTGGTCGTGGCCTCCCAAGAAGAAGTTCAGGCCCATTCCAGTGCCAGACCTTGAAGATAGCTCCTTTTCTTCATTCCGCACTGCTGAATCTGATGAAGAACAACTCGACACTGCAACCGGCCCAAGGAAGAAGACTACTCCCAAGAAGCATCACGGCTCTTCCTCGACCGCCAAGAAATGAAGTCTTCACGGGCGTTAGTCCTCAGTTTGTCCCTTTTTTGTCACTTGATGACAAGGGGGGAGAAACTCGAGAGTTAATCTTCAAGCGGGATATTTTTGGGGCTTTTGAACTATATTTAAGTTACAAACTCTTGGCTCTTCTGAAGTTTTTACGTAATGAGTTGTAACTTAAGCCCGATGGTACTCTGACGCTTTTGAACGTTTTTTTTTCGCATGCTTATTCTTCAAGTTTTAATGCACGCATGCTGAAATTCGTCAGATACCATTTGTCATCATGCATCTTCATTTTCTTCATATGATATGTTACATATATGCATGATTTACAAGACTCAGGGGGAGATCTCCATGATATAAATCATCAATGTGCATTTGCTATAAAAGCAAAATCCTCAAGGTATGCACATCTTCAGGGGGAGTCTCTCTGAATCTTGGTTTCAAATTCCTCAAATGAGTATTTACACTTCATATTTTTGATCCCTGTTGAAGACTTAACCTAATTGTCATCAACCACCAAAAAGGGGGAGATTGTAAGTGCATCTAGTGCCCCTTAGTGATTTTGGTGGTTTGAAGACTTATAGGTTAAGTATCTAATGTATTTGTGAGTATACACAAGATCTATAAGTCATTGAGGAGTTTGAGATATTTGAAGAATATCGACCCCTAAAGATATATGTCTTTAGTTAAAGAAATTAGTTTGAAGCTGAAGAAATGAATCGCGAGGAATTTGCGATGATATTGATATTCCTCATGAAGATACTGATATTGAGAAGTACGGTGGTTCCTGAAGAAAATCATCCTGAAGAATTTCAAGCATGAAGATTTACACTTTCTGTTTTACTTTCTTCGCATTTGAGTAATAGGAACACCGTACTGTTAAAGGGGGTCGAAGTTACACTATGGAATGAATTTCCTCATGATGCTCAACCCAAGCCTAATCCTACCAAAAGCCTCAAGTGAGGAATATGAGTGACATGAGGACTCTCACAGTTGAGGGTTTCGACCGTTTCGATAACCACGCCAAGTCACTGGTCTTATCCACTCCAACGGTCATATTATTTAAGGGCATTAGTGTCAAATCATGTCGGGATGCTCCCAGGCTATAAATAGCCACCCCCACAACCACTAGCTGGTTGGCTGCTCCGTTAGAAACTGACACTTGTCATAAGAGCAACCCAAATTCCTCAGAGCCTTCGAGAGTAATTCATCAATGAGGAAATACCCCATACACTGAAACCACAAACCAAACCTAGTGATTGAGCTTCACTGAAGAAGTTGTTCCTATGTGGGACTGAAGCCTTTTACCTTTGAGGACTGTGCATCCTCCAGACGGTTAGGCGTCATGGTCTAGAGCAATCCAACAGTCAATTGTGGATCGCCGGGTGACCAAGTTTGTGAGGGTTTGGAAGTCTGCCCTGAAGACTTACCAGGAGTGTTGGGCGAGGACTGTGTGTCCTTAGCTCAAGGAGAATACAGTAGGGACTGTGTGTCCCGGGACTGGGTGTCCTTTGGTTTCAATACCAAGCCGCTCCAAACCAGATGTACAACTGTCACAACAGTTGGAACTGGGTCATCAACAACTGTCTTCATTGAGAAACGGGTTCTAATTCCTCAACTCTTTACTTTCCTTGTATTGTCTATTGATGACTTTCACTGTGACTGTTTGAAGAATTTGCTGAATACTTTCTCTGAATTTCCTCAACCCCAAATTCTTCACGATAGTTAATCATCATCTGTATTCTGCGTGCCTGCTTCCTGTGCAATATGTTTTCACATTCTTCACTCTGAAATACTGCTGTTGTGAACGTTTGCACGTCTGATCCTTTACTGTTTCCGCTGTAAGTTAGTCATCAGTGAGGAATTTCCTCAAAAGGAATTTCCTCAGTGATGAAATTCTAAAAATCTCCTATTCACCCCCCTTTAGTCGATATAACGCACTTTCAAATTCATAGCAAATATTTTCAGTAGGTGCAGCAGGTTGAGGAGCAACTCTTTGTGCTTCCGTTTGAGGTGAAGATACCCCGAACAAGCCCCTCAAAGGATTAGTTTCTATAGCAACAAGTGACAATAAATTTCAGCACACTATATGAATGTTTCCTTACCAAATTCCACTTACCAAAGGCGCTTCACTCCCCGGCAACGGCGCCAGAAAAGAGTCTTGATGATCCACAAGTATAGGGGATCTATCGTAGTCCTTTCGGTAAGTAAGAGTGTCGAACGCAACGAGGAGGAGAAGGATCTGACAAGTGGCTTTCAGCAAGGTAATATCTGCAAGCACTGAAATTATCGGTAACAAGTAGTTGTGTGGTGAGATGATTCGTAGCAAGTAGCAAGTAACAAAAGTAAAAAAGGTGCAGCAAAGTGTCCCAATCCCTTTTGTAGCAAGGGACAAGCCTGGACAAAGTCTTATAGGAGGTAAAACGCTCCTGAGGACACATGGGAATTTCTGTCAAGCTAGTTTTCATCAAGTTCATATGATTCGCGTTCGTTACTTTGATAGTTTGTTATGTGGGTGGACCGGCGCTTTGTACTGCCCTTACTTGGACAAGCATCCCACTTATTATTAACCCCTCTCGCAAGCATCCACAACTACAAAATAAGAATTAAGACAAAGTCTAACCATAGCATTAAACTAGTGGATCCAAATCAGCCCCTTACGAAGCAACACATAAACTAGGGTTTAAGCTTCTGTCACTCTAGCAACCCATCATCTACTTACTACTTACTAATGCCTTCCTCTAGGACCAAATAATGGTGAAGTGTTATGTAGTCGACGTTCACATAACACCACTAGAGGAAAAACAACATACAACACATCAAAATATCGAACGAATACCAAATTCACATGACTACTTATAGCATGACTTATCCCATGTCCTCAGGAACAAAAGTAACTACTCACAAAGCATAATCATATTCAGGACCAGAGAGGTAATGAGTAGCAGCAAGGATCTGGACATACAATCTTCCACCAAGTAATCCAACTAGCATCAACTACAAAGAGTAATTAACACTACTAGCAACCTTACAAGTACCAATCGGAGTCACGAGATGGAGATTGGTTACAAGTGATGAACGAGGGTTTGGAGATGAGATGGTGCTGATGAAGATGTTGATGGTGATGAGTCCCCTCCGATGAGAGGAGTCTTGGTGATGACGATGGCGACGATTTCCCCCTCTGGGAGGGAAGTTTCCCCGGCAGGATCGTCCTGCCGGAGCTCTAGATTGGTTCTGCTCAAGTTCTGCCTCGTGGCTGCGGCGAATCCTCCAAAAGCCTCCTCTTGATTTTTTCCAGACCGAAACCCTTCTTGTAGCAAAAGGGTGGAGCCAGAGGGCCAAGTGGGAGCCCACAAGCCCCTAGGCGCGACCAGGGGGGCGCCTAGCAGGCTTGTGGCCTCTTGCTGACGCCCCTCCGGTACTTCTTCGGCCTAGTATTTTTTATAAATCCCAAAAAAAATCCTTAATGATTTTCAAGGCTTTTGGAGTTGCCCAGAATAGGTATCTCAAACTTGCTCCTTTTTCAGGCCAGAATTCTAGCTGTCGGCATTCTCCCTCTTCATGTAAACCTTGCAAAATAAGAGAGAAAAGGCATAAGTATTGTACCGTGAAGTGTAATAACAGCCCAAAAAGCGATAAATATCAACATGAAAGCATGATGCAAAATGGACGTATCACTCTCTTTATTGAGAAAACAAAGAATTTAAAGGAACATCATGAGGATCAATAGGAGCTTGCTTAGTAAGTAGAGTCATGATCATGTCAACCTTATCATTAAAGAAGGAGATCTCCTCAAAAGAGTTTACCTTCCTACACGTTGGAGCTTTCTCGGTGTGCCATTGGGAATAATTTGTCATCATCTCATCCAATAGCTTTGTGGAAGCACCAAGTGTAGTTGACATAAAGGTTCCTCCCGCGGCCGAGTCTAACAGATTCCGCGAGGTAAAGTTCAATCCTGCATAGAAAGTTTGGATAACCATCCAAGTAGTCAAACCATGTGTAGGGCAATTCTTAAAAAGAGATTTCATACGTTCCCAAGCATGAGAAACATGTTCATTATCCAATTGCCTAAAATTCATAATGTTAGTCCTGAACTGGATAATCTTAGCAGGCGGGTAATAATTCCCAATAAAAGCATCTTTGCACTTATCCCAAGAATCTATGCTATTCCTAGGCAAAGATTGAAGCCATACTTTAGCTCCTCCTCCCAAGGAGAAAGGAAAAAAGCTTAAGTTTAACAATATCACCATCTACTTGTTTATACTTTTGCATATCACAGAGCTCAACAAAATTGTTCAAGTGCAAAGCAGCAGCATCTCCACCACCGGAGAATTGATCTTTCATAACAAGGTTCAGTAAAGCAGGTTTAATCTCATAGAACATGGCTCCAGTGGCGGGAGCAGCAATAGGAGTGCAGATAAAGTCATTGTTGTTGTGACTAGTGAAGTCGCACAACTTGGTGTTTTCAGTGGAAACCATAGCAACGACAACGAGCAAGAACAAAGCAACTTTTTTTGTGGTTTTTGGTATAAGACTCTAAAGAAAAACTAAAAAGCAAACTAACAAGACTAAAAAGCAAAGGTAAAGGATAGCGTGCAACTCCCCTATCTTCAAGACTGGTGATGGGGTTATAGTCCCAGGGTAGGGTCATAGGCCTGCCCTATAGGTCCTACCCAAGGACTACCCTTCATAGAGGGCAAAGCCCTTAGACAGTTCTGACTGAACTAAGGACCCCCCATCATCCAGTCGGTGACGAGCATTCGGAGCATATTTATCGTACTGACTGAATTCCACTCTGTACATCATAACCTCCGAGGAGGACAACAGTCATACGTTTTCATACACCATTATTAGCATTTAAGGCATACGTTACCTGTAACGTAGGCATTTATTCGCCACTACTCCACCCCTGTGCACCGGGCCGTTGTGAAGGGCATCGCACTCTATATAAGCCGCCCTTCCCCACCGGTGCAGGGGTTGGCATTTACTGTAATCCTATATTCCATTCGACACTAAGCTCCCAAGAGCACTAAGACGTAGGGCTTTTACCTCCACCGCAGAGGGGCCTGAACTCATACAACCTCGCCATAGCTAAGGCTCTGCCCATCCTTTCATACCCTACACATCTACTGTCAGACTTATACCCACGACAGTTGGCGCCCACCGTGGGGCAGGCGTCTAAGCGACTTCCGACGAGTTTGCAGCTTCATCTTTTCATCATGTCGTCCGGCGGAGATTTATGCATGGGTCGGGAGATCCTCTTCGGTGCACTCTCCTTCATCGTCGACGATTCGGCATGGCTTGGGGATGCGTCTCTCGATGTCAAGGCGCTCCCCAGTCGCGGGGCCACGCACTTCCGTGCCAGTGCCCGCGGCATCCTTCTTCTCCAGCAGTCGGCCCCGATGTCGACCTTTGCCCCTGTCACGCGCCGCAACAAGCGGTCCCGCCGTCCGCGGCTCCAGCATTGGGTGCGACACGCCCAGGCGCGCCAGAACGCATCCTCTCAAGTGGCGGTCCTCGAGTCGGTTGTGGTCGCGCCACCGTCCCAGTGCTTGGACTCAGTTCCGACTGAGTTACCTTCCGAGTACTTGGGTCGCGGGCCTGCAGCCGAAGTTCTCATGGCAAATTCCCATGAAAGTCCCCACCGGACTGGCCGGAATGAGCACGAGGTCGGCGAATCGTCTGGCGCTCGCCGTCAACACCACCGTTCTGCCAGTCGATGCACTCGTCAGAGCAACGTCGAGGTGTTCCGTACACCCGTCCTCAACCTGGCTCCCGCTGCCAAGATAGCCGATTCCCTCCAACCGACTGATTCGGAGGCTGGTAGAGGGATCGAGCAGATCCGTGCCCTGTTGCACAAGCGCAGTAGCAGAATTCGACGGTCTCCCAGTCGCACAACAGTTCTGTTGATGCGAACACGCATCGGTCGGTTTACAGCCCCCACTCTCATCAGCGACGCAGAGGGGGTAGCCGTTCCACGAATCCCGAAGATCGTCGTCGTTCACACACCCCTCCGCGGGGTGGGCCTTACGGGCCCCGACATCATGATGATCGGCGTTCAGTCGGTGACACGTATGATCCAAGGCCCGACGCAAGAGGGTACATCGCCCAGAGGAAGGTCGACAGGAGTCGAGCCCACCGTGATGGTCACAATAGATACCGCCCGAGTGGAAGCAGGACCATCGTCTCTGGCCCCGAGTGCTTCAGTTGGGCCATCCGTTCAGCTGACATCCCTCCCAACTTCTGATTGGCGACGGGGATCAGCAAGTTCACAGGAGAATCCAAGCCAGAAACATGGCTGGACGACTACCGAGTGGCGGTCCAGATCGGTGGCGGAGATGACCAGGTCGCCATGAAACATCTCCCCCTGATGCTCGACGGCTCGGCACGAGCGTGGCTGAATCAGTTGGCTCCATCAAGCATCTACAGCTGGGCAGATCTGTCCCGAGTGTTCATCAGGACCTTCGAGGGCACGTGCAAACGCCCTGCTGGTCTCGTGGAGCTCCAGCACTGCGTCCATAAGTAGAATCAGCCCCTGCGCGATTTCATCCAGCGCTGGACGACCCTCTACCACACGGTGGAGAACTTCACAGAGCATCAAGCAGTCTGCGCATTCAAGGCAGGCGTGCGGTACAGAGATCTGTACCTGAAGTTCGGTCGGACAGGCGACATCTCCATGAGCAAGATGATGGAGATAGCCGCACGCTATGCAAATGGTGAAGAAGAGGACCGCATACGTAGAGGCAAGCACAAGGCAGTCGCCGACGGAGATGGGAACAACAATCGGAAGCAAAAGTAGAAAGCTCCGTCCACTCCGCAGGCAGAGGCAACTGCCGTTACAAATGCCAAGTTCAAGGGCAAGGGGAAAGCTCAGTACACCCCCAAGAAGAAGTAGTTCGGGAACTCCATCCCGGATCAGCCATGTCCAATCCACACGAAGATGGATGAAGAAGGCAACGCCATATTCCCGAAGCACACCACTCGGCAATGTCGCCTCCTGATCCAAGGGTTCGGCGAAGGGCAGCCGAGTGAAAAGGACAACGAGCAGGATGATGAGGACAAGGAGGATCCGTTCCCCCAAGTCCATGCAACATTGATGATTTTTGTTGACGTGGAAAGCAAGAGTCGACTGAAGCTGGTGAACATGGCCACCCCGACCAACCCCACGTTCCTCAAATGGTCTCAGACTGCGATCACCTTTGATCAGTCGGATCATCCAGCACACGTGCCCACCTCGGGGAGGCAGGCTTTGGTAGTCGACCCAGTGGTGGAAGGAGTCCGACTGCGCAAAGTCCTCATGGATGGCGGCAGCGGCTTGAACATCATGTACGCTGACACTCTCAAGGGGATGGGCATTCCGATGTCCAAACTTAGCGAGAGCAGCATGCAGTTCCACGGAGTCGTCCTAGGACGAAAGGCCAAGTCACTCGGCCAGATCGCGTTGGACGTCGTTTTCGGCTCCGACAAGAACTTCCGCAAGGAAAAGCTGACATTCGAGGTGGTGGACTTCCAGAGTGCATACCATGCAATTCTGGGCCGTCCGGCGTATGCACGTTTCATGGCCCGTCCATGTTACGTGTATTTGAAGCTGAAGATGCCGGGTCCCAAAGGTGTGATCACCATCACAGGCAATCAGCAGCGGGCCGAAGAGTGTGTGCAGCAGGGGTCGCGGATTGTCGATCAGCAGATGGCTATCCTCGAGCTGGATGAGTACAAGAAGACGGTCGACCCCGCTGACTTGATGCGTTCGAAGAAGCCAGCTTCGGAGTCCTCATTCCAGTCGGCGGGCGACACGAAGAAAGTCAGCATCCGCCCGACGGTCGACACCAACGCCCCGACGAACATCTCCACTACCCTTGATCCAAAATAGGAAGCCGAGCCCATCCAATTCCTCCGTGATAACTGGGACATTTTTGCATGGAAGCCCGCTGACATGCCAGGTGTACCCAGGGAGTTGGCTGAGCACTGACTACATGTGGATCCTACCGCTCGGCCCGTCCGAGAACGCCTGCGTCGGTCCACCGCGCACAAAAGGAAGGCAATCGAAGAGGAGGTGGCTAAACTTTTGGCAGCCAACTTCATTCGCGAGGTACACCACTCCGAGTGGCTCGCCAATGTTGTCATGGTGCCCAAGAAGGACAAGTCCCTCCGTATGTGCATCGACTTCAAGCATCTCAATAAGGTCTGCCCGAAAGATCATTTCCCGCTCCCCCGCATTGATCAAATTGTCGATTCGACTGCGGGTTGCGAGCGTTTATCATTCCTTGATGCCTATTCGGGCTATCATCAGATCCGTCTGTATGGTCCAGATGAATTAAAAACAACCTTCATCACCCCATTCGGGTGTTTCTGCTACATCACTATGCCATTCGGTTTGAAGAATGCAGGAGCAACTTTTATGCGCATGATCCAGAAATGCCTCCTTGAACAGATCGGTCGAAATGTGGAGGCATATATGGACGATATCGTAGTCAAGTCACGCAAAGGTTCCGACCTGCTGACTGACTTGGCAGAAACATTCGCCAACCTTCGTAGGTACGATATCAAGCTCAACCCTGCCAAGTGTTCATTCGGTGTTCCTAGCGGAAAGTTACTCGGCTTCTTCGTTTCCGAACGAGGAATCGATGTCAACCCCGAAAAGATCGGGACCATCATCCGAATGGAGCGGCCGGTCAGAATACATGATGTTCAAAGGCTCACAGGTTGCCTAGCGGCTTTGAGCAGGTTTATCGCTCGACTCGGCGAGAAGGCGTTACCTCTGTACCGACTCATAAAGAAATCAGATACTTTCGAGTGGACAGACGAAGCCCAGATTGCATTCGACGACCTCAAAGCCCTGCTTTCCACCCAACCGGTTCTTACTTCCCTCGCTCAGTAAAGAACCCCTTCTTCTATACATCGCGGCTACAAATCAAGTCGTTAGCACTGTTCTCACAGTCGAACGTGAAGAAGAAGGCAAAGCGTACAAGGTTCAGTGGCTAGTATATTATGTCTCCGAAGTCCTGACTCCTTCAAAGCAGAGATATCCCCATTATCAAAAGCTTATTTATGGGATCTACATGACTGCAAAGAAGGTGGCTCACTATTTCCAAGACGACTTGGTGTCTGTCGTCTCAGATGCTCCGTTGTCGGAAATCCTCCACAATCGAGACGCATGAGGCCGAGTGGCGAAGTGGGCTATGGAGATGTTATACTGCGACATCAAGTTTGAAGCCAAGAAGGCTATAAAGTCCCAAGCTCTGGCTGACTTCATAGCAGAATGGGTAGAACAACAGCAACCGACTCACATCTACTCGGCTCATTGGACTATGTTCTTCGATGGGTCCAAGATGCTGAATGGCTCCGGCGCTGGCGTAGTGATCATATCACCAAAAGATGATAAGCTTAAGTATGTGTTGCAGATACATTTCGATTCTTCCAACAATGAGGCAGAGTATGAAGCTCTCCTTTACGGATTGCGCATGGCCATCACACTCGGCGTCCGTCGCCTGATGGTCTATGGCGATTCAGATTTGGTGGTTAATCAAGTGATGAAGGAGTGGGATGTCAGGAACCCCACCATGACTGCATACTGCAACACAGTAAGGAAGCTCGAGAAGAAGTTTGAAGGTCTAGAACTTCACCATGTTCCACGACTGAAGAACCAAGCAGCTGATGAGTTGGCAAAACTCGGATCCACTCGGAGACCAGTCCCGAGTGATGTCTGCCTCGAGCACCTGCATCTCCCTTCGGTGAAAGAAGATCCTTTTAGAGAGGAACCGGTACAACCGAAGAGTTCAACAGATCCGATTGAAGTCAAGGTCCCCGCTGTGGTTGATTTGATCATGGAGATTCTTGCTATCATCCCAGATTGGACTGTGCCGTTCATTGCATACATCCCGAGGCAAGAATTACCAGAGGACGAAGTCCAAGCGAGGCAGATCGTCCGCAGGTCGAAGTCCTTCACCGTCATTGATGGCCAGTTGTACAAGGAAAGTGTTTCAGGAGTCCTTCAGCGATGCATCTCCCCTGAGGAGGGACAGTTAATCCTGGAAGAAATTCACTCGGGAACTTGCAGCCATCATGCCTCCTCAAGAGCAATCGTCGCCAAAGCATTCAGAGCTGGCTTCTTCTGGTTGCAGGCGAATGAAATGGCAAAGGATATGGTTGACCGATGCGAAGGCTGTCAGTTCTATTCGAACAAGTCCCACAAGCCAACGTCTGCGCTGAAGACAATCCCTCTTGTTTGGCCGTTCGCAGTGTGGGGATTAGATACAGTCGGTCAATTCAGAACTGGCCAAGGGCGATTCACTCATCTGTTGGTGGCAGTCGACAAGTTCACCAAGTGGATTGAAGCCAAGTCCATCAAGAAGCTCGACGCCCTTACGACCATCAAATTTGTCAGAGACATCATCTCCAGATTCGGAGTCCCGCACAGCATAATCACTGACAATGGCAAAAACTTTGACTCGGACAGATTCAAAGGTTTTTGCACAGGCCAAGGTATCCGAGTGGATTTTGCATCTATGGCGCACCCTCAAACCAACGGGCAAGCAGAGCGGGCGAACGGACTTATTCTTCAAGGGTTGAAGCCTCGACTCCTGCAAGAAGTTGGACATGCCGTCGGCGCATGGGTCATCGAGCTGCCTTCGGTGTTGTGGGGCCTCCACACAACTCCGAATAGATCTACAGGGCGATCCCCGTTCTTCCTCGTTTATGGAGCAGAGGCAGTCCTTCCGAGTGACTTGCTTCACAACTCTCCACGAGTCGAACTCTTCTCCGAAGCCGAAGCGGAGTAGACCAGGCAAGACGGAGTGGATCTACTAGAAGAAGAGAGCGAGATGGCACTGACTCGCTCAACAATTTATCAACAAGATCTGCGGCGTTTTCACGCACGGCACGTCAGGAGTCGCACATTCCAGGCAGGTGACCTGGTGCTCCGAGTGGACCAGCAGAGGCCTCACAAGTTGGCTCCAGCCTGGGAAGGACCCTTCATCATCTCTAAGGTGCTGAACAACGGAGCATATCGACTCTACAACCTCGACAGGGAAACGGACGAGCCGCGAGCATGGAACGGAGATCTCCTGAAGCGCTTCTACACGTGACCGCCGATGGAGGCAATGTAAGGAACAAGTATCGTTGAAGTAATACAAAGCAGACTGATTTTTTATAGGTCCAAAATTCTTCCGCGTTTGCAGACTTATGGTCTAAAAAGCTCTCTCCGAGTGTGCGCTAACAGCCGCACTCGGGGACTTAGCTGCGACCCAGAGTCGCCTAAGTAAAAAACTCTCTCCGAGTGTGCGCTAACAGCCGCACTCGGGGACTTAGCTGCGACCCAGAGTCGCCTAAGTAAAAAACTCTCTCCCAGTGTGCACTAAAAGTCGCACTCGGGGACTTAGCTGCGATCCAGAATCGCCTAAGTACAAACTCTCTCCGAGTGTGCACTAAAAGTCGCACTCGGGGACTTAGCTGTGACCCAGAGTCGCCTAAGAAAAAAACTCTCTCCGAGTGTGCGCTAGCAGCCGCACTCGGGGACTTAGCTGCGACCCAGAGTCGCCTAAGTAAAAAACTCTCTCCGAGTGTGCGCTAACAGCCGCACTCGGGGACTTAGCTGCGACCTAGAGTCGCCTAAGTAAAAAACTCTCTCCGAGTGTGCACTAAAATTCGCACTCGGGGACTTAGCTGCGATCCAGAGTCGCCTAAGTACAAACTCTCTCCGAGTGTGCATGAAAAGTCGCACTCGGGGACTTAGCTGCGACCCAGAGTCGCCTAAGTAAAAAACTCTCTCCGAGTGTGCGCTAACAGCCGCACTCGGGGACTTAGCTGCGACCCAGAGTCGCCTAAGTAAAAAACTCTCTCCGAGTGTGCGCTAACAGCCGTACTCGGGGACTTAGCTGCGACCCAGAGTCGCCTAAGTAAAAACTCTCTCCGAGTGTGCGCTAACAGCTGCACTTGGAGACTTAACTACGACCCAGAGTTGCCTAAGTAAAAAACTCTCTCCGAGTGTGCACTAAAAGTCGCACTCGGGGACTTAGCTGCGATCCAGAATCGCCTAAGTACAAACTCTCTCCGAGTGTGCACTAAAAGTCGCACTCGGGGACTTAGCTGCGACCCAGAGTCGCCTAAGTAAAAAACTCTCTCCGAGTGTGCACTAAAAGTCGCACTCGGGGATTTAGCTGCGATCCAGAATCGCCTAAGTACAAACTCTCTCCGAGTATGCACTAAAAGTCGCACTCGGGGACTTAGCTGCGACCCAGAGTCGCCTAAGTTAAAAACTCTCTGCGAGTGTGAGCTAGCAGCCGCACTCGGGGATTTAGCTGCGACCCAGAGTCGGCTAAGTAAAAAACTCTCTCCGAGTGTGCGCTAACAGCCGCACTCGGGGACTTAGCTGCGACCCAGAGTCGCCTAAGTAAAAAACTCTCTCCGAGTGTGCGCTAACAGCCGCACTCGGGGACTTAGCTGCGACCCAGAGTCGCCTAAGTAAAAAACTCTCTCCGAGTGTGCACTAAAAGTCGCACTCGGGGACTTAGCTGCGATCCAGAATCGCCTAAGTACAAACTCTCTCCGAGTGTGCACTAAAAGTCGCACTCGGGGAATTAGCCGCGACCCAGAGTCGCCTAAGTAAAAAACTCTTTCCGAGTGTGCACTAGCAGCCGCACTCGGGGACTTAGCTGCGACCGAGAGTCGCCTAAGTAAAAGCTCTCTCCGAGTGTGCGCTAACAGCCGCACTCGGGGACTTAGCTGCGACCCAGAGTTGCCTAAGTAAAAAACTCTCTCCGAGTGTGCGCTAACAGCCTCACTCGGGGACTTAGCTGCGACCCAGAGTCGCCTAAGTAAAAAACTCTCTCCGAGTGTGGACTAAAAGTTGCACTCGGGGACTTAGCTACGATCCAGAATCGCCTAAGTACAAACTCTCTCCGAGTGTGCACTAAAAGTCACACTCGGGGACTTAGCTGCGATTCAGAATCGCCTAAGTACAAAACTCGCTCCGAGTGTGCACTAAAAGCCGCACTCGGAGACTTAGCTGCGATCCAGAATCACCTAAGTAAAAAGCTTCCTTCGAGTGTATCCTCGAGATCCACTCGGAGGCTTAGCAGACCCTCATTGAGGTTCATGTGGATGTGAAGACAACTACATGAGTATCAACTCACTCCGAGTGCGCACGAGATGCCGCATTCGGGGACTTAGCTGCGATCCAGAATCGCCTAAGTAAAAAGCTTCCTTCGAGTGTATCCTTGAGATCCACTCGGAGGCTTAGCAGACCCTCATTCAGGCTCATGTGGATGTGAAGACAACTGACAACTACATGCTCCGCATGTTTGCCATTGGCTTCACCAAGAAACGCCGAACAAAAACCACGAGCCAAAATCGTGTCAGAAAATAAACTTGGCGAAAGAAGAGAAAAATATTCGATTCGAATTCAAAGTTGGATCGATAGTCGGCTCGGTGTGGATCCAGCTTATCCACACCGAACCACGAATGTGACGGCCAACAGCAGTGGCCCAAGTTTGATACAGATACCACTCGACATACCGAGGTAAAGTTTTTCAAGCGTCATCAGGACTGGCACCGGGACTGGCAGGCTCCACAAAGGTCTCAAGATCGACCCCGTCCGCGATACGAGTGGCTGTCTCGAGGAAGGTCTCCATGAAATCTTCGAATCGAAGCTTCTTGGTGTTGGCGACCTGCAACGCCTTCAGCTTTTCTTCGCGAGCTTCCTTGTAGTGCACTCGGACGAGTGATAGCGCCACGTCCGCACCACAACGAGCAGCAGACTTCTTCCATGCATGCACTCTGTTCGGGACGTCCTCCAACCGAGTCATCAACCCTTCTATTTCCTGCCGGGAATCGTCTTCGGGCCACAGCTCCTTGTCGATCCGGCCGATGACTTCTCTCAGACGGCCGATGAAAGGTCCCACTCTGCCAAGGCAAATATGTGCTCGGAGCATGTCCCGATTGGCTTCGTAGCCGAGTGGAACGTCCGGAACAACCGACCATTCATTGTCGGTTGCTTCAGCCTCAGCGTCCAAACAAAAATCTGCAAAGAAAAGAAGAGGAGAAAGTAAGCGCAGAGTAAATTACAAAGTCAAGAAGCACTCGGCAAAAAGCTTACCACCGAGCAGTGCAATCATCTTCCTTGCCCAGTCGTTGACATACTTCTCCTGCGAAATGCATCGACGGTTCATCACCTTCATTTGACCCATCAGTTCACTTCTTTGCTTGCCCATTTTCTCAATTTCGGCCACCAATGCCTTGTTGGTCTCCCGGGACTCCTCCAAAGACTTCTCTCGGTCAGCAAGAGCCCCCTTCACACCAGCCAAGTCATTCACAGCCGCCTCCAATTCCGCAGCAAGCTGAACCTTTTCAGCCTTCAGAGCATTGTACGCGGATCCCATTTCACAAGTCTTCTGCCAAATCAGCGCAAAGGGAAGCTCAGACACATTCGACAAGGAAAACAAACAAAGCTCAAAGTTCTTCAGACCCCTGCCGATGCAAGCACTCGACAGCGGTCTCGGGGACTACACCCAGTGGGTTCACTAAGAGTGACCCCACTGGCATGAAGCTCGAACAGGTCGGCCCTATTGAGCTACATGACAAACACACAAATTTACGAGAATGCTATTACCCGACCTGAGTAACACTACTCTCGGGGACTACATCCAGTGGATGCACTCCGAGTGCCCCCACTGGTAATATTCGGGCAGACCAACTCAGATCTGCTCAAATAACGGGAAATACATATAAAGACAACTGCCGGTGCAAGCACTCGACAGAAGTCTCGGGGACTACACCCACTGGGTTCACTCTGAGTGAACCCACTGCAAAACAATCCTGCTGTATCCGAGTATATCACTTGGACCCCCAGTGGGTTACAAGAGGGAAGTAAACACTTACTAGCGCACTTACTCGGATATCATCTCGGAGCTCCAAGCTTCTCTTGTACAAAGACGCGATGGAGTCGTACGCTCCCTTGGCATCACCCACCATCAACTCCACGTGCACCATGGCCTCCTTGGCGGCTCCCACTTGGTCTTCCGGGAGGTGTCGAGCGTCCTACTGGACGGTCGATGGACCTGGCACGACAGAAGACTCCTTGGGCATCCCAAGTCCCTCTCCAGTCGGTTCCGCCGTGAGGGATACCGCCTCAGTCGACGGCATCGACTCGGTCAGCGGCGCGTCCACGGTGGGAGCAGCAGCAGATGGAACAACCTCAAGGATAGGCGCCAAAGTTGGCCCTGATCCCCTTTGGTCATCCTCCTCTAGATGAATCACCTCCGAAGGAAGCCCGACTGAACAACATGAGGTTGCAGAAAAAGGGCAAGATCAAAGACAGCACTCGCGAAACAATAGTGCAAACTCTCGGAGTCGTCACAACGTACCTTGCTCACATGTGGCAGCGTTATCCGTATCCATGGGATCATCGTCCTGGCGCGGCAGAGAGGTGGCAGCTCTGTCGAGTAAAATCCACTCGTCCGATAAGCATGAGTTCAATCAAATATAGATGGGAGAACAAGACACTTACGCTGAGGTAAGTGGAACATCGATCCTCATCCGAGGCAAAGCTTTCCGAGGTTTGGGCCCACTCGGTTTGGCCACCTTGGACGGTTGGTCCGTAGGCTCGGTAGCAGCGTCCCTGGTCCTCTTCACGCTCCGAGCACTCGAAGCCACGGGAGGAGCTGGCGGAGCACTCGGAGCCACGGGAGAAGCAAGCGGAGCACTCGGAACTGCTAGAGGAGCCGACGGAGCCGCGGGTTCGTGACGGAGCTTAGTTCGAGGCTCTGATGGTGGAGGTGGCGAGCTCTGCTCCCCAACCTCCCCCTCCTCCTCTTCAGACTCCTCCTCCGTCTCCCCACCGTCAGAGACGTACTCGGCGCTATCCACACTGCCCTCCTGGCTGCCCTCCTCTTCCTCAGCGGGATTCCCGTTCGAGACGGGAGAATGCCAGTTGGTCCACTCCTACACAAAATACATTCGACAACGTCAGACACCAAGCGGCGACACAAGAAAAGCGATAAATGTAAGAAGATTGAAAGCACTCGACGAGATGCTCTCACCTCATTCGGAGGAGGGTTGTCGGCGCGGAAGGGCCTCACTCGCTAGGCTCCTTGGGGGTTGTCGCATGCGCGTGTGATGCCGCGGACCCACGCTATCACCGTCTCCCCGGTCACGCACTCTGGGTGAGTCCGAGTGGAATCCTCAGGCCCCACATAGTGCCACATGGCATGGTGTCGGGCTTGCAGCGGCTGGATGCGCCGACCCAGAAAGGTCTCCAGCAAGTCCGTGCCGGTGACTCCCTTGTGGACAACGGCTATCAGCGCGTCGACCAGAGGCTAGATCTGGATCTTTTCCAACTTTGAGAGTGCAAGTTGCCTGGGAGGAGCCGGACGGTCTAGGCTAAAGGGAGGCAACCCAGTCGCAGCATTCGGACAAGCTATGTCTTGGCAGTAGAACCAGGTCGACTGCCAGTTCCTAACTGACTCGGACAACTGGAGAGGGGGGTAGCTACTTTTCGTTTTCTTTTCGAAGCCTAATCCCCCGCAGAGCTGGAGGAGATGGGTTTTATCGTCCGACTGGCTAAGCTTTTTGATAGTCCGAGACCTAGCGGAGAAGATGTACTTAAAGAGCCCCCAATGGGGGGGACATCCAATAAAGCACTCGCACAGAGTGACGATGCGGCGAGATGGGCTATCGCGTTGGGAGGAAAATGATGGAGCTGCGCCCCGAAGTGATTCATAATACCTCTAAAGAAGGGGTGGGGAGGCAAGGAGAAGCCCCTGTACACGTGGCTGAGCAGCAAGACGCGTTCTCCCTCCTGCGGCGCTGGCTCTGTCTCGCCCTCCGCCGGCAGCCTCCACGACTTGTTGGCAATCATGCCTTGCTCCACCAGCTCCAGCAGGTCGTCCGCCGTCACCGTGGAGGGGAGGAAATCCCCCTGGATCCAACCCGCCGGCAGTGCTCGTTGTCGCCGTTGAGCAGAAGCCGCCTTCTTCTTCTTCTTCTTCTGCGACTCGAGCTTGCTCGTCTGCCCCTTTGTCATGGCAAAGGCAGCAGATCCGCAGAGGAGGAGAGGAAGGAGGAGGCTTGGAACGCGCAGGGAGCTACGGGAGAAGCGAGACGAGTGCAAGTAACAAGGGCAGCGCAACAAGAAACCCCCACCGGAGAGGCTTAAATAAGGTTCCGACTGGGTCACTAACAGGTGGCCCCCAAATCTTATCCCCCGACCGGCTGCTGCGATATTAGTGTTGAAGATAAAGGCATGGTAATAGAGGCGGTAGAAACTACTCGATGATGATGTCGACATCCCCGCTGAGCGCGCGGCAACCGAAATTTGAAGATCCCAGAAAATCCGCCGCTGTCAGTTTGACCGGTCACATCGAAAGATTCCGCGGAAGCACTCGGTCCCTGACGGTTCATTTCACTGGTATATTCACTCGGATCACTGGTCAAAAGGATAAAATGGATCGAGGCAAACAACGCCAAAGTCACATCCATACCAGTCGGATCCGTACTCCAGGCACCACTTCGTCGTTTCAACCCCGATCCATTCGGGGACTAATGATGGGGTTATAGTCCCAGGGTAGGGTCATAGGCTTGCCCTATAGGTCCTACCCAAGGACTACCCTTCATAGTGGGCAAGGCCCTTAGACAGTTCCGAGTGAACTAAGGATCCCCCATCATCCAGTCGGTGACGAGCATTCGGAGCATATTTATCGTACCGACTGAATTCCACTCTGTACATCGTAATCTTAAGGCATACGTTTTCATACACCATTATTAGCATTTCGTACGTTTTCATACACCATTATTAGCATTTAAGGCATACGTTACCTGTAACATAGGCATTTATTCGCCACTACTCCATCCCTGTCCACCGGGCCGTTGTGAAGGGCATCGCACTCTATATAAGCCGCCCTTCCCCACCGGTGCAGGGGTTGGCATTTACTGTAATCCTATATTCCACTCGACACTAAGCTCCCAAGAGCACTGAGACGTAGGGCTTTTACCTCCACCGCAGAGGGGCCTGAACTCATACAACCTCGCCGTAGCTAAGGCTCTGCCCATCCTTTCGTACCCTACACATCTACTGTCAGACTTATACCCACGACAACTGGAGTCCTCGGCAACGGCGCCAGAAAACTTTGCTTGATGACGAGATGATGTATATACTTCTCGCACCCCGTTGGTTACCCCAAGTGGAAAGTTGACATGTAGTCAGCAGCAAGTTTTCCCTCACATGGGAACTATAAGGTTTATCGAACCAGGAGGACTCCTAGGATCAACAAGTAGGTGTCTTCCACCCTGGAGCTAGCAAAAGACGTGGACCTGCACACACAACAAATAACTTTGCTCCCAATGAGTACACAAAAGTTGTCAATCTCTCCGGCCTTGTAGTTTGCAAAGGATCAAAACACAAGCGGGAAGGTAATAGTGATTGCAACGGAAAAGTAAATAAAGCGGTAATGATGGAGGTGTAAACAATGATGGTGATATGGATCGGAGTCACATGATGTTCACTAGTGATGTCTCTCTCCCAAAAGACGATAAACAACTATGCTTGGGTAAACAAACCACAGTTGGGCAATTGAGAGAATTATGAACGCACCGCAATGCTAATTATGCTACTTGATAGTTAGAGGTTCAATATTAATGGGCAGTACACCAAGAGAAGTAGACCGTTTATTCATCAGCATCTACTTAGTAATCGTCCACCTTGAGATATCTATCCAGAACATCTCTCCGGTATTAAGTTGCGATCCCCACCCAAAGTGTAAACTCAAAGCAACGGACAATTGCATTAACGAACTATGTGTAAGGTAAACAATCCTTGCAACCGTGGTCACAAGCACCGTTTTTTTCTCCCTGAGGGCAACAAGCACATCCCCTAGTCTCATGTTTCTGTCACTCAATCTAGACATCGAGGGGCATGAACCCACAATCATTCTTAACACTCCCTCTTGGAGTTATAATCTACTACTCGGCCAAAGCAATAAATAGCAACGGAGAACATGCATGAATCACTAGGGAATATAATATAAAAGGATAATAAAATATATAACTCATAACAATCTGAACATAATCTCATAATCCATCGGATCCCAACAAACTGAGCATAGCAATAGCAAGAGAATTACATAGATGCCTTGATCATGTAGGGCAGCTCACAAGGACTAACCATTGAAGCACAAGATTGGAGAGAAGACATCACATAGCTATTGGTCATGGACTCATGGTCCAAGGAGGACTACTACGACACACCCGAGAAGCGTCCATGGCGGTGGAGAAGCTCCCGGAGGTCAATCCTCCCTCCGGCAGGGTGCCTGGAAGAGGTCTCCCGACGCTCCCGATCTCGGAAGCGCTGCGACGGTGGAACGATGGAGAAACTCGCGATTCTGGAAGTTGTGGAAGGGTTTCCTCTCGGGACTCTAAATATAGGCCAAAGGAGGGCACCGGAGGAGGTGGGGCCCACCCAGGCAGCCTCATGGCGCGGCTAGGGCTTGGCCGCGTCAGCAGGTTGCGTGGGCAGCCCCTGGCCCCCCTCTAGCCCATTTTCGGTGATCCGGAAGCTTCTGTTTTGCTGATTATATATATATATATTTTCTGGAATTTCTCGGCCTTCGGAAAATTGGGTAAAAGTCCCTACAAAATAGACATCACCAGACATAAACTGGCACTGGGTGCACTGAGTTAATAGGTTAGTCCAAATATGTGTAAAATGATATAATAGTGTAGCAAAACATATAACTATGTCACCCAAAAGATCATGGAACAAGCAGAAATTATAGATACGTTTGGGACGTATAAGGCCCCGCCGAGCTTGCTGATCATTGACCCTCTGTAATCCGCCTGCTCATAGTTGACGACCTTCGTCTTGACATTGAGACCCTTCGGCCAGAGGCCGAAGTGGGGTTGGACCTGCAAGAATGCCTCACACATGGTGATGAAGGCTGAGAGGTGGGTGATGGAGTTCGGGGGGAGATCATGGAAGTCAAGCCCATAGTAGAACATGACTTCCTAAACTAATGGGTGGAGGGGAAACTTAAACCCCAAATAAAATGAGGAATGAAACCCATTGTTTCCCCATCTTTGGGTGTGCGGATGACCTGGTCTTGCTCCGGACCACGATGGGCTATGTTCCCCGGTAGGTAGACGGAGCTCTTCAGCTCCACAATGTCCATCTCAGTAACAGAGGAGGCCTGCTACTTTACCTTGGAACTGACGCTTGCCATTGCCAGATTAATGGAGGGCTTTGAAAGGATGCAAGGAGAAGGGAAGCCTGGGTACTGGAGCTTTGGAGACAAGGAATGGTGATGGTGGTGCAAGATCTAAGGTGCCTGAAGGGGCTGAGGTGACGGCTTTGCATTTTATGGATCGCTAGAATAACAAAGGCCCCACCATTATGTTGTGAACTCTGCAACTTCCCGATAAAATCATGCGACTATGGGCGCGTGGGATAAACCATATCCCTGGAAAAGAGGGGCAAAATCTCCGTGATGGAGCGTGTCAGTAAAACGGTCTTGAATCGCTCATTCATAAAATGCTACAGGCCTTGACCAACCACGACCTTTTGAATAAGGAAAGATGCTAATCATTTATGAGTGGTCGGCGTGGAAATTTAAATTTATATACATATATCTTTGTCTATGCATTTGAAGGATGGGAATTTATCGACAGTCGAGATATCATCTGTTAAAGGAAGAGAGGAACTCGCCTCGCAAGCCAGAGTCCCTATGAAGTAAGAAAAGGAAGAAGGTTTCAGTATTGGAGGCCGGTTCGGGGGCTACTGAGGGAGTCGGGGACTAGGGGGTCCTCGGGTTGTCTGCCTATTCTCATGGACAGGACTCCCGGGCATGTTCAACCTTCAGTAAAAGTATAGGACTCAAGATGGACTCTTTCGAAGAATTGGCGTACAATCTAAGGCGACGTAGTAATCGTCATATTTCTTCTCCATTTTAACCGACCTTGTGTAACCCAAGCACCCTTGGCATCTATATAAGTGAGAGGACCAAAGTTCGTAGGACACATTAAGCTCATTACGATTAGGGTTTAGACCACAACATCTGATCTCGAAGTAGATCAACTTTGTACTCTGTAGTACTCCATCAATACCAACAAGAGCAGTACGTAGAGTTTTATCTCCATCAAGAGGGTCCGAACCTGGGTAAAACACTGCCTTCTTCGTCTCTTGTTACCCATCGATCCTAGATCCATACTTCAGACCCCCAACTCAAGATCAGTCGGTTTTGACACTAACACTCGTGGAACTGTTACCATCCATGGTTTGAAGTATCGATCAACATAGATGTACGATAACACCACCCATTGGAACCACGCTAAAAATCTCCGTGTATTCATTGTGTTTGATCTTACAACCCTACCATCCTTTATGTTTCTTACATATCCATGATATTTGATTCCACAGCTTGATCTCTAGATATGCATGTGTAGGAACATTTGGATGCAACTTAACTTGTGCAAAAATCTTCCCAAAACTCAAGAAAATCAAAAGTTGCTCATATGTCGTATTAAGTGCCTATTCACCCCCCTCTACATGGCACTTCTAGATCCCAAAGTGGTGACATGCAACACTTCGTTTATTAGGTTGTAGACTCGTCTTGTTTTGATATGTGTGATGTTACTTATAGTGTGAGTAACAAATTATGTTTCTACATGCGTTTTTTGTCATTAGTTACTTGTCACCTATTTTGCCTAGATATGTATGATGCTACTAGTCTTAGAACTTGGTATTCTTCACCTCTAAATCGCCTTGGTCGTGATGCATGGGCTAATAGTTTGTTTTTGTTGTCATGCTCCCACGTCCCTGACCGACCGGCGCCCACATTAAAATTTGGTCGATTCATTATTCTCCACACGACCAGTATAACAAGGCAAGCCTCACTAGTCCCCCTGCCAATTAATGACATAGACAAATAGACTACACTATAAACGATTGCATGTATGAAGAAGAACCAATGACTTTTCATGTAAACCTCACAAGTTACAACAAAAACATTAATGAATTCAAAACTGTACCATGGCGCAGAAAACATTAGATCATGATAAACTACAAAGAAACAAGTGGTATGCAAGCCTCTCTGTGGAGAGCGGATGGAGTTGCACCGCTGTGTGAAGAGAAAGTTAGGCTACTTCCAATGCATTGGTGCTAAGATGAGGTGCTAAGCATATTAAATAGTTTAGCAACTAAAGTCCACAATGCATAGTTGCTTAACTTATTGTAGCTAAGCCTCCTTATTTAATGCTTTTGCAAGTAAAGTTGTACATGCATTGGTGCATTTCCTTCATTTAATTGGTTTACCTAGGTTCACGCGCTTAGCATTGTTTCTTCCTCGGGTCACCACACTCATCTCTCTCCTATTAATTAGCATGCCACATCAGATTTTTGCCTATGTGGCAGCTTTAGCACCTGTACAAGGTGGAGCATTGGGAGTAGCCTTTAAAACCAAGGAAGACGAATGATACCCACGCCGCTCATGGCATCAATGACAGGTCTGCCACGCGACCACCTTCTTTATCTGTCAACATGGACAATGTTGGTTGACGGATCCTTCGCCATCGTTGACGAGAACATCAATGCATACGCCGCTGGCACACACGCATGCGATGGTGTGGCATGTACCAGCTCCGTGTTGACCGACATGGAGAAGAATGGTAAGGGAGAGAATAAGGAAGGCACCCTCATAAATATCACAACAACCCTATGAATCACTAGACCCATGACAAATCTAATAACACACCCCTGCCCGAACATGCGGGCTTAGCGAGCTTACACGAACACATGCAATGGTCGGATGCACGTGCGTATCCGGAAGGCACGTGCAAGCTCCTCCCCTCTAGTCAGCACAGACGGGGCGAGGGACCAACATTAGTCATTCCATCCGGACAAGCGGGTGCACGTTGCACCCACGCACCCGAGCGTCGCACCCCATGCGCTGCCAGCGTGTACCTGAGCAGGGTAAATAGTCCTAATCGACTGGGCCCACTCTGGCATCGGGCAGACTAGGCCCCTCCACGGCATGACCGGCTAGCCCCACACATGAGCCAACATGCGGGCATGACGCGCACCCTACCCGTCGTCACAGAACTAGCCCGACTTGGAGCGAGGTCACCGACACGCGGGTCTGATATGTCTCCAACGTATCTATAATTTTTGATTTTTTCATGCTCCTATATTATCATCTTAAGATACTTTTGGGTCATAATGCATCCGCTTATATTATTTTTTAGCACTAACCTATTAACGCAGTGCTCAGTGCCAGTTGTAGTTTTCTACGTGTTTTCTGTTTTTCAGGTTTTCAGTACCAAACAAAGTCCAATTGCCAGCAAACTTTTTGATGATTTTTCTGGACCAAAAGAAGACATGGAATCTACGGGAGGAGACCTCAAGCCACACGAGAAGCCCACAAGGCAATAGGGCGCGACCAGGGGGGTGGTCGTGCCCTCATGCCTTGTCGCCTTCCTATGGACCCTCTTTCCTTGTTCTCTGGCCTATAAATTCCCAAATATTCCAGAAACCCTAAATATATCGACGAAAAACTTTTTATGCCGCCACAAGTCTTTGTTCCACAGCAACCCCATGCGGAGCTCCGTTCCGACACTCTGCCGGAGGAGGGTCGATAATGGAGGGCCTCTTCATCAACCCTGGTGCCCTCGTGATGATGTGTGAGTAGTTCACCATAGACCTATGGGTCCGTAGTTAGTATCTAGATCTCTCTCTCTCTCTCCCCCCTCTCTCTCTCTCTCTTGATCTTCAATACAATGATAATCACATCTTCGCTTTGATCTATCTGATGTAATTATTTTGTATGGTGTGTTTGTTGGGATCCGATGATTTGTGGGTTTATGTTTAGATTATTCATGAAAAGTATTTGACTCTTCCCTGAGTTTTATGATTCTTATTTGCATGCTCATCACAACTTTGTAAATCTATCCAATCTATTGAATTGCTTTTGCCAAGTAGTTTGATCTTTCTTCATTGGTAGATATGCGTTGTAGTGAGTTCAACCTGGTGAATTTCCATATTACGGTGACAGAAGGGGATAGGATACGTCTTTGTGTTGTTGCCACTAAGGATAAAACGATAGGGTTTATTCATATTATTTGAGTTTACTTTGTCTACATCATGTCATCGTTCCCCAAGCATTACCCTATTTTACTTAATACTCTAGGTGCATGCTGGATAGGGGTCGATGGATGTAGTAATATAGTAGGTGCAGGAAGGAATCAGCCAATTTGCTTATGGATGTGATGCCTATATACACATGATCATTGTCGTGAAAATCACATAACTATTCGTTGTTCTATCAATTGCCCAACAGTAATTTGTTTATCCATCATATGTTGCTTTGACGAGAGATGCCACTAGAGAACACTGTGGCTCCCGGATCTATTCACTTATATATTCAAAAATCTTATAATTTTCGTGCTGTTATTATTTGGATTTTATTTTATTTTGCAATTCACAACTATCTACAATTATCTACACACCTCATTCGCTTGCAAATAACGAGATCAAGGGGATTGACAACCAGCTTGCCCGTGTTGGGTGCATGTTGTTTGCATTTTGTGTGCAACCGCTGAAGACGGTTGAGGATTAATATTTCTATTGGTTCGAGAAACCTTAGTTTCTTAATCGAGGGAAGTACTTACCCGCATTGTGCTGTGATAACCCGTTCCTCTTCACGGAAAACCCAACGCACATCACAAGCACCACGACGGATTTCTGGCGTGGTTGCCAGGGAATACCATCACTAACTATCAAGTAACTTCACACAAATTATCATTCACTTTTTTTTTCTTTTTTTGTCATATCTTGCTTGCTTGAAAAATAAATAAAAAAATATATTTACTTTTGCTTCCTTAGCTTGTCACTAGTTTGGATCTTTGCTCTTTAGTTTACTTGTGTGATATGCTCATTTTGCATCATGAATTACCATTGATATTTGTGTTGTTCCTGACCATTATCCCTTATTATCATACGATTCTTATGCCCTTTCTCTCTGAATATGCAAGGGACATCACTAAGAGGGAAATATCTCGAAACTGGAATTCTAGGTCGAGAACAAGAAAAAGGAAGAAAAATCAACTTGCTCCAAATGACCTAAAACTCTATGGAGTATTTTTATGGAATATTTGTGAATTTCTGGGCCAAAATATACCGGAGAGGGGCCACTGGTTGGGTACAAGCCAACAGGGCGCCCCCTCGCAACACCCTGATGGCTTGTGGGCCCCCAGCCGACCCTCTCACGACTATCATCTCCTATATGGTGTGTTTTAACCTAAAAACACATAAGTCATCTTTAGGGACGAAGCACTGCCATCTCGAGGTGGAAACCTGGGCTGAGGCCCTTTTGCTCTTCAGCAGAGCGATTCTGTCAGGGTAATTCCCTTCTCGGAGGGGGGGGGATCAAAGCCATCATCATCACCAATGCTTCCTCTTTCGTGGGACGACCAATCTTCATCAACATGTTCAGCAACACCATCTCAGCTCGAACCCTAGTTCATCACGTGTATTTAATCTTTGTCTCAAAACCTCAGATTGGTACCTGTGGGTTACTAATTGTGTTGATTACATCTTGTACTTTATGCCTCTTGGATTACTTGGTGGGAGATATTATGTCCAGATCCTTAATTATTATTATTACACCTCTGATCTTGAACATGTTGATGATGTGTGAGTAGTAATTATTGTTCCTCGGGACATGGGAGAAGTCTCATTATAAGTAATCATATAAAGTTGGTGGTCATTTGATATTTTGATGATATGTATGTTGTTACTTCTCTTAGTGGTGTCATGTGAACGTAGACTACATGACAGTTCACCATGTTATGGGCCTAAGGGAATTCATTGTTGAGTAACAAATAGATGATGGATTGCGAGAGTGACATAAGCTTAAACCCCGGTTTATTCGTTGCTTCATGATGGGCTGGTTTGGATCCACATGTTTCATGCTATGGATGGATTATTCTTAATTCTTCTTTCCTAGTTGCAGATGCTTACGAGAGGGGATAATCATAATTAGATTGCTAGTTAAAGTAAGAACAACACTTAGCACCGGTGCACCCACATATGAAATCATCAAAGTAGCAAATGCGAATCAACTTAATATGATGAACATGACTAGACAAAAATTCCCATTTGTCATCGGGAGCACTTGCTTTATATAAGAGAATATTCAAGCCTGTCCTTTGCTATAAAATGGATTGGGCTACCTTGCTGCACCTTTTCTACTATTGTTACTTGTCACTTGTTACGATTTATCTTTCTACAAAACTATCTATAACTGTTACTTACAACACTTGCTTATAATTCCTTGCTGAGAACTGCTTGTCATTACCTTGTGCTCCTCATTGGGTTTGACACTCTTACTTATTTAAAGGACTAAAATTGACACCCTATACTTGTGGGTCATCAAGACTCTTTTCCGGTGTCGTTGACGGTGAGTGAAGCGCCTTTGGTAAGTGGAAATTGCTAAGGAAAGACTTCCGGTATGTGCTAAAATTTATTGTTGCTCATCACTATGAACAGTCACCCTTTGAGTGGCTTGTTTGAGGCATCTTTGCCTCGAACAGAAGTTGAGGAAATTGTTCCTCAACCTATAGAACCTACTAAAAATATTTACTAAGAGATTCCTTCAGGTATCGTAGAGAAACTGCTCGCTAATCATTTTAACAGTTCAACTCATCCTGATTACCATTTGATATATGTCGATGAGATTTGTGGATTTTTTAAGCTTTCAGGTCTACCCGGAGATAAAGTTAAGAATAAAGTTTTCCCTTTATCTTTGGAGGGAAAAGCACTAATTTGGTACAGGCTATTGGATGATATTGGATCATGGGACTGGAATCGCTTGAAGCTAGAATTTTACCAGAAGTTTTATCCTATATATGCACCTAATCCATCATGATGAGAATTTTATTTATAATTGGTGGCCTCATGAAGGTGAAAGCATCGCTCAAGCTTGGGGGAGGCTTAAATTTATGATGAATACTTTCCCCAAACATGAGCTCTCAAAGAAATTGATTATACAAAAAAATTATGCTCGACTTCCTCATGATGATCAAACATTACTCGATACTTGTGTTGTCGGTTCCTATATGAAGAAGCCTATTGAATTCAGATGGGATCTTCTAGGGAAGATTAAATGCAACACTAAAGATTGGGAACTCAATGAAGAAAGGTATAAAGCTTAAGTCTGATTGTGTTAAATCTTTTATGGAAACTTCTCCTTTTCACGAGTTTAGCAACAAATATGGCCTTGATTCTGAGATAGTATCTTCTTTCTGTGAGTCTTTTGCTACCTATATTGACCTTCCCAAGGAAAAATGGTTCAAATATCGTCCTCACATTGAAAAATTACCCGAGGAACCTGTTAGAATTAAGAAGGAAGAAATAATTGTTCACCATGTTGATCCAATTGTTCCCAGTGCTTACATTCAGAAACCTCCTTTCCCTGTTAGAATTAGAGAACATGCTAAGGCTACAATAGTGTTTGATAAGAGTTATGTTAGAACACCTACACCTTCTGAACAAATAAATGTTGAGCCTAATGTAGCTATAGTTAAGGATCTCCTAGTTGATAATACTGATGTGGAGGTTATTTACCTCTATGATGAAGTTGCTAGAATTGTGAAACCTATTAGGAGCAAATGAGATGAACTAGATAAAAATAAACCAATGGTAGGCACACCTGTCATCTCAGTGAAAATTGGTTATCATTGCTATCATGGCATGTATGATATTGGTGCTACTATTAGTGCTATACCTTTTACATTATTTCAAGAAATTATGCATGATATAACACCCTCTGAAATTGAAGAAATTGATGTCACTATTAAGCTTGCAAACCATGATACTATTTCGCCACTTGGGATTGTTAGAGATGTTGAAGTCTTGTGCTAAAAAATTAAGTACACCACTGATTTCTTAGTACTTGGTCGGAACAAGATAACTTATGTCCCATAATATTTGGTAGACCATTCTTGAATACAGTTAATTCTGAAATTAATTGTGCTACTAAGAAGGTCAAAGTGGTGATATTTCTCATGAGATTAACTTCTCTAATTTTCGAAAACAATCACATGAAAAAGAATTGCCTAGTAAGGATGAAATTATTGGTCTTGCTTCTATTGTTGTACCTTCTACCGATCCACTAGAACATTTTTTGCAGGACCATGGGAATGATATTCTTTTGAATGAAAGGAATGAAATAGATAAGGTACTCCTTGATGAATAACCTATCCTTAAGCACAACTTACGAGTTGAAATTTTAAGTGATCCTCCTCCACCCAAGGGAGATCCCGTATTTGAGCTTAAGGCTTTACATGATACTTTGAAATATGCTTATCTTGATGACAAGAAGATATATCCTATTATTATTAGTGCTAACCTTTCAGAACATGAAGAAAAGAGACTAGTCAAAACTCAAAAGAAGCACATGCTGCTATTGCATACACTCTTGATGATCTTAAAGCCATAAGCCCCACTTTGTCAGCACAAGATTAATATGGAACTTGATGCTAAACTAGTTGTTGATCATCAACGCCATCTCAACCCTAAGATGAAAGAGGTGTTAAGAACTGAAATACTAAAACTTCTAGAAGCTGGTATAACCTATCCTATTGCTGATAGTAGATCGGTGATTCTGTTCCTAAGAAAGGTGGTATAACTATTTTTCCTAATGATAAAAATGAACTTATTCCACAAAGGATAGTAACTGGTTGTAGGATGGTAATTGATTTCAGGAAATTGAATAAGTCTACTAGAAAAGATCATTACCTATTGCCTTTTATTGATCAAATGTTAGAAAGATTATGTAAGCACACACAATTTTGGTTTCTTGATGGTTACTCTAGATTCTCTCAAATACCCGTGTCAAACGAGGAGCAAGATAAAACTACCTTTACTTGCCCCTTTGGAACTTATGCTTATAAGCAAATACCTTTTGCTCCATGCAATGCACCTGCTACCTTTCATACATGTATGACTGCTATATTCTCTGACTTCTGTTAAAAGATTGTTGAAGTTTTCATGGATGGTCTTTTCGTTTACGTGACTTCCTTTGATGATTGCTTGAGAAACCTTGATCGAGTTCAGAGATGTGAAGAAACTAATCTCGTCTTGAATTGGGAGAAGTGCCATTTTATGGTGAATGAAGGTATACTGCTTGGGCATAAGATTTCTGAACGAGGTATTGAGGTGGATAAGGCCAAGGTTGATGCAATAGCGAAAATGCCTTGCCGAAAAGATATCAAAGGTATAAGAAGTTTCCTTGGTCATGCTCGTTTCTATAAGCGTTTCATTAAAGATTTCTCAAATATTTCTAAGCCATTGACCAATCTTCTCCAAAAATATGTTCCTTCTGTTTTTGATAATGATTGTGTAGAAGCCTTTGAAACACTTAAGAAAGCCTTAATTTCAGCATCTATTGTCCAACCACATGATTGGAACCTACCCTTTGAAATTAAGTGTGATGCTAGTGATTATGCTGTCGGTGCTATTCTAGGGCAAAGAGTAGACAAGAAATTGAATGTTATTCGTTATGCTATCAAGACCGTAGACACCACTCAAAGGAATTATGCTACTACCGAAAACGAATTTTTAGTAGTTGTGTTTGCTTGTGATAAGTTTCGGCCTTATATTGTTGATTCGAAAGTAACTATTAACTTGCTATTGAACCATTTGATGTCAAGGGATTTGACTTTATGGGATCTTTTCGTTCCTTGAATGGATATACTCATATTCTAGTTGTCATTGATTACGTTACTAAGTTGGTAGAAGCTATTACAACTAGTAGTGTTGATCAGAATACTTCTATTAAAATGCTTAAAGACATTATCTTTTTGAGGTTTGGTGTCCCTAGATAATTAATGACTCATAGTGGTTCATATTTTATTCATGGTGCTTTCCGTAAACTGCTAGCTAAATATGATGTTAAACACAGAATTGCATCACCTTATTATCCTCAATCTAGTGGTCAAGCTGAACTGAGCAATCTAGAAATAAAATTAATCTTGCAGAAGACTATCGATAGGTCGAGAAAGAACTCGTTTAAGAAACTTGATGATGCGTTGTGGACTTATAGGACTGCTTACAAGAATCGCATGGGGATGTCCCCATATAAAATGGTCTATGGAAAAGCTTGGCATTTACCTCTTGAGTTAGAACATATGGCTTATTGGGAAATTAAAGAACTTAATTATGATTTTAAACTTGGTGGTGAGAATAGGTTATTTGATATTTACCTCACTCAATGAATGGATGACACAAGCTTATGAAAATGCTAAGTTATTTAAAGAAAAGTTTAAAAGATGACATGACAAGAGAATTCAAAAACGAGAATTCAATATAGGGGATTTAGTGCTTTTGTGCAATTCTCGTTTTAGATTTGTTTGCAGGGAAACTCCTGTCAAAATGGGAAGGACCTTATGTTGTCGAGGAGGTTTATCCCTCTGGTGCTATAAAAATTAATAACTTCGAAAGTAAAAACCCGAGAGTGGTGAATGGGAAAAGAATCAAGCATTATATTTCACGTACACCCATTAATGAGGAAACTAATGTCATCCAAGTCATAACACTAGAGGAGCACATAAAGGAAGTCTTTTGGAACACTCCAGAAACCTAAAAAAGGGGTAGGTACATGGTACGGTAAGTAAACCGATTCCAAAAATTCCATTTTTTTTTTACTTTTTTGGTATTTTAGAAAAAAATACAAAAATAAAACGGATTCTATGGGACCCACGAGGGAGGCACAAGCCAATAGATGATTGAGCATGGTCTGAGTGCTGAGCACTCTATGATCACAGATTTCATTTGGGAAAACAAGCTAGACACAAAGAACATGGGGGATATTCTCTCTAAGCTTCCAGATCGGATCGATCACCTCCAAGATCAAACTTATGAATTCCAAGGCAAAAAAATGTGAGTATGAATCTTGGTTTCACAAGACAAGCTTCGCTGCTAGTTTCAGGACTCCCGAGACAAAATTTTGTTTCTATAACGGGGAGTATATGCCCTGGAGTACTGAGGACACCCCTGGTACACCACCACCATCACCTGAGGAGGATGCTTGAGTACATGGGTATCTGTACCACCCTTGTCTTGCCCCAATCTTAGGGGAGGTGCCCCAATATCGTATCACCATCAAGTCCATCATTACTATCTGTCTTAGTTTGACCCTTAGTTGCTTCGTGATTTAGAGAAATAAATTTAATATTTGCTTTGCTTAGAATTTTTGCTTTGAGTTCTATCTATCCTTGTAATCGAGTATGCGAGATATATAATAAAGATTAGTTGAGTTTTGTGGTTTACCTGTGGGCACCCATCATCATAGCATGGCAATAAAAAGAAAGATAAAGATCATATGCTCATCTCATGAGAAGTAATGACTTCACAAAAAAGGGTACACGTGATAAAAGATGTTGATAGTAAACAAACATAGTATTAGTCATTGTTGCAATCTAAGCAAGATTATGATACACAAGAGGACACTCACATATAAATACACTATCTTGAACATTTTTTATGATTGTGACCCTTCATCAAATATTATATAATGATCAAGTGTTTATATTGGACATGGAAGAAAACGCAATGATCATGGTAGTTTATATTCACATAGAAGTTATATGTCTTGGATCCTTCAATATGTGATGCTTGCTTTAGATCCTTTGCTAGCCCAAGAATTTCGCACTAAGTAGAGATACTACTTGTGCATCCATAACCCTGAAACCTAGTTTCTTGCCATGAGAGTCCACAATACCTACCAATGGATTGAGTAAGATCCTTCAATTAAGTTTTCATTGGTGCATCAAGCAATAAAATTTCTCCTAAATATATATGTTCTTGTGATGGCAAATAAATAAAAGTGATAAGGTGCATAATAAAGTTTGCTATCATAAGGGGCAATATATAGTGGTGTTCCTTTGCATTAAGAGTTGACACATCCAACAAATTAAAAGCGCATGACAACCTCTAATTCCCTCTGCCAAGGGCCTATCTTTTACTATCAAGAGTTTAACTCTGTGCTTGAGTCAATAAAGTTTATACCTCTTGCAACCTATTAATCCTATAGTAGCAAGCACCATGTGTTGAGGAAAGATTCAGACTTATATATATCCAAGTGGATGTAGAGCTAAACAAGTTGGGTGGTGAACCAATAAGCCCCTACCTTCCTATGTGTCCTATGGAAACATGAGCTCGAAAAATATTCCTTGAGCATGAGCAATCATGGAATATTAAATGATAGTTGAGTATGTGAACTTGCCAAAAAGAAATCTCTTACATAGAACTCCTCTGGATAATGATGAATAACGATTGCCCCAATAACTGAGAATATGGTTTGTTGACTATCAATAAAGTTTTATGCTTCATACTCCAAAAGTTATGAATGGATTATCACTTGTTTATGAGAAGCTGTATGACAAAATACTTGCTGCTATTCTAATATTCATGATGCTCTCATGCTCGTATTCTATTTTATTGACACCTCTCTCTCAAATCATGTGGTCACTATTTTCGTTCTTGGCTTCCGCTTGAGGATAAGCAAGGTCTAAGCTTGGGAGAATTGATACGCTCATTTTTAATCATGAATTACTATTGATATTTGTGTTGATCATGTCCGTTATCCCTAATAATCATATAATTATTATGTCCTTTCTCTCTGAATATGCAAGGTACATCACTGAGATATCTGGAAACTAGAATTCTGGACCGGGAAACCGAGAAAAAGGCAGAAAAATCAACTCGCTCCAAATGACCTAGAAATTTACGAAGATTTTTTCTGGAATATTTGAGAATTTCTGGGCCAAAAATATAGAGGGGCCACCAGTTGGGCACAAGGCAACAGCCCCCCCGGTCGCGGCATGATGGCGTGTGGGGACCCAACTCGCCCTCTCACAACCATCTTCTCCTATATGGTGTGTTTTACCCTAGAATTTTTTGAAGTGATCTTTCAGGACGAAGTGCCACCGTCTCGAGGCAGAAACCTAGGTAGATGCCCTTTTGCTCTCTGGCAGAGAGATTCTGTTGGGGGAATTCCCCTCTCGGAGGGGAAATCAAAGCCATCGTCATCACCAGCACTTCCTCCTTCGTGGGAGGACCAATATTAATCAACATCTTCACCAGCACCATCTCATCTCCAACCCTAGTTCATCACGTGTATTCATTCTTTGTCTTAAAAGCTCATATTGTCACTTGTGGGTTACTAGTTGTGTTGATTATATGTTGTAGTTGATGCCTATTGGATTACCTGGTGGAAGATATTATGTTCGGATCCTTAATTATTATTATTACACCTCTCATCTTGAACATGTTAATGATGTGTGAGTAGTAGTTATTCTTCCTCAGAACATGGGAGAAGCCTTGTTATAAGTAAACATATAAAATTGGTATTCGTTTTATATTTTGATGATATGTATGATGTTACTTCTCTTAGTGGTGTCATTTGAACGTCGACTGCATGACACTCACCATGTTATGGGCCTAAGGGAAGTCATTTTGGAGTAACAAATAGATGATGGGTTGCGAGAGTGATAGAAGCTTGAACCCCAGTTTATGTGTTGCTTCATGAGGGGATGATTCGGATTCACATGTTTCATGCTATGGTTAGATTACTCTTAATTCTTCCTTCGTAGTTGAGGATGCTTGCGAGAGGGAGTAATAATAAGTAGGTTGTCAGTTCAAGTAAGAACAACACCTTAGCACCTGTCCACCCACATATCAAATCATCAAAGTAGCAAACGTGAATCAACTTAATATGATGAACATGACTAGACAGAAA